>NC_038048.1:738488-1081932 GCF_002211085.1 Panicum hallii | reverse complement strand
AATTTAATTGACTAGAGCAAAGTAAAGCACAAATGTTAAGTTAAAAATCCAAAAGGAATAAACTTTATATGAAATCAAGGACTTATGTGTAATTAAAACAAATACAAGGGTTATATATGAAATGATTGAATTATGGAAGTCAAATTCAAAGTTGTTTAGGGATTAATGTGTAAAAAGAGTTAGTAATGATTACTGCAGGAAATCTTGCAAAAAGACCCCAAACATTAAAGCATTTGGTTTGAATTACAAGACAAAGTTTATAATTTGAATTGTGCTATATTCTTTGGGATTTTGAACTTGAACCTTAAAACATTCTTGTAGAATTTGAAATTCTCTATAACTTTGCTTTAGACACTTTTCACACTAGACTTTTGTATCAACGGGAATTTTTCCTTTACAGAGGAGTCCCTGGAAATCTCTAGATTTGCCAATCAGTCCTTCTGACCCTGTATGCCTTCTTCCTCCTCTGTCACGCGTGCTGCCCCCTCTGCTCTGCTCCTGCTGCCGCCGCCCACCGCCGGCGCAGCCTCCCGAGCGCCACATCCAGCTACATTTCTCTCCCACGCGTCGCCCTCTACCTCTCCCACCTCGGCTCCTCTTTTTCCCTGCCCTCTTCCGCGCTTGACACGCACACGCCGCCGCCGTGCGGTCGCCACCGAGCTGCCGCCGTGGCCAGCTCCACACCGAGCGCCCAACTCCTATGTTGCGCGCGCATCAGCACCCCTGGGAGCTCCTCGACCTATTCTAGCCATCCACTCGCCAGCTCCTCGCCCCTAGCCCCCGGAACGCCGTCGCCATTGCCCTGTAACCTGGCGAGCTCGGCGCCGCCGTGGACCTGCTCCTACCGCCCTCCTCCGCCCTAACCAGCACTGCTAAAAGCTGTCCCTTAGTTCCTTGAAGCTTTTACACCCGGCCCTTGCTGCCCAGCTTGCCCAGAGCGCCGCCGTCGAGGTTGTTCCCGCCGCCGGCCGTCGGCTCCCCGCGGGCAGACCGATACACCACCCTAGGGACCCAACCAAGCACTTCCCGAGGTAGCCCCCGATCTCCTCTCGCTAATCCCCCTCTTCTCCCCCACAATTGCGACCCGAGCATCACGGATTTGGCCGGTCAAATGCCGCCGCCCCTCTTTGACTGCGGCCAAGGACCCCAATGGAGAAGACAGTAAAGTTTCAGGGGGTTTTGTGCTAAAGCTAGGGGCTTTTTGTAAATCTTATTTGAAATCTCTGCTGTGAACTTTGAAAATGCATAGAAAACAGTAGAAAAATCAGAAAAATATGAAATTGGTTGGGTTAGAAACCTTATGATAAGCTCTGCAACTTTTATTTTATCACCATATCATGAAAGTACATGGTTTGTTCTGTATTTTAAATGCTAGTTAAAACATGCATTAATTAAATCTTGTGATCCATAGCTTTGTTGCTGTTAGTTTTTGGAGCATGTGTTGTAGGTAATGTAAGTAGCTTTGTATAAATTTTTGAGACCTAGATCAGCTCTCTAGCTAGAGTATTTGATTACTTTTGTTATAAGTTAACAAAAACTTGGCAATTTAATTTCAGAAGTATCTATGCATAATTAGGGATGGAATTTTTACTATAGTCTAGTCTTTATGAGTGTAATATAACATAAAAATTTGAGAAACAGAAACCTAATATAATTTGAGTTATAAATTCAAACTTAAATTTCAAGATAAATCATAAATAATAATTAGAATGCATGAAAATTTATGAAACTTTTTTTTGGTATGCTAGACTTAAGTAGTTTTATGATGTCTTTAAGTTTTAAACCCTAATTTTAATATAAAACTCTAGTTATAATTACACTTTGAAATTTCACATTTTGAATCTTGTTTAAAATTAAGTAAGTTGTTATTCATTGTATAAAATATCTAGAGTAATGTTATTTCAATTAAACCCTCTTAGGGTAATTTCCATAAGTATTAATTTATTTTACTAAAATTATAATTTGCTTAAGATTAATGCAAGGTTAACCATAATTGAATAAAAACCTAAAGTTAATTACAATATTTAGCTAATAAATGGGAATTGCTAAGAATGTGTAGTATTGCTTAAGTAATTAGATACACTACCCAATATAGATAAATTGGATGTTTAGGGTAACCCACCCCGGCTGCCTAACGAGACTAATTAGTTTAATTAGTACTCGATAAATGACTGCCCAGTACGGGGTAGTTAAATTATCGTCGTAATGTAATTTTTCTTTAAGTTGAATTGCAACTTTATTGTGAATTAAATATAAAATACATGTATTCCATGAGTTATAACTCTGCATCTCATATAGACTCGACCACGCTTGCTGACGGGGATTATCAGCTGATCCCGGAACAAGAAGGAGGTTATTCTGAAGACCCCGGGACTCTCGTCGCGGATTTCTCTGAAGCCCCGAACCAAGGTTCGGAAGAAACTAGTTTGACTAACCTCAACCCCACCAGCGAAGGCAAGCCCCCGGACATAAACCCTACTTGATTACACTGCAACCTATGCTATTATTTATGTATTATTTTATGCATTACGTTCTTAGGAGTTGTTTGAAAAACTTAGTTGCATTATTCCAGGAACCAATGTAATGAACACTAGAATTGGAGTCCGACTAGCTGCTCTGCTTATAGGACCGGTAGAAGTCGAGTGATTTCCTGTCACTCGCGCGATTTAGGAATTGTAATGTTTACATTCCTGTTATCACTATAAGGATACCGGACGGGAGTTTTATGAGGTATCATGGTCAAGATGATACCCCGTCTGTATTGTTGAATTTTGATAAGGTCGCAGTGTGTGGTAGCGGTGGCTAAGCGTTTGAAAGTACTAGCCACATGCCGTGAAATATGGTAAGCGGTAAGCCTAGTAACCGATCGGCCCGAGGAGTGGACATACCCCCCACCACATGTATTTGCTTCTTTTGGTTACTTTGTTCGACGTGTAGGCATATGTGTTGCTGGGCAACCAGGAGTACGGGTTTTGTAGTCGCGCTACAGACGTACTTCCTGCACTTTGAATGTGCATATGACCTGCAGTCGCTTGTGGTGGCACTGATCCACGAGTCGGAATGAAAGGCAACGGTTGCTTCGGAACCACCCTGTGGTGTTCCAAGCGTGTGTGTTAGGTTTACCTTGCAAGGGTTGAATCTCGATTCAGAATCGTCCGCCTCTCACGATGTATGAGACTGCTTATCCCCTTTATCACATAGAGTAACAAGAGCAATTATGTGATTACCAAAGATGATGTTTGAATAAAGTTTCTACCATGTTTGAATAGTTATAGGTGCTTACCTAGAATGGTTAATCAACTAGAATCTGAAAACTAAAAATTGAACTTAAGGATCTACTCTTCGTTACTTTTCAGCTGAAAACCCTACCCAAAGCTAAAAGCCAGCATGAGTCTAGTTATGGGCTAAGATATACCCAAATCCGGGTAAGTCTTGCTGAGTATTAGTATACTCAGCCTTGCTTTGTTGATTTACTTCAGGTAACACTTCTGATGAGCCAGCATTCATTACACCGTGGCCTTACCCTTTGCCTGATGGTTGGTCCGTGGAATGGGATCCGTCCCCGGCCAACACAGACTCCGTCGAGTGATATTATGCCAGGGCTAGCATAATATCTGTAATGACGTCGTGTATATTAACTACGCTTTTCAAACTCCGCTGCTTTAACCAAAAGCTTGAACTGGTATTGTAATAAACTCTCCTCAGCAAGAACAAATGTTATTTTGTATATTTTTGTAATATAACTGCCTGTGGTGTAAATTATTTTGGCATTGTATCTCTGGACTCACCTTCGTGTGAGGTACCTTGTTAGATCCTGCCTTCGGTGGTTCATCGGGACGTTACCCGACAGACCAATAGTTTTATACCGTTTGAAGTGCGAGTTAGTCCTTCTTTGAGGACTAGCGTACTTGAGCCGGTATAATTCAGGTTGGTTCTGCCACAGCTGGTATCAGAGCTAACAAGTGTACCCTGGAGATATAATTAGCCTTAAAAAGTAATTTTTAGTATAAAAATTGATTAATCAAGTATTTGTGAACTACGGTGGTTCGTTAAGGATTATGTATAGTACGTAAGCCCTAGGGTAATGTTATTAGGGGAATTACAGGTGGCTGTAATATATATATATATATAATTCTGACTTCCAGCATTACTTTTCTGTTGAAACTTAAATTTATGCACAACCCAACCTTACTTTCTGTAACGACATCTTCGATCGGGAGGTAAGAAGGTAAGAATTCTCAGCCAACTGAGGGAGCTTGGCCTTCCTGTCGGTGATGCGAACCGAACGCTGTTTCTCAAGCAGTGGCCTACTTGAGATGCTGCCAATGTACCAATTTCGGTTGACTACATTGGGAGTATATGGTTCGGCGCAGGGTATGGAGATCGCTGTTCATACCCCCGCATTTTGCGGTACCCCCGTGAATACGTTATGTAATAACGTATGTTAAACGTTGTCTGTACGGCGGTAATTGTACAGATGCTGTTTCTATAGTGAGCAGTAATGAATGGGGACGCTTTCATGACATGCTGGCATGAAAGGTTCATTAGTTATATATATATGCATTGTGGTTTTCTGCAGGTACACTAACCACGATTCCGAAACTAGGACGGACAGGGCTTATCGACTAGTTAATAGTGAGAGACGTATTTATATTGTGCCACCGTAACTAACCACGTAAGACCAAGATTACTTGGCAGTTATTTTTGGTTGAGAGGACGATTAGTGCGTGCATGCATAATCCACTAATCAACCAAAATGAATGTTTAATGCTTCCTAAGAAATGGGCAACATGTTGGTTTTTCTTAGTTTGGGTAAGTAAGAATCTTAGTTGGGTATCTTAGGCATCCATCTGATTTCCAGCCTTTGCTGTTATCAGAATCAGCTATCTTAATCCAATTTTACCTTGTAAATTTTCTCAACAGGGTAAAAATATCTTACCATTTGCATTGTTGTCGCAGATGGCTGCTCCTACTAGTACCTTTTGGGATCAGGAGGGGCACTTCCACACCAATGGTTTACATTGGGAAGGGTTTCCTCGTCTTTTGTGGGAATCCTTGAGTATGTTTCATTATACAGAGCCTCCTCTGTATGATGGGGTGGAGTATCGGGAAGAAGGAGTTCCCCGCTGCAGAGTTAAGATGATAATTCCTCAACACCCTTTCCGCTCCTTATGGCCTCCCATAGAAGTAGAAGTGGTTGGATATCGTCTAGTGGATACTCTTGAAACTGCTGCTTTAGAAGGTATCAAACTCTTCTGCAATCAACATCCGATTGAAGTTGCTGCATATCCTATTGGGTTATTTCCTACCATAGACCCGGGTAATTCGGACTGGGATTTTCGGACAGACCATCATGGTCATTTGCTAGGAGATCTGGCTGAAGAAACCGTCCGTATGGTTACCAGGTTCATGGATGTGCAATATCATTATCAAATGCTACTGTGTCATGGGGTGAGTCAGATAACTGGTGTGGCTCAAAGCCACTATCGGAACGCTGACCATCAAGTAACCCAAATAGAAGAATTACAAGCTTTGGTGACTCAGAAGGATGAAATTATTGCAGCAAGAGATGAGACAATCCTCCATCGTGAAGATCAGATCAATGAGAGTGATCATACTATCACTCAGCGTGACACTGTTATTGAGTTTCTACAGGCACAAATTCATGATCTGATACTTGTGGCTGATGATGCCCAAGCTCACATTGAGGAATTGCAGCAGCAACCGATACTTCCCGCTATACCCATAGTACCTGAAGAAGAAGAAGAAGACCCCGAGGAGATTGAGGGTATCTCTGAGATTGATTCTGAGCATGGGGATCCTGTTCTTAGTCCCCATCATTCTCTTTCTGGCAGTCAGTCTTCTGTAGGAAATTTCGACGATTTTTAGTAAAATCGTCAACTTTCGAGATGTAATCTAAGGGAATGTAATAGTTTAAGTAGTCAAACTTCACGCCATTTGATGTAACATAGATGGCCTATGTAGTAAACTTTCGACATGCGATATGAGAACTATCTGAGTTAGCAATGTAATATAATTTCCGGTTTCATCATCTTGTTCATTATCTTTAAATTTTGAGATGAGATGATTTGCGGAATATATGCATTGATTATGTCTTCTGAAATTGGGAGTAAGGATATATGGTTAATAATGGACATCTCCTTTATTTCAGATGGTTGGAGCTACACGAGGAACCCCGGAGGGTTTCAGGGCTGATCAAGCCAGTGGTTCTCAGCAACCACCACCACCTCCTCCCAACCTTGCCGAAGTCATGGCTCGGCAAACGGAATTACTTAATATGTTGGTTCAAGCCCAACTGAATCAGCAGCAACAATTCCGAGGAGGCCGGAATGATCGTAATCCTCCTGTAGCTAGCTACCAGGATTTCCTCAGTACTCAACCGCCTTTCTTCAGTAAGGCCGAGGAACCATTGGATGCCGATGCCTGGCTCCATATTATTGAATCAAAGTTCGCTCTACTGACCATACCATGTGCGGATTCTAGCAAAGCTTCCTTTGCTGCTCAACAACTTCGTGGTGCTGCTAGAATCTGGTGGGACAATTTTTATGCCATGCAACCTGCAGGGCATGTCATCACATGGGATGAATTCCGGGTCGCTTTCAGAGCGCATTATATTCCCGCAGGATTATTGGAGCGAAAACTTAACGAGTTCCTGGCCCTTACACAAGGTGCCAACACAGTTTTGCAATACGCACAGAATTTCAATCATCTGTGCCAGTATGCAGGGTATCATGCCGATAATGATACCAAGAAACAAGACCGCTTTCGTCGGGCCTGAACACCAAACTCAAAGAGCGCCTAAACCTTGTGAAGGCAAATACTTTCAGTGAGTTGGTTAACATGGCCCTAACTCAAGAAGACTGTATTGTGGCACATTATGCCGAGAAGAAGCGAAAGAACCCTGCTGGACCCTCGAGTGTTCAACCACCGAGGTATCGGGTTGTTTCCAATACGCCGCCCAGGGTACCACAACGCAATGCTCCTACGGGAAGATTGGTTTTTAGGCCGCCTCAGCAGCAAGGAAGGTTCAGACCTCCTATGCCCCCGCAACAAGCACAACAATCTGGCCCACGGCCAAATATTCAGCAAGTGCCCCAGAAAGGCAGCAACTATCGCTGCTACAATTGCGGAAGTGCGGACCATTTCATCCGAGATTGCCCGCGGCCTAAGAAACCTAATCAAGGGTAGAGCTCCACCCAGGGAAATCAGAATAAGGGCAATAAGCCGGTGATGCAGGTCCGACAAGGACGAATTAACTTCACCACTCTTGCAGAACTTCCAGATGGAGCTCCTGTAATGTCGGGTACATTTTCTATTCACCACCAACCAGTTGTTACTTTATTTGACTCTGGGGCAACACATAGTTTTATTAGTAACAACTGTGGAACCCGACTAGGACTTGAATCTTGTCCTATCCAGGGGTCATATATGATCTCTACCCCTGGAGGAAATGTTATCTCCACCCAAGTGAGTAGATATGTGCCAATTCAATTAGGTAGTATAGAAATCAAAACTGATTTGGTTTTAATAAGTTTGGAGGGTATCGATATTATACTTGGGACAGACTGGATGACTAAACATCGAGTCCGGTTAGATATTTCTTCCCGAGTTGTTGAAGTTGAATCACCATACTATGGGGTTACTACCCTTTATCTGCCTCAGCCAGAGTATCTGCACCCCTGCACTTATGCTATCACAGATATCAAAGTCAAGGATATTCCGATAGTATGTGAATACCCCGATGTCTTTCCAGACGATTTGCCTGGAATGCCACCAGATAGAGACATCGAGTTCATTATTGAACTTCAACCTGGCACTGCTCCAATTTCAAAAAGGGCGTATCGTATGCCTCCAAACGAATTGGCAGAACTGAAAATTCAGTTGCAAGATCTTCTTGATAAAGGTTATATCCGCCCCAGTGCTTCACCTTGGGGTTGTTCTGCTCTCTTTGTCAAGAAGAAAGACGATAGCCTGAGATTATGTGTCGACTACCGTCCACTCAATGCGGTTACCATCAAAAATAAGTATCCTCTTCCCCGCATTGATATTTTGTTTGATCAACTAGCTGGAGCAAAGGTCTTTTCTAAAATTGATTTACGCTCCGGTTATCATCAGATCAAGATTAGGCCTAGTGACATTCCAAAAACGGCCTTCTCAACCAGATATGGACTTTATGAATATCTGGTCATGTCATTTGGACTTACAAATGCGCCGGCATATTTCATGTATCTCATGAATTCTGTATTTATGCCGGAGCTTGATAAATTTGTTGTGGTCTTCATCGATGATATTCTGCTCTACTCTAGAACCAAAGAAGACCATGCTAACCATTTACGTGTCGTTCTTCAACGATTACGGGATCATCGCCTTTATGCAAAATTTTCCAAATGTGAATTCTGGCTAGATAGTGTGAAATTTTTGGGACATACTATTTCTAGTCAAGGCATATCGGTTGATCCAACCAAAGTTCAAGAAGTTATGAACTGGAATCCTCCCACCTCAGTCCATCAAATACGAAGTTTCCTTGGATTGGCAGGCTATTATCGCCGATTCATTCCAGACTTCTCCAAGATAGCTAAACCTATGACTGAACTACTCAAGAAAGAAGTTAAGTTCCATTGGGACGAGGAGTGTGAGGAAGCATTTCACGCTCTAAGAAAACTTCTGACGACAGCTCCAGTGCTAGCTCAGCCAGATAGTACCCAGCCTTTTGATGTCTACTGTGATGCTTCCGGAATTGGCCTTGGTTGTGTTCTTATGCAAAACAACCGGGTCATTGCTTATGCATCCCGAGCGCTTCGGACTCATGAACAAAATTATCCAACACATGATCTTGAATTGGCAGCAGTTATTCATGCTCTCAAGATCTGGAGACATCATCTTATGGGCGCTAAGTGTAACATTTACACAGACCATAAGAGCCTCAAGTATATTTTCACTCAAGCTGATCTAAATATGAGGCAAAGGCGTTGGTTAGAGTTGATCAAAGATTATGACCTTGAGGTACACTATCATCCGGGCAAAGCTAATGTGGTTGCGGATGCACTTAGCCGCAAAGCACACTGTCATTGTTTATCCATAGCAACTTTCAGTGACACTCTTTGCCATCAGATGAGAAAACTCAATTTAGAGATCATTTCTCAAGGTAGTTTGAATCTGTTATCTATTGAATCAACTCTCCAAGATAAAATCATCATGTCGCAACTCCATGATGAGGGTGTCAAGATTATCAAATCCAAGTTATCCCAAGGAGAAGCTAAATATCGGTGTTTTCACACTGATCGTCAAGGAGTCCTATGGTTCAACGATCGACTTGTTGTGCCTAAGGATCATCAACTTCGTAAACAAATTCTCGACGAAGCACATTTGTCCAAATTCTCTATTCATCCTGGTAGCACCAAGATGTATCATGATCTTCGGCAACCTTTTTGGTGGACCAGAATGAAGAGAGAAATTGCCAAATATGTGTCTGAGTGCGATACATGCCAGAGAGTCAAAGCCAGTCATCTCAAGGCTTCTGGTACACTTCAGCCGTTACCCATACCGTCATGGAAATGGGAAGACATTAGTATGGATTTCATTGTCGGTCTTCCCAACACATCTCAAAAACATGACTCCATATGGGTAATCATCGATAGACTCACAAAAACAGCTCATTTTCTTCCGGTGCATACCACTTACTCTGCTAAGAAGTATGCCGAAGTCTATCTGGAACAAATCGTTCGATTGCATGGGGTTCCGAAAACTATCATATCTGATCGTGGGCCCCAATTTATCGCACGGTTCTGGGAGCAACTGCAATCAGCTCTAGGGACCAAATTGATTCGAAGTTCTGCATATCACCCCCAAACTGATGGGCAAACTGAGCGAGTTAATCAAATTCTTGAAGACATGCTTCGAGCTTGTATTATTCATTATGGTACAAGTTGGGACAAGTGTCTTGGTCTAGCTGAATTTGCTTACAACAACAGTTACCAAGCTAGTCTTCAAATGTCTCCTTTCGAAGCGTTATATGGTCGTAGATGCCGAACTCCTTTGAGTTGGTCAGAGACCGGTGAACGCAAAGTCTTCGGACCAGACCTAGTTGTTGAAGCCGAAGATAAGATTAAGGTTATCCAATCTAACCTTAAAACCGCTCAGTCCAGACAAAAGAGTTATGCAGATAAGAGGAGAAAACCTCTGCAATTCCAGATAGGAGATTTTGTCTACCTCCGAGTATCACCTACCAAAGGCGTCCAACGCTTTGGCATAAAGGGGAAGTTAGCACCTCGGTATGTCGGACCCTTTGAAATTCTTGATGATTGTGGCCCAGTGGCTTACAGTCTTCGTCTTCCATCTCAATGGGCGGCTATTCACGATGTCTTTCACATCTCTCAACTTAAGAAGTGTGTCAAAGTACCCACAGAAATCGTTGAGACAGGTACCCTTGAGATTGAACCTGATTTGTCGTACATCGAACAACCTCTTCGAATTCTGGATACTAAAGAAAGATTCACCAGAAGAAGGGCAGTTAAGATGTACAAAATCTTATGGGATCATCACACCGAAGAAGAAGCGACTTGGGAAACTGAGTCTTATCTTCAACGGAATTTTCCAGATTTCCTTCCAGCCAATCCCCAACTCTAATTATCCATTTCTGTTCAGCTTCAGAATCTCGGGACGAGATTCTTTTTAAGGGGGGAAGGCTGTAACATTCCTGTAATTAGGATCTGGACACTAGATATTGTGTGTTGTATGTATATTAAGCTTTGTACAAAGGAATAGGGGTGTAATTGTAAATTATGAATTTCATAAGTTTCTATGTGCAATTGTGTGAAAATACTCTTACATGTCAAATTTAATTGACTAGAGCAAAGTAAAGCACAAATGTTAAGTTAAAAATCCAAAAGGAATAGACTTTATATGAAATCAAGGACTTATGTGTAATTAAAACAAATACAAGGGTTATATATGAAATGATTGAATTATGGAAGTCAAATTCAAAGTTGTTTAGGGATTAATGTGTAAAAAGAGTTAGTAATGATTACTGCAGGAAATCTTGCAAAAAGACCCCAAACATTAAAGCATTTGGTTTGAATTACAAGACAAAGTTTATAATTTGAATTGTGCTATATTCTTTGGGATTTTGAACTTGAACCTTAAAACATTCTTGTAGAATTTGAAATTCTCTATAACTTTGCTTTAGACACTTTTCACACTAGACTTTTGTATCAACGGGAATTTTTCCTTTACAGAGGAGTCCCTGGAAATCTCTAGATTTGCCAATCAGTCCTTCTGACCCTGTATGCCTTCTTCCTCCTCTGTCACGCGTGCTGCCCCCTCTGCTCTGCTCCTGCTGCCGCCGCCCACCGCCGGCGCAGCCTCCCGAGCGCCACATCCAGCTACATTTCTCTCCCACGCGTCGCCCTCTACCTCTCCCACCTCGGCTCCTCTTTTTCCCTGCCCTCTTCCGCGCTTGACACGCACACGCCGCCGCCGTGCGGTCGCCACCGAGCTGCCGCCGTGGCCAGCTCCACACCGAGCGCCCAACTCCTATGTTGCGCGCGCATCAGCACCCCTGGGAGCTCCTCGACCTATTCTAGCCATCCACTCGCCAGCTCCTCGCCCCTAGCCCCCGGAACGCCGTCGCCATTGCCCTGTAACCTGGCGAGCTCGGCGCCGCCGTGGACCTGCTCCTACCGCCCTCCTCCGCCCGAACCAGCACTGCTAAAAGCTGTCCCTTAGTTCCTTGAAGCTTTTACACCCGGCCCTTGCTGCCCAGCTTGCCCAGAGCGCCGCCGTCGAGGTTGTTCCCGCCGCCGGCCGTCGGCTCCCCGCGGGCAGACCGATACACCACCCTAGGGACCCAACCAAGCACTTCCCGAGGTAGCCCCCGATCTCCTCTCGCTAATCCCCCTCTTCTCCCCCACAAGTGCGACCCGAGCATCACGGATTTGGCCGGTCAAATGCCGCCGCCCCTCTTTGACTGCGGCCAAGGACTCCAATGGAGAAGACAGTAAAGTTTCAGGGGGTTTTGTGCTAAAGCTAGGGGCTGTTTTGTAAATCTTATTTGAAATCTCTGCTGTGAACTTTGAAAATGCATAGAAAACAATAGAAAAATCAGAAAAATATGAAATTGGTTGGGTTAGAAACCTTATGATAAGCTCTGCAACTTTTATTTTATCACCATATCATGAAAGTACATGGTTTGTTCTGTATTTTAAATGCTAGTTAAAACATGCATTAATTAAATCTTGTGATCCATAGCTTTGTTGCTGTTAGTTTTTGGAGCATGTGTTGTAGGTAATGTAAGTAGCTTTGTATAAATTTTTGAGACCTAGATCAGCTCTCTAGCTAGAGTATTTGATTACTTTTGTTATAAGTTAACAAAAACTTGGCAATTTAATTTCAGAAGTATCTATGCATAATTAGGGATGGAATTTTTACTATAGTCTAGTCTTTATGAGTGTAATATAACATAAAAATTTGAGAAACAGAAACCTAATATAATTTGAGTTATAAATTCAAACTTAAATTTCAAGATAAATCATAAATAATAATTAGAATGCATGAAAATTTATGAAACTTTTTTTTGGTATGCTAGACTTAAGTAGTTTATGATGTCTTTAAGTTTTAAACCCTAATTTTAATATAAAACTCTAGTTATAATTACACTTTGAAATTTCACATTTTGATCTTGTTTAAAATTAAGTAAGTTGTTATTCATTGTATAAAATATCTAGAGTAATGTTATTTCAATTAAACCCTCTTAGGGTAATTTCCATAAGTATTAATTTAATTTTACTAAATTATAATTTGCTTAAGATTAATGCAAGGTTAACCATAATTGAATAAAAACCTAAAGTTAATTACAATATTTAGCTAATAAATGGGAATTGCTAAGAATGTGTAGTATTGCTTAAGGTAATTAGATACACTACCCAATATAGATAAATTGGATGTTTAGGGTAACCCACCCCGGCTGCCTAACGAGACTAATTAGTTTAATTAGTACTCGATAAATGACTGCCCAGTACGGGGTAGTTAAATTATCGTCGTAATGTAATTTTTCTTTAAGTTGAATTGCAACTTTATTGTGAATTAAATATAAAATACATGTATTCCATGAGTTATAACTCTGCATCTCATATAGACTCGACCACGCTTGCTGACGGGGATTATCAGCTGATCCCGGAACAAGAAGGAGGTTATTCTGAAGACCCCGGGACTCTCGTCGCGGATTTCTCTGAAGCCCCAAACCAAGGTTCGGAAGAAACTAGTTTGACTAACCTCAACCCCACCAGCGAAGGCAAGCCCCGGACATAAACCCTACTTGATTACACTGCAACCTATGCTATTATTTATGTATTATTTTATGCATTACGTTCTTAGGAGTTGTTTGAAAACTTAGTTGCATTATTCCAGGAACCAATGTAATGAACACTAGAATTGGAGTCCGACTAGCTGCTCTGCTTATAGGACCGGTAGAAGTCGAGTGATTTCCTGTCACTCGCGCGATTTAGAAATTGTAATGTTTACATTCCTGTTATCACTATAAGGATACCGGACGGGAGTTTTATGAGGTATCATGGTCAAGATGATACCCCGTCTGTATTGTTGAATTTTGATAAGGTCGCAGTGTGTGGTAGCGGTGGCTAAGCGTTTGAAAGTACTAGCCACATGCCGTGAAATATGGTAAGCGGTAAGCCTAGTAACCGATCGGCCCGAGGAGTGGACATACCCCCCACCACATGTATTTGCTTCTTTTGGTTACTTTGTTCGACGTGTAGGCATATGTGTTGCTGGGCAACCAGGAGTACGGGTTTTGTAGTCGCGCTACAGACGTACTTCCTGCACTTTGAATGTGCATATGACCTGCAGTCGCTTGTGGTGGCACTGATCCACGAGTCGGAATGAAAGGCAAACGGTTGCTTCGGAACCACCCTGTGGTGTTCCAAGCATGTGTGTTAGGTTTACCTTGCAAGGGTTGAATCTCGATTCAGAATCGTCCGCCTCTCACGATGTATGAGACTGCTTATCCCCTTTATCACATAGAGTAACAAGAGCAATTATGTGATTACCAAAGATGATGTTTGAATAAAGTTTCTACCATGTTTGAATAGTTATAGGTGCTTACCTAGAATGGTTAATCAACTAGAATCTGAAAGCTAAAAATTGAACTTAAGGATCTACTCTTCGTTACTTTTCAGCTGAAAACCCTACCCAAAGCTAAAAGCCAGCATGAGTCTAGTTATGGGCTAAGATATACCCAAATCCGGGTAAGTCTTGCTGAGTATTAGTATACTCAGCCTTGCTTTGTTGATTTACTTCAGGTAACACTTCTGATGAGCCAGCATTCATTACACCGTGGCCTTACCCTTTGCCTGATGGTTGGTCCGTGGAATGGGATCCGTCCCCGGCCAACACAGACTCCGTCGAGTGATATTATGCCAGGGCTAGCATAATATCTGTAATGACGTCGTGTATATTAACTACGCTTTTCAAACTCCGCTGCTTTAACCAAAAGCTTGAACTGGTATTGTAATAAACTCTCCTCAGCAAGAACAAATGTTATTTTGTATATTTTTGTAATATAACTGCCTGTGGTGTAAATTATTTTGGCATTGTATCTCTGGACTCACCTTCGTGTGAGGTACCTTGTTAGATCCTGCCTTCGGTGGTTCATCGGGACGTTACCCGACAGACCAATAGTTTTATACCGTTTGAAGTGCGAGTTAGTCCTTCTTTGAGGACTAGCGTACTTGAGCCGGTATAATTCAGTTTGGTTCTGCCACAATAGTCTACGGATGTGCGTCGACTACCGTCCGTTGAATGAGGTCACCGTCAAGAATAAGTATCCCCTTCCTCGAATCGATATCTTGTTTGACCAATTATCGGGAGCTTGCTATTTCTCCAAGATTGATCTAAGGTTGGGGTATCATCAAATTAAAATTCGTCAAGAAGATATTCCAAAAACGGCTTTCTCTACTAGATATGGTCTCTATGAATACACCGTCATGTCCTTTGGCCTCACCAACGCCCCGGCGTATTTCATGTACTTGATGAATAGTATCTTCATGGAGGAACTCGATATCTTTGTGGTTATCTTTATTGATGACATTCTTATCTATTCGAAGACTCGGGATGATCATGCTCACCATATCCATATTGTGTTACAAAAACTTCGGAAGCATCGTCTTTATGCCAAGTTAGCAAGTGCGAGTTTTGGCTCGAGAAAGTATCCTTTCTTGGTCACATTCTCTCCAAGGATGGCGTCGCCGTCGATCCTAGCAAGGTGCAAGATGTTCTTGATTGGAAGCAACCTCGAAGCATCACCGATATTCGGAGTTTTCTTGGGCTTGCGGGATATTATCGCCGGTTCATAGAAAATTTCTCAAAAATTGCCAAGCCTATGACCGAATTGTTGAAAAATGGGGTCAAGTTCGAATGGTCCCAAGCTTGTGAAGAAGCCTTTCAAACTCTTAAAGATCGTCTTACTACCGCTCCCGTTCTAGCTCAATCAAATACTCACAAGAACTTTGATGTCTATTGTGACGCCTCTCGCGTCGGTCTCGGTTGTGTTCTTATGCAAGAAGGCCAAGTGGTGGCCTATGCCTCTCGTCAACTCAAGCGACGTGAGGAAAATTATCCGACCCATGATTTGGAGCTTGCGGCCGTTGTCCATGCTCTAAAGATTTGGCGTCACTATCTTCTTGGTAATCATTGCAATATCTACACCGATCACAAGAGCCTTAAATATATCTTCACCCAATCCGATCTCAACATGAGGCAACGTCGATGGCTTGAATTGATCAAGGATTATGATCTCGAAGTTCATTATCATCCCGGCAAGGCGAATGTTGTTGCCGATGCACTAAGCCGAAAGGCCCAATGCAATTGTTTGACCATGGGACCTCCTCTTCATACTCTTTGTGATGAATTTCGGAAACTTGAAATGGGGATGGTCATGGAAGGTCATCTTGGTGCTCTTATAATCAAGTCCAATCTCTATGATCAAATTAGGGAAGCTCAAAGAAATAACAAAGGTATGGCCCGCATTTGTACACTAATGAAGGAGGGTAAAGCTCAATGTTTTTCTTGTGATGATCAAGGAGTCCTATTCTTTGGGAAACGTATTGTCGTGCCGAAGGATCACAACTTGAGGCGCTTAATTCTTGATGAAGCTCATAATTCTCAATTCTCTATTCACCCGGGTAGCACAAAAATGTTTCAAGATCTTAAGCAAAGATTTTGGTGGACTCGCATGAAGCGAGAAATCGCTCGCTATGTCGCCGAGTGCGATGTTTGCCAAAGGGTTAAAGCCGTGCATCTCAAACCGGCCGGTACCCTTCAACCTTTGCCTATTCCATCATGGAAGTGGGAAAATATTGGAATGGACTTTATCACCGGGTTGCCGAAGACTATTCATGGGTATGATTCCATTTGGGTAATTGTTGACCGTTTAACCAAATTGGCTCATTTTCTTCCGGTCAAGACTACCTATCGAGCCAAGCAATATGCGGAATTGTATCTTACTCGCATTGTATGTCTTCATGGTGTTCCTAAAACAATTGTCTCCGATCGTGGTCCTCAATTTGTTGCCCACTTTTGGAGAAGTCTTCATGAAGCCATGGGAACCGACCTCACCTATAGTACCGCTTGCCACCCTCAAACCGATGGCCAAACCGAGAGAGTGAATCAAATCCTTGAAGATATGTTACGGGCTTGTGTTCTAGTATATGAGAAGAAGTGGGCCACTTGTTTGCCATTTGCGGAATTTTCTTATAATAATAGCTATCAAGCAAGTATCAAGATGTCTCCCTTTGAAGCTCTTTATGGACGGCGTTGTAGAACGCCTATCAATTGGTCCGAATCCGGGGAAAGGCCTTTCTTTGGCCCGAATTTGGTGAAAGATGCCGAAGACCAAGTTAAGATCATTCGCGAAAATCTTCGCATTGCCCAATCCCGTCAAAAGCTATATGCCGATCGTCGCTGCCGTGAACTCCATTTCAAGGTCGGTGATTATGTCTATCTTAAGGTCTCTCCTTTCAAGGGTACTCGTCACTTCCGGGTTAAGGGTAAATTGGCACCTTGTTTTATCGGACCTTTCCAAGTCACTAAAAGGATTGGAATGGTGGCTTATCAATTGGATCTTCCCCAATCACTTTCCACCGTTCACAACGTGTTTCATATCTCTCAATTGAAGAAATGCCTTCGTGTTCCTACCGACGCCATCGACCTTGAATCACTCGATCTTCAAGCGGGTCTTACCTACGAAGAGCATCCTATTGCCATCCTAGATCATGTTGAAAGGAAAGTAAAACGAAGTATGGTGAAGTTTGTGAAAGTTCAATGGAGCAACCACTCCGAAGACGAAGCCACATGGGAACGCGAGGATCGTTTGCGTCAAGACTACCCCGACTTCTTCTTCCAATGAGTGAGTCCTCAAGCTTCTCCCACCGCACCCAACTTTCCTTAAGAAGTTCATCCTTCTAGATATCTTATATGTGTACACAATCACCATCAAAAAGAGGTTAGGGATGCCCTACCACGCCACACCACCCATGCCTTGTACATCCCTTTTTCGATGTTTATCTTGTCTAGGTGAATATGGCCGTTTTACACTCGAAGCCTTATCGTTCTCTATCTACCAAATCTCGGGACGAGATTTTCTTAAGGGGGGGAGAATTGTCACGACCCACAAATTAAAAGCATAATATAAAAATTTAAAACATCATCATGAGCATCATCCAAGCACCAAGGAACATCATATGCACTAAATTATATCATGAGCATCTATTTTTTTTGTATGATTTATGTGCAAGTTGTGAAGGAAGTTTAAAAATTGCTATGTGGCTGTGCCCCCAAATATTTTATTCAAATACTAGATTTCAAATGATGAATTTTGGATATTTTTACTAAATTTTTGGGTGTCTCTGCCGAGCCATAAAATTCTTGGAAAGTTTGAAAACTGCATTGTTGTTTGAATTTTTGTGATCAATCCATAATAGATTTTTGAGCTCTAGTGGTTGCATTATGTTCTTGATGGTTTAATATTGCTTCAGTAAAAATTTGGTGATTTTTGAAGCTCAGGAAATGCATGTATTTGATTTTGTAAGTTGAACCGTTGCATTTTTCTTTTTCTTCCTCTTCCGGCCCCACCTGTCGGCCTCCTCTCTCTCCCGTACGCCCGGGCCCGCGCGTCAGCCTCCCCCTCCGCGTCCCCCGGCCCTCCGCGCCCGCCCGTTGGGCGCTCGCGCGGTGGCGCACGCCGGCGGCCGTTGGCCCGTCCAGCGTGGCGCCGCCCCCTCGCCTCCTGTGCCGCCCGCTCGCCTTCCCCCCCCCCCCCACTTCAAATCGCGTCGCCTCTTCTTCTTCCCCGGCCAAACCGCACGCCTCCCCTTCCTCCCGTTGCCGTTTCCCCTTTCGCCGTGCGCCGCCGCAATCCACCGCCGCCGGTGAGCCTCCGCCCGATTCCCCGCGCGTGAAGCATCTCCTCCATCCCCTCGCCCGATTCGAGCCCTTCGCCACCTCTCCCTCCGTCCGTAGCTCCTCCCCGGCGCTCACCCCCTCCCGCCGCCGCCGCTCTCCGCCGTGCCGCCGCCCGCCGCCCCGTCCCGCTTGCCCGTGCCGCGGCCGGGCATCCTTGCCGTGCCGCGCGGCTGGTGCGCATGCGCCCCACCCCCGTTCGCCCCCCTGCCGCTCCCCCGTTCGCCGCCGCCGCCGCGTTGCGGCGCGCGCGCGTTCGCGCCGCGGGCGTGCGCTGGCCACGCCCGTGGCGAGTCAAGGCCACGACTGGCCTTGACTTCGCCTGGGCCGCGCGCTGGCCGCCTGGGCCCGCCTGTCGGCGCCCAGGGGCGCTAGATCCGGGTGGATCTAGCGCTGGCCGCCCTGTTTCGTTTTATCATTTCATGTGGATCTTGTAAATTACGTAGAAATTGTTGTAGATCTCCAAAAATTATGAAATTTGTTTTGTTTTAATCCTCTGTAGTAGATCTGCTTACATAAATTAATGTTATGCATGTTAGAGCCCTGTACCTTGAGTTATAGTTCATCCTTGCTAAACCAAGTTAATTGTGAATCTTATTTTGTGGAGCTCTAAAAATGTCAAACTAAATGTTGTTGTGTTCCTTGTGATATGCTCTATCTCATGGTCCAGCTTATGTATTTGTTCCTGTACTGTTTGATAGGTTTTTAATGCGTTTTTAGTTTCGCTGCCTGCAAACTCATAAAATGAATAACTTTTGATAGAAAATTGATAAAATAATAAAACCACTTCTGTTATCCTTGTTATCATGTATTGTACCTCTGGTAATTTTATTAGGATTTTTGAAAATGTTTTGCATGGCTTTTAAGATTTAACTTGAACTTAGCGGCTGAAATTTACAAATATCATAAGTAATTCCACAATATGTTTTTGATGCAAACTCAACTCTCATGAGCTTATTTTGAGATCCCCTGTGTGCTTAAATTAAATCATGATTTATGCTTGTAGATGGCTTGCTAACCAAAGTTCGCCTCGGTCCTAGTGTTAAAATTTGTAATCGAGCTTGTGGTGCCATGGTGGTTTTGCTTTCGCGTTGATGTGACATTTTTCTTCTCTTACCACGTCGTTGCATATCATCTCATGTTCACATCATTGGCATCATCCCAATGCATACATCTCATTCATGCATTGTAGTGACCGAAACGCCGGAGGACGCACCCGTTGAGCCCACCGAGTTCGTTGAGACCGAGCCGGGAGCCGAGTGTGTGGTTGAGCAAGAAGAGAACCAAGGCAAGCAGCTAAGCATGATTCCTTGGGATATCTATGCTTATATTAAACGTCGGTCCTATTTTCATGCAATGCCCTCTCTTGATTTGTTTATCCATGCCCTTGGCACACGTAGCCACTTGCAACTCATTTAAACTAAATGCTTAGTCGTGTCTAGGGTTGGTAGATATCTTGTAGGGAAATTTGGAATAGGATCACTTGTTTCACCCACTTTGTGTTATCTTAAACATGTTGTCCGGTGTCGAAATGTTGGTTCGGATCGGTCTAGTTGGAGGTGTGGTGTATTTCACCCACTCATTTAAACTAAATGCATTTTCCTTGATCTATTTATCCGCGTAAGTCTTGCGAGTACCTTTGTACTCATGTTGCTTTATTATACTAAGTTGCAGGTGAGCCGGAAGTGGTGTTTGGCCATTTCTACCCCGCCGAACCCGGCGCGGGCGAGGAATAGGCCAATATGGTCAATGGTGTCCTTGAGCAAGACGCCATTAATATTATCTATCGTATATTTTCCGCTGCGTATCGTTCTTGGGATATCATGATAAATGCTAGACTCTATGGTTTTTACCTCTTTTATGTTATTGTGAGCCAAAGGCTTGTATTCGTTATTTGAACCGTAAATTTCAGATTCGGAACCTTTCCTTAAATTAATGTTGTAATGATTAGTTGCTTAACTTGTGTTAAAATTTGCTCTTTGTGGATCATTGGTGATGTAAGAGCTTGTGACGGTATGTGCATGTGCATGGTCTTGGGCATGCGTTGGAGCACATACCGGGACTACCGGGTTTAATGTTATTTTCGGCGAAAGACTAAGTTGGTCCTTAGTAGTGTAGATGTGGGTTAACCTGTAACGCGCCATTTGTGCGAGTGCGTGTTAGCTCTCATCTTCACGATAACGACCGACGGTTTTGCTTAAAATGACATTAAATTGGGCGGTTCTCACACAAATCGCCAAGGTAAAGAGAGAGTGCAATCTAGTTGCTAGTGAGTTAGCGCATCTAGCTAGAAAGAATACACACACTGCTGTTTGGTTGGGTCGAGCGCCTACGTGCGTCGCGGAACTGATCAAAATGATTGTAATCTTTCGCGCTAATCAATAAAGCTCTCTTTTACCTGCAAAAGAAAAAACAAAAGAAAATGTTATCTAAAGGGTAAATCGGACCAATAGACATAATTGCCGACTAAAACTAAACAAAAACATAGTTTAAGCCCAGACTTTTGGCCATACTTGATTGGGGTAATTGTTGACATGTCAAAAAAATAGTTTAAGGGTCATGCCACAACATGCGTCAAGTTTTCTCGGCCTCAGAAAACTAATGTCAAAAATTTCATGCCAAGAAAACATGGGTAGAGATAAAACTCGAATATACTTGAGGGCAATCACTAGATAGTACAAAAATAGCGTATTATTGCACCAGATTAAAGATAGATGACAATATTTTGATTGCTACGAGTTTGTAGCGTCCGGTTTTAAGCATATGTAATGGTTTGGTTATCTTGGGGTGCAAAAGGAATTGATTTAATCATTGTCAACAATTTTACCAATGGATAATTCCATGCTGGCTTATATTTTTTTATTTAACATATTATTGATGGTTAAAATCCCAAGGTGCAACATGACGAAGGCGAACATGTCCGTTTTGAAAGAAAAAAAAGCTGCATGATCGCGAACGGTATATAAATGAATAACTCATGTGGAATTTTTCCCATCAACAATGCATGGGTTTGAAAATGTTGATTTCCCAGGGCCTGAAACGGTTCCTAATCGCGTCGGTCGCCGTCAATCTTGTGGAATTTTCTTATAAAAAAAAACTTGTGCGATTGAGTGCAGCTCCTTCTAGAAGATGATGAAAGCAAGGCACGGGGAAGCGTGGTCTCACCGGCTCAACTGGCGCTGCAGTTCCTGTCCAGCCTGACTGAATTTAATGGGGCTGTGCCCGCCATTGTCGTCGTCTTCCTCCTCCCTCCTCCCGCTTGGTTGGTTGGCGTCATTCCTTCTTCCTGCCTTGTCGACTCCGCCCACCACCAACGCATAAACCCCACCTGCCCACCCCTTGGTTCATTCCTTCTTCTCTTCCTGGTTCCTGCTGCTACTCTGCTCTTCTGACGGTCCGACCCCCGTCGATCGAGGAAAACCCGGAAGGGGCGGATTGATTGGCTGGTTATACATGGGCGGATCGAGCTCCACGGGGTGGGGGAAGACGAAGGGCTCCTCCCCGCGCGCGATGACGCCGGTGGAGGAGGTGGACATCTCCGCCGTCCGGTACAAGCCGCCCACGCTGCAGGCGCCGCACCTCACCGGCTTCTCCCTCAGGGCCTTCCTCTGGCTCATGGAGTCGCCCCTCCTGGGCCCACTCATCACCTCCGTCCTCAAGTCGCAGAACAACATGCCGCAGGTCAAATTCCTCCTCCTTATTATCCCCCTCTTGGATGCTTCCTGCCGCCTCCCATTCACCATTAGTCCTAATCCTTCCTCTCAATGGATTTCGACAGATGCTGCAGCAGACGGTGATCCCCGAGCGCCCCATGTACTACCCGGAGTACCCACCGCAGGGTAGGATACCGCCCTTCCCAATTTCATTCATTCTTCGGCACAAGTAACCAACAACGGCGTCTGTGGTTGACTTAGCCATCTTTTGTCCCACTGACATTGGCAACCTGCACTTTCTGAAGTCTGAACATCTAAAAACAGTACAACATTTTAACTGACGTAAACAGTCAGCTCGTCTACTTCTCTTTGCTTGACTCGAGAGGTTTAAAAGTTCAGAATGGCATCTTAAACGCTCACCTAAATTTCCTCAACTCATCTACCTGATGTTGCACTAGACATTTAGCTTATTTCAAACTAAGCAAACTTTACAGATTTACACAAAGGAGAATATTACCCCCCAAAAAAAGAACAGTGTGACAGTGCTTTAGCAGATTGAGAGATGTTATTACCTTTTTTTGCCCTATGGAGAACCGTGGCAAAAATCTGACATGGAAGTTCTACTCCAGGCTCTAAAAAGGGCTTTACTCCACTGAAAACTTGTTTGTTCCAAGTAATCCAGATAATAATCCAAGTTCCCAGGCCTATTATTTGGATAGAAAAATCTTTTACCTCAATTCTGGGTCTCTATTCCTTCCTTCCTTGAATTGTCATATTACTCGCTGTGTGTTGTTAATTTCTTGTGTCCCCGCTCCAAATTGTTCAGACCTGGAGCCAGGAGTTGTGCTAGTGGGGGAAGATAGGCACCCAGTGGAAAGAGTCCATGAAGCACTGCAGTACCTCCCGCCATATGATCCGTCAGTGCGTTGGGCGACCGAGGAGAAGCTCCCTTTCCTTTACTGGAAGATCCGTGACTTCGCACATGCATACCGCTCAGGGATCACAACTCCATCAGTTGTAAGTAGTCCACTAGCCAGAATTTCTGCATGCTTCTCTGGTCGCGCTCCTGCATCTCTGCTGTTTTGACTCTGATTGGTGACATAGGTTGCTGAGCATGTCATTGCGGGGGTGGAAGAGTGGAACAACAAGAAGCCTCCAATGCCAATGTTAATCTATTTTAATGCAGATGATCTCAGGAGGCAAGCTGAGGCTTCCACAAAAAGATTTGAGCAAGGTTTGCCACAACTTGACTATATTGATTCTCTTTATTAGAAGTGGACCAATTCGTGATAATGCAGATGAATTGAATGGCTTCAAGTAGAAATTCCATTTAGAATTCTCATCTATCCAGTTTTCGTGACATTGCTACCCGTGACCAGGAAACCCAATGTCCATTTTGGATGGGATCTTTGTTGCCATTAAGGATGACATCGACTGTTTCCCATATCCAACAAAGGGTTAGTTTGATTGACTGAAGCTCTCATTTGTTGCTGTGTCACTGTTCAGGTGGGACAAAACACATTATGTTTTCTTTGGATGGCAGGTGCTACAACATTTTTTGACCAAATCCACACTGTGGAGAAAGATGCAGTCTGTGTCGCTCGGTTGCGGAAATGTGGAGTCATCTTTATTGGGAAAGCAAACATGCACGAGCTTGGTCTTGGGGTAACTGGAAACAATCCAAATTATGGGTATGATCAATAATTGACAACTACTCATTCTATTTAAGTTGTCCACACTTTATGTAGTTGTTTTTCTATTTGAAGCCAAAGGATATATTGCTTTTTTGTCTACTCATGTGTGGGTAAAATAAATACCCTTGCTTGTTAGACATTCAGAGCACAAAAGAAATGTCAGATATCGTTTACGTGATTTTCTTGCTATTCCTAAAGTTCGCTAAAACAAATGGTTTCCTAAGTACTTCCTAGAAGCAAACTCCATTAACCTTGAAATAAAGCTTAGTCTCTGTTTGAATGTCGATATTGGGAGACTTGGCATTGAATTGAGTTCAATACCAAATCAGACCTAGTATTGAAATGGGTTCAATACCAAAGCAACTGTTTCGATGTATATGGCATTGCTAGATTGAATTCAACTGGGCGCACATACCAATTCATGTTTGGGTGTGCATATGCAAAATTGAGAATTGACCCATCCTCATCTTCTCTCCGCTGCTTCTCACGCTGCCGGCCCCTCCTTGCGCGGGAGGTGAGCCTACGAGCAGATGGACTCGCCTTTGTCTCTTCTCCCTCGTGTAACGGAGCTCGGGGCCGTCGAGGACGCCACCACGACCTCCCGCACCTCGCGCGCCACGACCAACGCGCCGGACTCCGAGGCGCGGGCGCGGGCGGGGGAGCGAAGCAGGACGCGGCGGAGGGAGCAGCACGAGGTCGAGGGGCGCGGCGGACCGGCGCGGGCGAGGTGGGGTGGAGCAGAGCGACGAGGGCGCGGCGGAGCAGGGTGCGAGCGCGGAGGGCGCAATGCGGCAGAGCAGGGCGGCGCGATGGAGGGCGCGGCGGAGCAGGGAGGCGGCGGAGGGAGCCTCGCGGGGGAGATGAGCGGCGGCGGAGGGAACCGCGCGGGGGAGATGAGCGGCGGCGGTGGGAGCGGAGCGGGGGATGAGGGGCGCTTGCGGAGGGAGGTGAGCGGGGGCGCAGAGCGGAGGCGGAGGGAGCGGCGTGGGGAAGAAAGCGGCGTGGGGAAGGAGGGGTGTGACGAATGCAATCGAATACAGAGGGGTGGAGGTCGGAATCGGAGCATCCAAATGCTTGAATCAGAATACTGGAATGCACACAAATACTATGATCTAGCAGTGTCAATCTATTAAATAACCTTAGTTCAATCAGAATTCTGGAATGCACACAAATACTATGAGCAGTATCAATCTATTAAATAACCTTACTCTTAAAGGTACAAAAGAAAAGTGGAACCCAGAATTGCCATTTATTTCAATGATCACATGATCAGATAATTTTTCATCTGGCTCGCTGTTCTTCTGCTATATATTTTTGTCATTGTATCTTCACTTTCTGTTAACTTATCTTGCAGGACAGCAAGAAATCCACATTCTGTCGATAGATATACTGGTGGTTCTTCATCTGGTCCTGCTGCATTAGTCTCATCGGGGTTATGCTCAGTAGCGATTGGAACAGATGGTGGAGGTTTGTACATGTAGAACTGTGATATGATTGTCGCTAGATTCTTATCAGTATTAGTCTTTGATTGCTACCTTATCTCTGCAACAGGTTCAGTTAGAATTCCATCTGCTCTTTGTGGTATTGTTGGTTTCAAGACAACATATGGGCGGACCGATATGACTGGGTAATAAAGAGAAGTTCCATTTCATTGAATATTTACCAGAGTTGTTCTGTTACCAGTCATGTCTGTTATATGCGGATTAGACAACCTTCCAATATTACTAAAATAAGCTGCTCTAGACCTCTAGTCAAAAGTTAGCATCCACTGTGTTCTGAAACTGCTTATGCTTTTATTTTGCATGGTACTGTCTAACAATCAACCAAATCAGACAACTTAGTCGCTACATGCAGTTATCTTGTACTGGATCTCATTAGAAATTTTCAAAGTCGTGCAGTTTCTTGTTGTATAACTAGATATCTTGTTCGCAGGGTACTTTGTGATGCTGGGACTGTTGAAGTTGCTTCTCCTCTTGCATCATCAGTCGAGGATGCTATGCTAGTGTAAGCAGCTTGGCATGCTATATGATACCATGAGATCCCCTGCATAAACCCGTTAAATTTAGTTCTTGATAAAGTTAAAAGTTTTATAACTGTTTTTTTGTGATATAAGGTATCATTAGGTGTCACTATCCTGTTGATAAAACTGGGTATCCGTTAATTGTGTTGTATGGTGTTTCAGGTATTCTGCAATAGCAGGCTCAAGACCCATGGATAAGCTTACCCTTAGACCAGTAAGATATTATGTCTTTATATTTCTTGCCTGTTATTTCATGTCAATTGTATGCGGTCGGATCATACCAGACAGTCAGTCAGTCTTAGGCAGTTTGCTTTGATTTTTTTTCTCGAATATGCAGGAGAGCTGCATATCTTTGCATTAAGAAGAGGCGTAAAAAGGCTAAAATAGCCAAACAACACATACCACTACGCACCCAAAACACACACCACTACCCCCAACCACTGGGGATTAAAGGATTACATTCGCGCCAAAAATGACTACTACCGCCACGACCAACTGGGCTATCGCCTAACTCCTAGTCAGGGAGTGCGACAGCGGCCACTGCACTTAGCCCTTTAGCACCTGCGAGCATCCATAGTTCGGCTTCCTCCCGCGCAAGCAAGAGGGCTCTATCAACCCTGGGAGCGATCCCATTGAACACAGCTCATTTCTTGCCTTCAAAATAGTCCATGCTCCTAGCACGACCAGGGTGTTGAACCACGCCGCGCACCGGTACTCATTCTGTCACATGCTTGCTGCCACCACAAGTAGAAGTCAACACTGTTTGGTTGAGGCATGACATCCTGAAACCCAAAGCAGCTCAATATCCGGTGCCAAAACTGCTGGGCAAACACACATGCCGAGAGGCGAGAGAAGATGACTGATTGTCTCCTCTTCCTGCTCACAAAGAGGACAATGCTCTGGATGGGAAAGGCCCTGGCGTGCAAGCCTGTCCGCTGTCCAACAACGGCCATGGGCAACTAGCCACATGAAACATTTGCATTTCCTTGGAGCCCAGGTCCCCACAACAGACTGAAAAGCTTTGCTGTTTTCCATAGCTAATTTTAGATCCCCATGGTGTTTAATCATAGTGCAGTGAAATGTTATACCTTCTCCATTGTTCCAACAAAACGCACCATGGTTTAACAAGATAACATTTGATGCTCACAACATCTGTGTTTTTGTTTCTTTCCTCTCTGCAGTCACCGTTGTGTGTCCCAAATTTGTTATCTCCTGACAACAACAATATCCTGGGATCAGTTAGGATAGGGAAATATACAGAGGTACATATTTTCAATTTAAATGTTATTTTGGTATACCTATTCTAAAATGAAATTTGCTTCTGTAGTGGTTTCACGATGTTTCTGACCGTGAGATATCAAGTACATGTGAAGATGCACTTAAACTTCTTTGTAGCACTTTTGGATGTCAAGTAAGCCCATTTCTATCTCCACAACTTGGACGACAACAATGCATGATTTTAACATTTTCTACTAGTCGTATTGTCAACTTAAGCTACAATAGATCATTCTCCTTAATATGAACAAGCCCTTCTGAGAATAGAAATGTCAGTGCAGTGTAGTGATGTGGCTTTTGATGTATAAAAAGGAATTCTGTTTTCATTTCATTTGCTCTTTGCAGTTCCTCACAACTGATTATTGAGCTGATCACGTGGTATCTATTATATATGCACGTTCAGCTCTTCTTTGGCATCTCAGCTAACAAGTCCTGATTTACATCTTTCAAGATAGAAGAGATAATATTACCAGAGCTTGAAGAGATGCGTACTGCCCATGTTGTTTCAATTGGCTCAGAATCATTCTGTGACCTGAATCCTCATTACAAAGCAGGGTACCTATCTGTTTGATGGATATCATTTTTGCAATGTTATCCCAGAAGTAGTTGTTAGACATTTTCTTCCAAGGGAAAATAATTCTCAAAACTATTGGCCCACAGCAATTAAGTTATTACTAGAAGGGGTTATCCTAAGCAAAATATTTTTTGTCTCTTACAGAAGGAGAACTGAATTCACACTGGACACTCGAACAAGTTTGGCACTTTTTGGGTCATTCTCTTCAACTGATTATGTGGCTTCTCAATGCATAAGGTGATCTTGTGAATTCATTTTGCTCTTTTCCCTTATCTTGATTTATGCAGTGGAGTATAAAGTATCTGTTGCTGACCTACTATGGCAATATGACTGGGGGACTCCAGATACTTGTGTTTTGTTGTAGTTTTTCTCCTATACTGTCTAATCATGTGCTTAGTGCACCTTTTGATGGGGCTTATATAGGAGGAGGATAATGCACTATCACATGGAAGCTTTCAAGAAGGTTGATGTCATAGCAACTCCTACAACTGGGTAATAGATGCAGAAAGTTTCTTTATAAATTATCCATGTCTATGACCTAAACATTACATTTTAATTTTTTAAAGTACTCTAAAAAAATATAATGTTAATATTTTCACATGACGAATCTAAACTGTTAGATTTCTGTGTATTAGTGGTTGAACCTGTGTAAGTTTGACCTTGCAGCAATAGAGTATAATGTAAAAGTGGTCTTTTGAGTTATATCTTATATGGAAGTAAATCAGTGTGGTATTGGAATGGTCAGATATGCAGTTGCCAACTTAAGTGAAGTGCATCATGCTAGACAATATCCCTGAATTCATATTTGTCAATCGACAAATAGACAGGAATAAGTGACATCTAATCTGCAAGTATCTATCTATGTTCCCTAGAAAGATGGTGGACCTCAATGTGTACATGGTTATTTTACATGCAAGAAGCTTTATACACCTTACCTCTAAGGAAGTGTGTTATCTATTGCTGTAAGAACTAAGCAACTGTGCTCTTTTTCCAGCATGACCGCACCAAAAATACCACCAAGTGCTCTGAAGTCAGGAGAATCTGATTACGTTGTGTCAGGTAAATTATTAGCAGGATATTGTATTTTGGGCATCATACTTAGCTCTTTGACATGTGAAAAAAGTGTTTATAACAAGTCTTCATGTTTTTCACAATCTGTGCTATCATGCTGGACGTCATATATTTGTTGTTTGACAGCTTGTCTCTGTTGCTGTTTTACATTGAAGCGAGCTGGTATAAGAGAAAAGCCAAGATGGTTCCACTATAGGGCTGTAGTTATTTACCTCTTTTTTGCTTGCTCGATAAGCCATTTAGTTTGAAGTTTGAACAAAACAGAAGTTTGGTGGTTCCATTAATTTCGTTGTGTAGAAGGAACCATACCTCTTATGCTGGGTTAGTGGGAAGCTTTGTTCACCATCAGTATTATTTCTGAGCAATTTACTAAGAAAGATATTTATGCCTGTTTTTCTTTTAGCTCGATATATACCTACTTTGATGCTCAGTGTAAGTATGGTTTGTTCTACTGCGATCAGATACAGCTTTTCTAACACTTGCCTTTGTTGCAGCTTACCTGATGCGATTCATCATAGCCGGGAACCTTCTTGGTCTACCAGCAATAACTGTGCCGGTAAGTGGTATCAATGTTTCATAACTGAGTACACATTGGATCTTCTAGTTACCTCATGTGGTCTGCACTGGAACCTGACCATAACATTGCCATTCGATATTATATACTGAAGCCTTTTGGATTATTGATGCCTATATAATTGGCTATACATTTGGCATTTCAGAGCTTGTATAAGAAAATCGATGATTTTGGTTTAATATAGGTGAAATGCATAACATTATACTTTGGTTTTGCTATTGTCTTGTCAGGTCGGTCATGACAAGCAGGGCCTTCCTATAGGTTTGCAACTGATAGGTCGTCCATGGGGTGAGGCTAGCTTACTGAGGGTGGCTGCTGCAGTGGAGGTACTGTACATGTGAATCTTTTACGTTTCACAGTTGTGGTTTCAGCAGAGAATCTGGTCATATAGTTATATCCACTAAGTTTAAATTTATTTTCTGGCACTTATCTTTTAACAGCAGTGTCTTGAGCACCAAATGACCTACTCTGTACTCTGGGTACTTACATGATTACATCAAAAAGCCTATTTGCAAGGTGGCTAATCACTTAGCATTACAGTGTAAATAAAATTAAGCTACGCAACTTTTACTGAAAAGGATAACTTAAGCATGAATGCGGAGTGAAACAAACGTATTTTCTTCTGAGGCTTTCACTTGGAAATATCTTGTTCTGCTTGTGGGACTCTGGGAAACTGAGCATCTGAATGAAAATGTTGCAGGATCTGTGCCTGAAGAAACGGAACCGGCCAGCTGCATTTTATGACATTTTGAAGGCCTGAAATGCCGCCGTCTATGATTCCTCTGTTAGTGACGGCGTGGGTGATGAGGTGTCGCTGATCGTGACTGAGAAGAGTGTTACCACCTCAAGTTGTCTGACATCAGCACGATGGGGATGGCTGCAGCCTGCAGACCATTCCTGCACAAGGTGTAATAAGTCTGACGTAGAAAGAAATCAATCTGTAACTGTGACATACCGACATGGATGTGCACGAGGTGTGAAACAGTGTGAATGTTGTCTGCTGATGTCCGTCCGTCCCTTTTTCGGCAAGCTGCTCTGAGTCTCAATCCTCTATCATATCGCTAAGGCGGGGCATTTTCGGTAGTAAAAACAGATGATGGGCCTGTCTGATCGAGAGCCACTCCTGTCCACCAACTTGTGTTCGTACGGGCGCCCTCGCCACCGCCCCATCGTGCAGCCGGTGGTGCCTCCATTTCCACCATTGATGGTCACCAGACTCTCAGCACGATTCCTAAAGGCTCACTGATTGATACATCGCTGTTGCAAAGTCAGAGATCAACTGCTGGTGCCCAGCTTATAGGCTGTGCCTTTCGGCAATTGGTAGGCGGAAGGGGCGGTGTCATACCAACACCCGTGTATATTTCTTCTCGAGTAAAATATTAGTAAACTATTCTCGCATTCTCATCTGGGTCAATGAGCTCTCAAAGTGATCATCTGAGTCCTTTCATAAGTTGTTCATTCCAAGTGCGAATGCAAGTCCATGACTGATAAACCTCGAGTGAACTTTACAATGAACCACTTCAAAAGTTGATGAAGGAGCCGTATGATTAATTTGAGAGTTCATAGACCCAATTGAGAATGCGAAAATACTGCAAGGGCCTACAGTGCATTTGCCTCTTTTTTCTCTCCTCTCCATCTGAATTTGGGTCCTAGACGACCCAAATCAGTTTTACTCTTCCTTCTACCATGCTGCTGCTTGTCTATGTTGGCACCCTTGCCATGCACGACTACTGCTTCCCATACTAATATGTTGCCAGTACGTGTCTCCATCCGGTTCCGGGGTAACAGGTTATCCTGCACCACCCACAGTGAGTTGTGGTCTCGTCCACTACCGCCACCGTCAAATGGTCTACTGGTCCTGCTTATAAGCTGTCCACGTACAGGTATCAGGTATGCCCCAACCCGTCATTCTAAAAGCTCACTAGAGCTATCTAGAAAAGAAGATGAAGAGATAGAGGCAATAATGAAAACCATTGCTATTTTACTTATTAGCTAAATATTGTGAAAATTATTGTTGATCGATAAAGTAATATGGTGAAATAATAGCTGACACTAGATTTAATTTGAAGGGTTTAATCCTTGTAAAATTAGATTTTGAACCAGTGGACAAGATCCCCATCTCTCGTCTCTCCTATCTAAAACCATGAGCTCGAATCTCTTAAGCAACTCAGATCATGCTTGAGCAAGAGGGCCTGATCATGTCCTTTGCCAAGAAGCTCCTCCATCCATGCTAGGTCTCCTCCGATCAAATGATTCTCCTCCACCCACACACACCTAGCTCCTCCTCTGCTTACAGGTCGGTCGGTCTACATCGTCTCTTAATTTCCTTGTATACTCAAGAACAATTTTATTTAGTGCTACCGCGGGTTTAGGTGTTACTGTACTAACAATGCATGGTAATACTCTTTAAATGAGTATAAAAGTTCATCAAAAAATAAAAATTGATTAGGCATGTAAGTATCTACCATCCTACAAAATTGCGTGATGAGTAGTAAAAAAAGAAACCAACACATTAATAATTGCAGGATAAGGATATATAGACGTACTTGGCCTTTTGTTTCTCATTGCACAAGGTTTTTGTTCAGTCTCAAATTTTATATAACCGGAGATGCTCACTTTCTGTATCCTTCCATATACTTTGGATGAATTTATGAACATTCAGAAGGTGCTACCAACACAATCTATATGTTCATTGTTTCTTCTACAGACAAAGAGAATCAATGAAGGCTCATCCTCACACTAACATTGTCTCGTACGTGGTGCGCATACAGTTTTCTCTTAGACCTTGTTATAAATCACAATAATAGTCTCCTCCAATCCATATGGGAGGGATTGAGGTGAAAACTACTTTTATTTTCCACTCAAATTTGCGTGGATCAGAATCAAAGTTATCTAATGCGCCGTTTGGATCTACCAGACTAATCTTCGGTCCCGTCATATCGGATGTTTGGACACTAGTTAACAGTATTAAATATAGTCTAATTACAAAATCAATTGCGTGAATGGAGAGTGATTCATGAGACGGATCTATTAAACCTAATTAGTTCATGATTTGGCAATATGTGCTACAGTAAACATGTGCTAATGATGGATTAATTAGACTTAATAGATTCATCTCGTGAACTGGTCTCTATTTATACAATTAGTTTTATACTTAATTTATATTTAGTCTCTTTAATTGATATCTAAATATCCGATATGATCCGGACTAAAAATTAATCCCTAAATCAGACTGTAGCGAGTAAGAAAGAAGGTATAAATGTAAGCTTACACAGAAGGGTTCAGAAACAAAAGTTAAAAAGTTTGGCAACAAATTGCTTGGCAGAGGGAGAACCACGTGAGGAATAGTAGTACAGTACGGGAGAAAACTTTAATGTTTTTGCAAAATAAAATAAAAATGGAGGGACAATAATAATTAAAATAATTGAAAAGGAGCGACGGCGTTGGCGTTGCGTTGTGCTTGTGCGCGAGAGGCTGCCGCCTCCACCTTTCCTCGCTCCGGCCTCTGTCTGTCCTCCTAAACCCGCCTCGTCTCGCCTCCCTCGCCGCCACCACGCCACGCTCCTCCGGGAGGTTCCTCCAACAGGCGACTGGTGAGTTCCCGCCGCCGCCACCGCTGCCGAGAAGTGGAGGGCGAGGGGATCAACGGAGTAGGAAGGAGTCCGGACCAGAGGAGCCGCGGCGGAAGTTTCGCTGTCGACGTGGTTCCGGTACGCCGTCCAGCCTCCAAATCGCTGCCAGGCGCTCTCCCGCTCCTCTCTGCCCGGCGCCGCATCGGGTGGGTTCCGGCGGTGCGCAGGCTGTCGAACGACCGAGCGTCCGAGCCCTCTCGTCCGACGAGTGGGGCGCCCGACCACTTTCGAGTCTTCGACCAAGTGAGCGAGCATTCACTACCAATTCCCCTTTGATCTGTTCGTGGGTGGATGGGGGTAAAATGGATCACTGCTGTGGCTGTGGATGCATTCATGTCACTGAATTGCAGATCAGTTTATGCACAAAATACTGTATTGATGATATATGCTCTTGATTTGTTCATCAACACTTCCAACTCTACTGATATACATGATCTGGCATGGCGCTGCATGTTTGTTTTACTCGGATGCACTAGTTCTGTAGATTGCAAATCAATTGATGAACGAAAGTGGATTGATCCTGTGATTTTTTTCATAATTACTAGATCAATTGAACTGGATACACTTTTTAGTTGATCAACCAACGGAAGTAATAATTCTTGTCATGTTCACTGCCATGGTTGCTCTGAACGTCCATGCAAGATTTTCATTTTATTTTTTATTTTTTGCATCATCATCATCATGTGCTAATTGAAGGAAATTAAACCGCTGTGCATCAACCTTCTTCAACTTCTTGAAGAAATGGCTATTTTTCAGGCTGATCAGGCCAGAGTAACTTAAGCTTCTCGCTTCCTTTTTCTCAGGAAGCAAGATGAGATGTTGGATTCGTTCACAAAGATGTAGCTTGGCTGTTTTCTGGTCTTAAAAGCCAATCCTTTCGGAGAAAAAGAAGAGCTGACAGATGCGATATGGGACAACTTCTTCAAAGGCAAGCTTGCCGTCATACATGGAACCAAACGGGATAAAGCTATGGCCCACATCGCAGCAGCAGCTAGAGGAACCCTCCTTATCATAAAGCTCGACAATTTAACTCCCAGGTAATTAATCACCTATGTTCTTTTCTCCTTTATTACTGTTTTTTTGGTTACCACTTCTCTGCTTTTATTATTGCCAGTTAGATTATGATTCCTCGAGCTCCTCCCAACTCATTTCTCATGCACTGGGAGCTATTGCTAATATTGTTGGGCACTTTGACATGTTACTGTAGACATGATGAGGAGCGAAGTAATAGAAGCTGGAAGGCTAGTGAACCTGTGGAATGAATGGGGAATACAAATCCTGGTCCTTGTAAGCTTCTCGTTGCAAGTATTCCTCCTTGTCTTTGGAGGGATCCGCAGGCATAGCTCCTCCAGCATTCTCATGTTCTTCCTATGGTCGGCATACCTGCTGGCCGACTCCACGGCGATATACACCCTGGGCCATCTATCAGTCGACAGTAGGTCAGACGAGCACCAGCTGGTAGCGTTCTGGGCACCGTTCCTCCTGCTGCACCTCGGTGGCCCAGACAACATCACAGCATATGCGCTCGAAGACAACACGCTCTGGTTGCGCCACCTCCAAACTCTTGCTGTGCAGGTCCTAGGAGCTGCTTATGTGATATACGAGTACATTGCCCGCAGCGGGACCTTGCTTCTGCTGGCCTCCATCTCCATGTTTGTTGCTGGTCTTCTCAAATACGGTGAGAGGATATGGGCGCTCAAGTGTGGCAACATTAGCAGCATCCGCAACAGCATCAGCACCCGAAAGTTCAAGACTAACCCTTATCAGCTATTAACTTTGGGTACCAGTGAAGAGGAATTACTGCTTGGAGCCCACTCCCAATTCGATATTTGCAAAGGTGTCTTCGCTGATATCATAATGGTACCCAGTCACTTGGTCCGTTCACAATCTAATTCTAAACAAAGTTCTGTAATATCTTATTTGGGAGAGGATCTATACAAATTGGTCGAGATGGAGCTGACTCTGATGTATGACTTCCTCTACACCAAGGCGGCGGTAATCCACACATGGTATGGCTTCTGCATCCATTTCATTTCGCTGCTTGGCACAGCCACCACGTTTCTGTTGTTTCAGCTCAGTATAAACAGTAGAGGAAATGGGTACAGCAGAGTGGATGTGATTATCAGTTATGTTTTACTGGTTGGGGCTTTGGTCCTGGAAATCATATCTGTGTGCAGGGCTCTACTATCCACCTGGACATGTTCTTTATTACACCGCAGGGGCAGGGGATGGGAGTGGCCTCTCCATGTTATCACTTCCCTTGGTCAGCGTGTCCATCCGGCAAGTAGGAGACTCTGGTCAGGCTCCATTGGTCAGTACAATTTGTTCCACTTGTGCACCCGCAACACGAATGAAATAGGGAGCAGACTAGCAATGAAATTGGGGCTCCAGGACTGGTGGAACAAGATGCACTTCTCGGGCACTTTCTCACGCAGCGACATTTTGTCAATACGAGATATCAAGAAATTGGTTTTGCAAGCACTGCAAGACAAGGAGCGAGCACTGCAATACAAAAATACTGACTCGAACTCTAGGGGCAGCTTTATACTTAAAAGTATGGAAGCCTATGACGACTTTGCTCGCTGGAGTGTCAACATCGACTTTGACGAGAGCATCCTTGTTTGGCACATTGCAACCGAGGTGTACATCCGGAAATCCAAGGCCAAACATGCAAAAGAGCTCATTGAGGCTACTGAGGTACTATCCGATTACATGATGTTCCTGTTGGTGGTAAAACCCAACATGCTGCCTGGCGCTGCACGGCACAACATACATCTTACCTCCTGTGAACAACTAGAAGGACAATGTCGTGCGCGCTTTGGTGATAAGGACAACCCAGTCGAGCCATCTCCCATAAGCTGGAATCCGTACTGTATGTTTAAGGAATTGTTCCACCGTGATGGCCCTAATTGCTCCAGGATCCCACGGAGGGAGAAGCTTGCTGAGATGGCGTGGAGTTTCTCCCAATTTGCACTGGTATGGGCTGAGTGGGGCCTCAAGTTCATTCATATTGTTTGAAATCTATTTCTCCATTCTTGGAAAAATGACCCAAGCTCTGCCTCACTGTTTGCAATTTCAATTTGCAGGTATACCTTCCATGCCAATTCAACTGAAACTCATTTTGTTGGTAAATATGTTTGATAATATAGAAGACCTTAAACAAGTTTCTATTTTCATACTTAATGGCTTTACTAGCAGAACTAGCACATGCCTATATTCAGAGTTGCACCTAACAGCAGTTCCATTTGAATTTCGTAATGTGCAGTTGAAATTTATTTCCTGATCGTTTGACTAGTACTATCCAATGAAATCGAAATGGGATATTATGTTTTATTGTTTTAGATCTTAGTCTAATAAAATCAGGAAACAAAGTTAAACTCAATGTGCACTATGATAGAACACACATAACTCATTCAATGTGCTCTGTTTTACCTCCATCGAAGATTCACATAGATAGTGTCCGCCTACACCTGAAATTCTATTAAGGGCTCTAATTTTACCTAACCATCGTCCTCTGGCTCAGGGATCGGTAAGGGCACCAAATCCACATGGGGATTCCATCCGTGACAGTGCTAATATGTATGCAATCTTGCTCGCCAACGAGCTTCTGAGCATAGAATTGCGCTGGCAAGAGCAGCGTGATCCTTTGGAGCTGATCTTGGGGGTGTGGGTGGAGATGTTGTTGTATGCCGCGAACCATTGCAGCCAAGAATCCCATGCCAGGCAGCTCAGCAACGGGTGTGAGTTCATTACCATCGTGTCATTACTAGCACACCACTTCAAGTATTACTCGGGAGTCTCCAGAGGCACCGAAGACGTTGGTGGAAATAGCCCCACAGGTGAAAGTAACCCCATGAGTGAAAACACGGCCGGTTTAGAAAAATTTGCATATTTTACTCCTGAAATGGCCCCTCGTTCTTCAGGGAAAACTGAGGATTGACTACTTCAGTGAAATCATCATAGTTATCTGTAAATAAATATATGAAGTACTGGAATTCATTCATATAGCAGCACCACATGCTGCAAGATCAACTTCCTCCCTGCATTCAAGTGTCTATTACAAGGTGAGTCTGGCGTGCCTGTTCATGTGATATGTTATTTCAATCGTTGTGTATGCTTATATAATCTTTTTCACGATCAGGATCATGGTTGGCATTCATTCATAACCGCAAAGGGTGCAGGCTGGTGGAGCAATGTAAGTGTGGTGCAGCATGCCAGGATCATGATCGGCCATAGATTGATCCTCCTTTTTGTGGGCGTTGGTGACCGGCATAGCGGTGAAATAAGCCGCTTATGTGAAATCGGCAATTCTTATATTTTTACATAGCTGTTGTGTAGTGTAATCATAAGAAATTATGCAGTATCCGAACTGAGGTCGTAGCTTCACTGTTTCCTGTGCATGCTGTTGTCTTTCTGGCATGTATATCTTTCCGTTGCTGTGAGAACTAAGGAAAGTTGCTATCTTTTCCCAGCATTACACACCAATGACCAACTAAACATATCTCGGCAGTTAAGTGTCTGATTATGTTGTGGCAGGTAAATTTTAGCAGGGGTATTTTATATGTGGGCATACGGAGAAGAAGAACTAAATACGTGTGCAAAAAGATGGAAAAGTTTCCATCATTGAGTAGCTGGTGCGGTTTAATTAATCAAAATAATATTTGTCCCTAATTAAATTCTGCATCTAATCAGAGGGACACGTGTTGGTGCAGCAAAGGTGGTTGGCACATCGCCATGTGAGTTCTTATTGAAACATACAATTTTCATATATATAAGTTTGACTCTATTGGTATCCATATAAAAATGATATGAATTTATGAACGAAGCTGAAAGAACTATCCATGCAGGCATCGAATAATTAAGAATTGGCTTAGATAATAAGTAATTGTGCCTATGCATAGTACGAGCCAGCATGATAGTCACATATAATGATGTGTTGTTGGTGTCGGTACAAATGAGCCGGAAAGCAGTTGCAGGCACAGAGATTAATGTAGCTTGTGTCCTATAATCTGCTTCCATGATCGTAATGGTAGGCAAGCAGAGCCAAAGAACCTTGCTTTAAGATTGACAAATGTTCAAGAGATGAAGACGTGTTTATAGCACTAATAGCAGTAGTTTAGATCCGCAAGGTGCATACGTATCAAGTGTATGACTTAATTTATTCAGACATCAGGGTAATAAGAAAAGGAGATTAGGGCCCGTTCGGTTTCCCCGGAATACCCTGTTCCGGGTGCTATTCCGGCTGGATCCGTCCGGCCTGGTTCGAAATCAGTCCTGGTCTGGAATTATTGTTCGGTTTGGACCGGCCCGGAAGGAAAAGAGGCGTGGAACAGCCATTCCTCCCCTCTTATAGCCCGGATCAGAACCTCCTCTCTCACCCTCCGGATCCCATCTTGAAGCTCTCGTGTGCGACTGCTGGGGGCGGGGCGACGGCACAGCGCAGTGCAAGGGGAGGCGACGGCGACTGCTCCCATCCATCGTCCATGCTCTCCGTTGCCTAACGCATCGCCCTCGTCTTTCTTGCCCTCTTCTCTCCCCGGTGCTAGGGTTCTTGCTAGGCTTTACCTTGGGGAGTCGTGGAGCTTGGGCTGTGCCTTGGCCTGGGCCTAGTTGCGCTGCTGCTAGGCTTGGGAAAGGTCCTTGTCGCTGCCGAGGCTGGCGCGGAAGAGCTCCTTCTTTTTCTGCTTGCGCATCTCGCGGATCTTGGAGAGGTCCATGGAGTAGTACGGCAGCGCGCCGTTCTTCATGTCCCAGTCCCCGAACGCCGGTACCGTCATCTAGCCGTTGGCACCCGCCGCGTACTGACCCGCTGCTGCACGCACCAAAGAATGCAAGCAGTGAGAATTGAGAAGAATGAGTTCACGGATGTATGGATCACAACAGGAATCCAAGGGCTAATCTCCTCAAGAAGCAAGAAACGATTTGTTCACGGGACAGCGGATGCTGCGATTCAGGGAGATGGGAATCACTCTTACCTCTCTTGTGTTCTCCATGGATGATCTCTCGCTTTCTCTCCCTCTTTGGTGTTCTTGTCTAGTTGTTCTTTCTGCAAAATACATGGTGCTTTCTATATCCTTTAGCTCAAAGTTCTTCTTTTCTTTCTCTATTCCTTTGGGATGTCTTATACTGCTAAAATGTGAATAATAGTAGTGCATATATGAAATGCTATTTTCTGAATAGACATGCCTTTATGGAAAGAAAGTATCCACCTGAAGGTGACACGTTCTTTGGTTGTTAATTGTGATCGTTGTTGAACCAAAGGTCACATGTGAATAAACAAATACAATAACCGAGTTCAGTTCTCTATTACTTGAGAATGATGGTAGCCACATTTGGAGGCCCCTACTGCCTCACTAACAGGGTGTTGCTCCTTGTCGCTGTTTTCACTTGGGAAATATCAGTTCGAATTGTCTGTTCTATAAGTGATACTATTTCTTTCTTAGATGCTATCACTTGAGTTACACCTACCTGCTGAAGCCTCTTTCTTGGTGCTAAATTGTTGATGTCATATTTTGCAACTCTTTGAGTGTTTTTGAGCCTTCTCTTTCTTTATACCTTGGTTATGATTTGTATAGTGCATATTCTTTGCTAAACTGTTGATGTCATATTGGCCTGCTTTATTTAGATGGTCTAGAAGAAGCACTTGATTATTGTGCACTTTTAGATCACATGCTCACTAGATTATGGTCTAGAAGAATGTGATGGTTCTTTGGTTTGTTGGAGAAAGGGTGGATCCTTTCAGCTCTGAAAGGTGCCCACATGATTTTAGATTTAGAAAACTACTAGCCATCAATTCTTGAACATCATATGGTTTAGTAACTTATTAGAAATAGTACCTTACATTGAAAAAAAAATTGGTGTTCTAGGAGAAGGTTTAGTAACTCAAATAAGTTTGAGTTACTGACAATGAGCATTGTTTACCATAATCTGTCAGATTATGGTGTAGTACTTTTGGTCTGAATCTCCTAATCAAAGGGTTAATAATGAATATTGAAGAAGTAAATTGTTTATGTACATTATGTGTAGCTCCCTCTAATTTATTCTAGTTGTTTAGTCCTTTTTGCTTGACGAATACTTTTTATTGTTACTTGTAGATCCCTCCAGCACCGGTTCGTGTTGGAAAGGTGAAGCTCCCCCTTCTTGGGATCCGGTACAAACTCCAAAATATACTCCATCTTTTACCAGCATGCTGAAATGAGTTCATAAATGTCAGTGATCTATTTTATTTTAAAATTCTTTTACCAGCCAAATTTCTATCTGTCCATGTTGAATAATGCGTTTATGCTTAGTCTCCTATTGATAAATTTACATGGTTTAGTTCTACAATGAGTATGTGATATAATAAATTTACATGCTTTAGTTCTACAATGAGTATATCATTGCGAGATCACGTTAGAAAGAGAAGGGAGGATGAAGATGATGACATGATGCTGATTCTTTTCCCTGCCTTATATCTCATGGGTTCTACTAGAGGTGGGCTAGAAAAAAAAGAAACGTGATACATCAGAAGAGATAGGTGAGGTTAAGGTTCGTCGACTCCTCGAGGGACATGTCAAGAACTGCCAAGTTATATTTAGGATGGAACCCCATATCTTCAGAGATGTGGTGACTTATCTTAGAAGGAGAAGGCTTGTCGTTAATACAAGGATCACGGTGGAGGAGAAGTTGGATTTTTTCATATACATCTAAGTCACAGCACCTCAAATGAGGATCTCCAAGTATTCTTTGGGCACAGCAATGACACCTTCCACCATCACATCAACCACTTTTTTAAGGTGGTCATTCCCACACAAAGGGTGACAATGGATGGAACTTTGAAGGGTGGAATAAGATGATCAAGAAGTTTCATCTGAGGAACAAGTATGTTTCCTACACAAAGGCTCAAATTCAGGAGAAAGAAGTGTCGGTGTTTAACCGGCTGCCCACCGAGGGATATACCCAAGGTGGTAAGTTTTGGGTGAGGAGACGCCGAGATCAGGAACTCGAAGGTGCAAGGAACACAAAGCTTAGACAGGTTCGGGCCGCAAGATGCGTAACACCCTATGTCCTGTATGGTGGTTTGTATTGCCTTTGGTGTAGAATGATCTAGAGATCGTGTTTTGAGAGGGGTCACTATCCTCCCTTATATATCCAAGAGGGCAGGGTTACAAAGATACTAACCAACACCAGCTAAGGAATCGTACCAGAACATATCTCGAGTAGATCCCCTCTGTATCAGTTAGCTCTATCTCCTATTTAAACGGGATAAATAAGAGATAAGATGGACTTAATCTCTTAAACTACGCTATATACACAGCCCCGTGGCCCCGGGTCTGACAAGCCCCCTAGCTCTTCGTAGCTGAGTACTACAGGCTTATCGAGTACTTCTGAAGTAGACTTCGACTTCTTTTGAAGCTTCGTCTTGAAGTCTTTCTTCGAGTACTTGCTTGGCTGCATCGAAGCTATGAGGTGCTCATGCCCCGAATTATATTTTTAATATGGCGTGCGAATGAAAAATCACACTTCATATGGAGTAGCCCCTGAGCCTTAGGTTGAATCGAAGAATCAGGCTGAGGGGTCAAATTAAGCTTACATCTTTCTTACTTACTCTTTGAATAAATTCGTTAAATAAGTAGTCGATGCCACGTATCCCGCAGCCCCCGAGCCTTGAATCCAAATCTCTCAGATTTGGAAATAAGGATCCAAAAGTCATGGCATGCAGTACAAAAATGAAATCCCGAGAAAAACTATTCGCCTTCTGCATAATGAAATTAAGCCTCCCGCTGGTTTATTTAACCGCGCGGTGACTTAGGGTTTCTTCTGCACTCTCAGTCTTCATATGAATCGTCTTCGAGTAGTTTTGCGGCATCCAGCCCCCGAGCCTACGAGCCAGGAGAGCTGAAGAAGCCATGTCGAGTAGTGTGCAACGCCCAGCCCCCGAGCCTGGGAACTAGCGGAACTGTGATGGCACGCCGTGCTGCCTGGAGGGTTGTTGCCGAAGCTTGACCTGAAAAAAAGACAATGCATATATTATGTAGTATAATGTGAAGATACCGAGTAGTACTCAGTAATAATGTGAAGACACTAAAATTTATTCGGTGTAAAAATTTCGCGTCTTGCTCTTGCTAGGCCATGTAATTTTCCCGGGCAGTTAGCCTGTTATGTTTAAGCACCTGATCCCTGATGGCCGTAGACCATAGTATAGGGAGCTTAGCCGCATGCACGCGTAGGAGCATAGGCTTACAGAAGAGTCGAGGTTTCACGGATTAAGGCGTGTGCTACCTGAGTACTTTAGCAACCGTTAAGAGAAGACAAAGAAGTCGTCATGCGACAAAGAGGATGTGCGGTGCGCATAAAGTAGTCGGCGATGTGTAGCTCTAGAGGGTTTCGTACCCATCAAGAGACGTACACGCATAAGTAGTCGGCGAGAGCGCGTGTGGCAACACGCAAAGATCTATACTTCCACAGGGTGTAGTCCCATGAAGCCTCCAGCACTCAGAACACAACCTTGTGGCGTAACCTCCGTAGTCAGTGTCCTAAGACCGTGGCAAAGCCACCAGCACTCGATGCATTAAGTTTGTGGCAGAGCCTCCAATACTCGGTGCACCAAAGCTGTGGCTGTCGGTCTAGCATCCCAGGAGTAGTCGATCATGGCGTAGCCCCCGAGGGTTTCATGCCCGTCGAGAGGCATACCCAAAAAGGTAGCCAATCTTATGAAGAACAAGTCGGAAAAAATATAAGTCACTTAGCTTGATTCGTGGACGAATGTCGACGAAGCCGTGGAGCTCGTCGATGAAGCTGCGACGGTTTGTTGATGAAGCTCGACTAGTCAGAGTCGATTCCGACTAGTTTTCAAGTCGAGACGAGTAGTTGAAGTAGTCGTTGATGTGAGGCTCGCCCTCGACTAGTTTCTAACCGAGACAAGTAATCGAAACAGTCGGCGGCAGGCCGCCGATCGTCCTCGCGAAGTCAAAGTAGACGAAATCATCGCTGCTGCACGCGGACATTGCGACACAAGCCGAACTCGAGCTGGGTCGTCGAGGTCGGCGGCGGCGGTGCGTCGACGTTGCAGCACGAGGTGAAGTTGAGCCGAGAGCAGACTCCTCGGTCCTCGTAGCGGATCCATGAATCGACAAGTCATCGAGATCGTCGATGAACTTGTCAAGGTCGCCGCGGGGATCCGCCGCGGAAGTCTTTGGCTTCATGTCGACGAGGAATCGACGAAAGTTGCCTGGAGAATTGGAAAGATGCCATCGAGCTCGCCGGTGGATCTTCAGCGCGCTCCCCTACCTGGCACGCCGGCTATCAGTGTTTAACCGGCTGCCCACCGAGGGATATACCCAAGGTGGTAAGTTTTGGGTGAGGAGACGTCGAGATCAGGAACTCGAAGGTGCAAGGAACACAAAGCTTAGACAGGTTCAGGCCGCAAGATGCGTAACACCCTACGTCCTGTATGGTAGTTTATATTGCCTTTGGTGTAGAATGATCTAGAGATCGTGTTTTGAGAGGGGTCCCTGTCCTCCCTTATATATCCAAGAGGGCAGGGTTACAAAGATACTAACCAACACCAGCTAAGAAATCGTACCAGAACATATCTCGAGTAGATCCCCTCTGTATCAGTTAGCTCTATCTCCCATTTAAACGGGATAAATAAGAGATAAGCGAGGTAAATAAGAGATAAGACGGACTTAATCTCTTAAACTACGCTATGTACACAGCCCCGTGGCCCCGGGTCTGACAAGAAGGTCAGTCGAAGAGAGACTACAAGATGCTCAAAGCGGCAAAGCAACACAGCGGGTCGAGCTGGAACGCGAAAAGGAATATGGTTGAAGGACCACCAGCTACGTGGACAAATCTCATGGTGGTGAGTTGATTTCTTAAAGTTGAATTTCTTTTTTAATGTGGATAACCTCATAGTGATGACCTCGTATTTGATCAATATTTTCTTTAATTGTGCAGACATTCCCTAAAATTAAGAAGTTTAACAACAATAAGGCAACCTTTCCACTCTTTGATGCTTTGGGAGGGCTTTATGATGATAAGTTTTGCTGTCATAATAGATGCCTTGCGACCTGCTTGCTGTGATGACCCCATATTTCGTTGTTATTGTGCAGGGCACTTGGCTAAAGGGATTTACAATGTCACTTCTCTTGAGACACCCGGCAAGAGGAAGAACCCCCTGAGCAACTTCAGGATGCTGAAGATGAGCCACAAGGCTTTGATGACAATGTGGTTTATGAGGTAAATGATGAAAGTGGTGATGGCACTGAAAGGAATGAAGAGGGGCTTCAAAGAATGGCTGATACTCTATCACGAGATAAAAAAATGATGCTCCAGCTATTGAAAGAAGTGGACAACAAAGACCTGCTGCATCAAGAAACAAATAAGAAAAGGAACTAAAGAGGCTTAGGAAGAATGAAAACATAGTAGGCATGATGGGGGCATACCTAAAAATGAGGACCAAGCAAGCACAAGCTGAAGCGGCAGATCGTGCAAAAGAAATGGAGGAAAGAGAAAGGGAGACAAGAGAAAGGGAGGCAAGAGAAAAGGATGCTGCTCAAGCTTCTGATTTCACGATCAGAAGGTGCATCTCAGTTCCGAACACAATGGAAGTGACGAAAGAAGAAAAGATAAAAGCATATGCAATCTTCATCAAGAGCAAAGAAAATAGAGAGGCTTTCATATGTGCTTGTGAAGTAGATCAAGAATCAGCCCTGTTGATAATCTTCATCAAGAGCAAAGAATAATAATTTAAAGAGATATTTGTGTAAACAGTTACCTTTAATGATGCAAATTATCAACAGGGAGTCATTTTCATTTGGGTCAAGTTCCCAATATGTCGATACATACTGCCAAATTTGTTGGCTTACATTGTGAGTCATTTTTATTCACTCATTCAATATTTTTTTTTTCAAAAAAGCTTGATGACATTTTCAGGGAGGCATATGAGGCAATGATCAAGAAATATTGGATTGGACAAAGTGCCCGGACACTTGAGTAGGCTTAGGCGAGTTATCTACTGGTTTTAGATACTAAATTAAGCTTTGGATTTGTGCACTTTGTGCCTATTTGTGTGAGAAAAGATAGTAATTTCATGAGTGAATCATGTCAGTATTTTGGATGTTGACACAACCGTGACAATGGCTTTGCTGTGCTGAACCAGCCGCTGAGTTGACATAGTTTTTTTTTCATGTTGGTTGATGGTTGTTTCAGCTCAGAGTGTTATCTGCCTGTTAGCAAAATAGAAGAGTTGTTCTGAGTTGATCTATTGCTCTGAGTTGCTTTCTTTTGTTTCAGCTCAGGGTACTAGTTTAGTTCCATTCCATGCTGCACAACCGAAGATCTGCACTGGTTTTGATCCTAATCTGGAACGGCTGGTGACCAGGAATGAGTGAAAGGTCATGATCCACTCATTCCTGCCCTGGAATCAAAACAAGACTGGAATTAAGATATTTTTGCCAAACGAGGCCTTGTTGACGCAAGAACTGAGGATGGCTAACCACTTTGATGTTAAGGAACGATGCAACGACTGAGCCAACGACTTATTTACTCACATATGGAAATTTCTGTCGTTGCCTGCTATTGCACGCAGTAGTTTTGACGTGGCGTTAAGATTTTGGAGGATGTGGTCCCGTGACTTAACTGTTCAAGCACAGAATAAATGCATGGCATTTATTAGTTTTTTCATTGTAACTAACCGGTTCATTTTGTTTGGATTTTTTTTACAATTTTGGTTCTCCGAAAATGTGAAACAAACAAACAAAAGAGTCTGTGGAAGCTGAACAAGATTTACAAAATTTGTCACAGGCGCTAGCGGTTTATGGCGTGAAAGCATGGGTGAGGGATAACAATGCCATCAACCATAGGATTGGCTATACCCGGTGGCGGACCGTAGTGGCGGCGAAGCTGAGCTCCGGCCTCTTCTTGCTCCACACGTTGCTGCATGCATACGTGCTTTTCAGCTATCGTCTGCCCTGTGCTGCTGCAACCAATGATGAGGTGCGCAATGTGCACGACTAGTGCCAGTTTAACTGCTCCTTTGTTTGGCTCCTCAAGCAGCAATACATAAGTATTTGCCATGCTTAGATCTTGTTTGGATACATAATAATATCCTCTAATAATTCATATGTATTTTGAAGAATTGAGGTGGAAATTTAGTGCATTTTCCTCTCCAATCCATCCATACATATTGAGAGGGAATGGGTTGATCCTAACAAAGCCTCGCTGTCGATAGGAATGTCACCTACCACTAAAAGCATAATGCTATAAATTCTAGAAAATTTCTTTCCACGGGGAGTTGAACTCAGGACGTAAGGTGCTACTGAGGCTCTTGTAACCACCAGATTGTAACCACCAGAGTACATTATCCAAGCATATTTTTGATTTTTATAAGCGAAAATGAACAAAAATCGAACAGCATGTAATCCTACTTTATAAGATTATTTTAAACCCAATCATTTTAATCAATGATAAATTAACTGCTACTCAATATTTAGGATGGGAAAATTGTGCGAGTGATAATCCTAGGTCATCACAGCCGGTAGTTTCAAACAGGGGCTTTATGTAAAACATGTTTGTTGACACGAAAAATCAGAAGAGCACCCCTATCTTGATGTGAGCCTTGCCCATCAGCCCTAACAAAAAAAAAGATAAATAGGGAATGATGGAAAAGGGCCCATAGGGCATAAAAGTCCAGCCACAACAAATTCCGACTGCATGGTGGCAAGCCCAGCCCACCACATTCCTTATGGGTGAGTGAGCAAAGGAACTGGGCCGTGTAAGAAATAATGCAGGCAGGCCCCTTAGGGTAAACCCAGGAAGAGAAGAGAAAAAAAAACCAATAAGATCCCAGCGTTCCCCTGCTGCGCGACGCGGCCGCCACCTGCGCCATCCCCTTCTTCCTCTCCCTCCCACCTCCGGTCGCCCTCACCGTACCTCGCCTCCCCGTTGCTCCTTTGCGGGGCTCCTCTGACTAGGGGACCTGGTGGCGCCAGCTTCCGCCGCCGTGCAGCCGGGAGGAGGTTGGGGAGGATGGTTTCGCTGTCAACGTGGTTCCGCTACGCCGCCCACAAGTTCGAGTACTCCATCTCCCTCACATGGAAGGTGCTAACTAATACATTCATCTCCTTCACCTCCTCCACCCTCGCTCTAGATCCATGTGTGCTAGTACATGAAATGGCTGTAACATTATGCATGATGTGCTTGCAGCAGCCTCAGCCCGACTTCATTCCTTCACAATTCCTACTTAGGTTTATTATAGTCACCATGTTGATTGTACCCATGGATAGAGATTGCAACCACAACATCATGATTTTTTTTGTTTGTTTTTTTGGGCCATCATGTCTGAATTTTCCTTAACGAAAAACCTTCAACTCTATTCATATATTTATCCTCTCTTCATCTGTATCCAAGCAGAAATATAATGTTGGCCAGATCAACAGTACGGAGCTAACTGATGCAATATGGAAAAACTTCTTCCAAGGCAAGCTCACCTTCATGCATTGGACCAAAGGAGGAGAATCCATGGCTCCCATCGTATCTCCAACTGGAGGAACCCTCCTTGTCAGAAAGCTTGCAAATTTAAGCAGCACGTAAGCACTTTCTTTTCTCCGCTGCATTCAGCTCGCTGCGCCTCTCTTTTTGATGTTGCCAATCACTAACACGATATTCCTAGCAATCTAAACATGTGCCCAATGTTTATATTGTGGTTGAAAATAAATGTATGCACCCTAGTTTAAAGGTTGAATAACAGGAAATACTTTAGGTGACAGTATACTAGTTGAATTCTTGTCAGTTCCAGTTTTTAAAGATTTACTCCTATACTTTTTCTTTACGATTCCCCCTATCAAAATTCTATTTCTTTCCCATCCCTCTTAACATCTAAATTGCACTGAACTAGTCTGCACTACATTAGAACTAATGAAATCTGGAAGTGTGTTTTGCCTCAACTGTTGCATTGTTGAAGCCAAAACATTTTGTGAGTAATTTATGTATCATTTTTTCTTGTACTGGGATGTTACCTGAGATTTTCATTGGTACTGCTCAGTGTTCGCCATTTGTGTGCACACGCAACCAGGGTGACTTGATCTCTATGACGTAGAGCTTCGAATACAATAACCGTGATGCGGGTGCTTGCCCAATCTCCTTGTCTTAGCATCATGGGGATCACTTGATCCATGAAACTGGCGAGTTGGTGGCATGAACTGTCAAACACCTGTTTGGACAACCACCTGTGATAAAGGAATTCGCCCAAGTACACACCTGATCGTCTACTGAACTAGGCAAGGTAGACAAGCTGCTGCAATCACAAGGATGCACAAGAACACAAGAGGTAGAGAATAACTCCCAATTCTTAAGAGGGCAACTGTGGCAAAGAAGAAGAGCACTTGGCTTCTCTGTTTTTTTAAATTAGGTTCCTGGTTAGGTTTTAGAAGAGCATCTCTCCTAGTTCAGTTGATTGGGTTTACTTCGCCCAGTCCGAATTTCGTGGGTCTTTTACAGCTTACACCAAAATATGCATAATTCTTTCTATACAGTTCCAAGTGAGTGCCCATCTATTGTATTTGAAAGTAGACATGACAAGGTTTCCATCCATATACAATACTCATCTTGGAAGCTCGCGAGTAATACAGACTTTGTCGTGACATTCATGGACAGAATCTGTGCGCCAGAATGTTGATTGCAACTTGCTTATCTCTGTCTGTCTCTTGGCTTGACCTTCCTTTGCTTGTGCTTCAAACCTGAGAACAAGCAAATGTATTTCCATTTGGTAGTAAACAATTCTCAGTAAGCGCATTATTATATTCATTAAGGAACAGATTCATCTTGTGCTGTAGTTGCTTAGTTTGAGCTTGTGCCATGGATCCTCATATGCTACCTTTTTTTGTTCAGCAAAGAATGCTTGAGTGAAACTAGAGATGTTCTCGTCAAAATAACTAATATTATGCCATGTGACTTGCTTCTTAATCTGTTTTCTACTGCAAAAACTATTATAAATAAAACTCAACCAGAGGGATAGACTTCCCGACCCTCTGATTTCGTCCTAAAGAAGAGTACCTGTTCTTCGAACCCAAGCTGGCCAAGGGTTTCATTGACCCCCCCCCCCCCCACACGCCAAGTTCATCACCCTACCATTTGTGCTACAATAAGCTTTGGTAAAAAAAAACTATTATAAAACTAACCCAGGAACCACTTAGGCTTTGTTTTGTGTTTTGACGCTTTATTTGATCACATATATATTTGCTATTCCTAGACAAAGTAATTCTCCCTCCATTCACAGATGATAGTCTTATTTCAAAATCTGAGTTTCTCACAATTGATAGCCTTATTTGAGCCCATCCGTCCGTTGCCTCGGGCCCAACACGCATTAACTGCGTATGGTTAAATTCGCGGTGGCCGTTAAGCAAGCATGCCTCAGGGAAATGACGCAACGATTCGACTTTGTGATGGGCGGCTGCTGATCCTGTAGATAAAAACCAGCTGCACGAGTGCCATCTTGCCTCGGTACCAGTTTAGCATTAAAGATCGCTTGTTTCCATGAGGTAAATAATGACGGGATAAGTAGGATTGTTAAGCAACATTTTTTGCCTCGGTCATTGTGCCCATCCCAAAAAAGACTATCATCTGTGAATGGAGGGAGTAACTATTAAGAAACTTATATTTGAGAACCAAAAGAGTAGTGGAGTTTGTGAAGACACCGACTCATTGACAAACTATATTGCACAGCATGGATAGATGCCCTTAGCCGCAGTTCTAATAGGGTTGTTGTACCAGAAGCCTTTCACGAACCTGACCACAGTTCAACAATATGAATTTGAAATTTAACCGATATTTGTTTGCAAAAATAGCAAAGTGCCATATATTACAGGAAATTTAACATATATTGAAAAACAATTATGTAAACAAAAAATGGTCACTAAACAGTTACACGTACATGAATTTTGTTGTTCTGTTAATGGCTGCAACTCATGTGGTGAAGTCATTCACTGCTTCAAGCTATCGTGTGATTGAGGATCAGTGATTATGGTTTGCTGTAGATTTATGCCCAGGGTCCAAACCAGCTCAGGCATTACCCTATAATAAACCATGCGTATAGCTAATCTCATTTCCATATTTGCTAATCAACTCATGCAGTCAGTGCAAAATGGTATGCCGATGTTGCCACATTCCTTTCTTGCAATACTCTTTAAGAACAGCAGTCGATCGTGGCCCATCTGTTTGTATGAAGCAACATTGTTTTCAAACTGTTGACAATGTGAAGTTTAGTTAATCTCAAGGTTTATGTACTGGACTAACCAATACCTGATACCTCCTTTTAAATCAACTGATGGTCTCATGGAATAACTACTATAAATTCTCAATCATGAACATGAAGGAAGCCTGGTTCACTGGTTCATAAGGCCACTTCACCTGATAGCTGTAGACCATTTACAGCATCATATTTTTCTTGAAGCATTTTTAATGGTCTTTTGTGCATCAAATTTATGTTCACAGGCAAGTCTTTGTTGGGGACGTCGTCTTGTTAAAAGATCCAGAGAAATCTGATGATCTAATTATTCGACGCCTGGCTGCCCTAGAAGGCTATGAGATGGTCTCTAGTGATGAGAAGGATGAGCCATTTGTACTCGAGAAAGACCAATGCTGGGTTCTTGCAGACAACCAGGCCCTAAAGCCAAAGGTATGTATGTAATAATAACATGTGTAATTCTGTTAGTTGGCGTTGCACCAAGATATACTCGATTTTGTTATGTAAACCTGAGATGTTGCCATGCCCTCACTGTAGATTCTCGAATTGTGGTGTTGGCGAATAAGTGTATTGCATTTCAACAAAGGCCTCTTAAAGTTTTTTCATGATTGTTTTTTGGTGACAGGAAGCTAGAGATAGCCGCTTATTTGGACCTGTCCCTATGACTGACATCCTTGGCAGAGTGATATACTCTTTAAGAACAGCTGTTGATCATGGTCCAGTGGAGAACAGGTCTATTCCTATGCTATATTCAGCTCTGCTGCCTCTAATCTCATTCAATACCTGCACCCTGCATCAGCTAAATGTTTGTTTCTACTATCTGTGCAACAGTGGCATTGCCATGAACCAGGATGCCCCTGTACTGGCAGTGGAGCTTGATGTGGAAGAGATGGCAAAGAATAACAAGACGTAGATACTTGATGCTTTTGACATACAGCGCTGTGACTTATTGTCGTTATGGATTTGTTATTTATAATTTGTTGCTTCGAGTAGAACTCGCATTGGAATGTTTGTTCACGGTTTGCCTGTGGAGAAGTCAATAATCGTCTTAACAAATAATCCAGAGGTTGCTGGATCGTGATCTTTCCAATTTTTTGTTGGTACGTTGCGTGATTGTAGTGCCTGAAAATGAGATTACATGTTCAGTTGCTGGGTCGTGGCCTTTCTAATTTTTTATCATTAGCAAGGTGAAATCAAATTGATCTGATAAATTGCTGCAGGATTTGTATGTGTGCATAAACGGATAAGCTGCTGCAAGAGTCTTGTAGCGTAATTACCCGATTAACTATGAAGATTGCTGCGACCTGATACCATAGACAACTCCCCAAGAAAATTTTACAATTGTACTGAAACTGACTGTAATTATCAAATTTAAAGTGAAAATTGCATAAAAAAGGAATTTTCAAATTGTACACGATGTACGTACAATGTAGGATATTGTTTTCAGCAGGAACTGAACGTAGGCTGGTACATGATGGCACTTTCCGAAGCCTGACGACCGGGCTGCCCTTTGCAATGAAGAAGATAGCCGTGAGAATTCTTGCTTCTTGTGTCGCAGAAATGAAGTTTTTGACCACTTTATTCATGCATGAGATAAATTTGAAAGTAAAGGGGTCCTATCTGTAGATGTTCGGAGCAACAAGGGGGATTTTAAAATGGGTTGACAAAAGAATCGAGGCAGAATACTTGACAGATTCAGTTCTCTTTTAAGCTTCCCCAACGCGCTTCTTTTCCTCAACCTAGGCACTAGAGTTGGGGGCAAAAGTTCCAATTCATCTCACAATCCCCAAATTCCGTGCCGTTACATATTAAATCAATCTCACAACCTAGGTCTAATTATCCGTGACATCGCTAGGCAGGTCAAGTCTGACTGGAACATTGCCTGGGTAGTTCAAACGGGGGAGCCCGACCCAATCATACTGCAGAATGGAAAGATTGTTAACATTAGAAAAGAACTGATCAATATCTGCAAAACAAAAAATAGAGAAAACTAGAGCACGCCATTCGTAGACGAGGCAGAGAAGAACAGACCTCCTGTCCACAAGCACCATTGAGCGGAGCTCACAGTTCTTGAAGCTACATAAAACCAAACGGAAGTTAGCTGCAGATACCTCTGATAAAGATAAGCACGGTTTGTTTAACTTACAACATTTTAATATTTCATAAGTGGCGAAGTATGAGTGAGAATTGACCTTCTTTTCACCTAAGTTTAAGTGAATGCACCGTCCAGTTCAAGATTAGAGGTCTCGAGTTCTACTTCCAATGAGCACAATTAAATAAATAAATATAGTCAACTCCTAAGTTTAGGTTTGAGGCATGCAAATGCAACTGCTTGCACATAAAGAGGTGTTGAAGCATAAATGAATTTTCCACCTTCTCATATGGTTAGGCTTTTGGACTGCACTGGTCTGTGCTTGCAACTTAATACCAAATATCATCACAACAGAAACTGAAGATGCTTATTCTTTTATAGTGGACATATACTCAATACCGAGGCACTTACCGCTTGCTCATTTCGTGTCTTATGGTTGGATGGCACTCCTTGCTGTACATGCGTAAGGTATCTTGTAATAGAACACTATGGGTGACGATAGCTATCTCTTTCTCTTCTCTCGTCCATAACCTACAAGTAACTTCAAGAAAAAGGGCAAATGAATATAACCACACAAATGTGAAAACTGGTATATTCGATGGACCATTTAATTAAATCACTTTCTAGGGGCATAACCAGCATTCAAAATGACAATTATATCGTAAAGAAACAAACTCTGGCAATCCATGGCTATACAAAAAGAGGAGTTACGCCTAACTATAATGTCTAAGCAGTGATATACCACAGCCAGATCTTTCATTGTTTTTATCATACACAACAGTATAAAATCTATATGTCCAACACGTCAAAGAGTTATCAGTTCAAATGGAGTAAGATATGCTTCCATGATTTGTGTAAAAAGAATGAAAAGTATGCCATTATGGAAAGCCAATTATTATTTGCATAACACATGCAGCTGAAATATTAGTTATACAAGATGTCTATTGATTTTCATAGTTGTACTCATGAAAAAAAATGATTGATCACAGAAAACAGAAGTTACCAATCCATGAACTTCATACCCCTTGCTGCAACTGACTTATGTGCTTCTTTAACATCTGGTACCCAAAGAACATCTTCATCATTCGCTACCTGTAGTGAAAGCAAGTTCATATATATTACGATATGCCACGGACACCACTTGAATTGGAGAGGTCCACAAAATGATTTGTCAATTGACAGTAAGGAGATACTTTCCAGCGAAAAATCAATGGCAGGAAACATTGTTCGATATTCTGTAATGCTCCTCCTCTTGTCACAGGGATGCCCACCTTGCTTTCAACAAAATAATTAAACAAAAAAATGAAATACAGAAAGCAATTAAGGTATAGTAGGAATGACCAAAGTGGTCTATTTAGTGAACAAAAATAATGTAAATGAGGCACCGAGTTGTGGCATATATCATTGTTTTGCAAAATCCGTGTAACCACATCTTAATCAAATGACAGTTTATGTTTTACATGTATTCTTCAGGAAAAGGAAGTACCAAGCGCTCCCTGCAGGTCTCAACTGCAAGAAACGGTGGGCAGTTCAAACTTGAAATTGCCAGACGTTCACTATGTCCAGTATTTTCCACCATCAGCGGAGGTGCACCAACTCCACCAGTATAGCTTTCACCACCAAAAACCCCCACTGCAGTCTGCATAGTCCTGTGATAGTCCAGGGTTAAATATATTGAGGCTTATTCAGTAGTTACATGCTACTGCAATGTACCATCGGGAGAATATTATGGATGGGGTTATCTTAAAACCTAACTTGGAGAAAGCTTAAGGTAAAGTGGTTTTTTTTCTGTGTGCAACAAACTACACACTACAAAGGTTTCTCACCCTTATGGTACTCTTGTATAGAACAAGTAGAGTAAAAAGGGGAGTATAGTAGAGGTGAAAGTCAATGGTTAGTCTAGGACACTATTTCCAAATTAAGGAGGGGCTTAGGCTAATTATTTTTATACCAAGGGCTAAAGAGGAAGGTCAAATAATGGGCGTTGTCTTTTTCCTAGTCTTGCTGATGATGGGCTTTCATTTCATTGATCATAAAGCTAAGAACATGAAGCTTTGCAATGTCCAGGCATTCATAAAGACTCAAGCCATTTGTCGATATGTCCCCAAGGCATTGCAATAAAGGCATGATTAAGGCTGCAGAAAATGGTTGAACCAAATAATAAACCCAAAACGTGTAAATAAAGACGAACTTTAATAGGCCCTTCCAAATGCCACTTTCAGCTGAAGGGGAAAAAAGATAAATGCTCCAAATTTTAATGGAATACCATACCTTAGTAAAGGGGAACAAATAACCAGCTCAATCTTTGTTGCAAGCCCACAGTTTTTCACATGCTCTCGCAGGTAGTCATCCTACACATTTAGGTAAATCTTAATCACGGAACTAGAAACATTAAATTCTTTTACAAAAACAAATGACTGACAATACTTTTCATTGAAACTATCTGGAGAACCAGAAACTCAACCAATGTAGAGAACTACTCTTCCTGTCCTAGAATATAGCTATTTTTAAGTTTTTTAAATCAAACCTTTTAGACTTTGACTATATAAATGATAAAAAACCATAAAGATTAATAATATAAAAATGATATTAGTTTGTTCATAATGAAATCAACTTTCGTAACGTGTTACCTTTTTATTTAAAACTAATTATTTTTGAAAATATTATTAGTTAAAGATGAAAATATTTAACTTTGATCAAGTCTAAAAGTTGATATATTTTAGAATGGAGGTAGTACAAATTAAGACTTTGAAGTGGACAAAACTTCAATTGGCTATATTATGGCTACAAATTCGATGCGAAACCTTGGGACCTTATATAAGTTATCGAGAGTGATTTATGTGAGTGGCTCTAGCAGCAGACTCATTGTAGGACCTGTGCTGCTGTTGTGCATAAAGTCAGCATTAAGATATCCTCTATTTCCCACCTTATGGGTGCCCTTAGACGTTGTTAGCCACGTGGCACTTGTCCATATGCGCAAAGGAGGTTTTTGCCCGTATAGCTGCTTATGTCGATGTAAGATGAGTTCATCGCTGTTGCCAGAAATTGGCTGTAAAGTCTTCTGTTTCTGCGATTTTGGTTAGCTTTAGCATTGTAGCTTGTCTCCGACATCCATATGGATATGGATAATATGGTGTTTCAATTGATTTCTTTGTAATCCAGATAATGCTCTCCTACTACTCTTTAAAACATCTTTCTCATCTAATTTTTTCCTGTGAATTTCACATCTGAAATGAAACTTTGCACCTTGTATCAGTACTAGAATAACTGAATAACTCCCATTAAATGCAAAAGGGCAATTCCTGCTGGCTTTCAAGAGGTTCCTCAGAACAATCAGTGACGGTGGCATCGTGATTTTTCCTTAACAGAGGAATGTCATACAGTCATAGCAAAAGCAAACTGCCACAGCTGCGTCTGACAGTCAATGTCACCATCCAAAAGCAGATTTTTTTTTCAAAAAATGAGAAACATGATGATTATTTGCATGTCATTATAAAGTGAAGAATCGCCACTGTAGGATCAGAAAGAATAGAGAAAGTAGTAGTGAACAGTTTGGAAGCACTACTTGAATCATATCTACGGTGAGCAACCCAAATTAAACTGGGGCATTTTTTATCCAACTTGTTTAGATAGAAATTATAACTTTTGACATGAAGCATAACTTTTAGTTTGACGCGCTAAAGTGTTCAGCTTCTGTTAGCAGTGCATTGTCGCGCTTACAGATCGAAAAGTGGGAAAGGAACAGGAGGAGGAACTTACTTGTCTCCAGCCCAAAGGAGTAATTGGAGCATCAAAGAAGGCGGGTGACGTGTAAGCACTGCGATCCTTCTCGCCTTCCACGTTGTGAACACCCTGGGCGTGCCTCACCTGTGAAGATTGAAACAAGCATTTTTTTTCTTTGCAAATCTGTGATGCAATGTCGGGAAACTGAAGTGAAGTACCAGGTGTATGGTCTTGCAGCGGTGCAGAGGGTACATAGCAGTGCTAGCGCTTGGCTTCATTCCTGACAACGATGCAGATGAAGGCATGGAAGCATCAGGCAGAGAAGACATGGCGCTGGGAGGGAGACGAGATGAGATGGAAGGCTTGCTTTCCTTTCTTGTCAATTCAGCTACGCAGTTGTGCGTGCGTACCTGATCAGTTCCTCGTAGGTCGTAGCAGCAGCGAAGGAGGAGAGATTTGTCAAAGGGTCTGATCTGATCTGACGAAGCAGAGCATGGACGTCGTGCTTCCTCAAGTCAAAAGCAGCGCCTGGGTAGTAACTCCATCTCCTCCATGTGTACCCGCACCGCCCCACTAACCCAGTTGACTTCTGAAGGTTCAGTAGGAACGACGAGGTAACTGATCAAGACGCAATGAGTCAGGTCCAGAAACCTGTTTGCATCTAATCTAATCTATGCAGAAGCTTCACAGCAACAGGGACAGTAAGCAGCTAACTCATGGGCATGGAATCACCCCCCTTACAATCAAGAGAGCACTTTGCCAATGCCACGTACTTAGTCTGGCTTCTTGTAACATTACTCTCAACAATATCGATCCTCTCGAAAGAAAAGTATAAAAAAAATCTTATCACCAGAAGTGAAAAGAACATTTCATTTCCGTGAACTTCATAGGAAACAGACGTAATAACAATAGTCAGTTCAATATGCAACTGTTTAGCTTCGACGGGATGCAACTAGGGAGGTGTCAAAATGGGTTCACAGAAGAATCAAGGAATCAGTGGTAAAACACAAAACGAGCCTCAGACTGAATCAGTTCTCTCTTGAACTTCCTCCTCAAGGTGCTTCTTATCAGCGACATCGCTGGGCAGATCAACTCCATCTGGGATCTTGCCAGGGTAGTTGTAACCGGGGGAATCTGATCCAAGCATGCTGCATCACCGGAAATAATCATTATGACTCTTACAAAGTGTTTTTCCTTTTTGTGATTCTATGTTGCAAGGAAATACACAAGGGTGTACAACTAACCTCCTATCAACCAGCACCAACGACCGGAGCTCACAATTTGCAAAGCTTCATAAAACCAATTGAAAGTCAGCAACTCATTCTCCTGATGGAGTTTAACGCGGTTTAAATATTTTACTGCTTTGTGCAAGGACAGTATGGCAGAGAGATTGAGAGTGAGTGAGAGGAAAAAAAAGGGAATTCATAATGCTTATCCTCTTGCATATATTATCATGTAACGTTGGGCAAGAGCTGTGAATGTAATAATATGATGTCAATATTTCATCTGCAATAAGTTTGAGAATGTTTCTGTGTTGATAATTCATTACTTGACAGCTACAAGGGGAAAAAAATTGAAAATGTCAAGACACTTACTACTTGCTCCCTTCATGCCTTACAGTAGGATGGCACTCTTTGCTGTACCTACGTAAGGTATGCCACAATAAACCACTATGAGTGACAATGGCTATCTCTTTCTCTTCTCTTGTCCATAACCTGCAGGTAAGCAATATGTTCAAAACAGTGTAAACGAATCCAAAGTGGTTTATTCTCAATTCTATAACAAAATTAAAGGACGAGCAAAGAAGTCAGATCTTTGCCAGGAAAACGTTAATTTGGTTTGTGTCAAGACATATGACAAAGATGTTGAGAATGCAATTATCCACTACCACTTTAAGGAACAAGTTTATTTAATGATATAGGCAGGCCGAATATAGGCAAGACTAGGCGGCCAAAGTGTTTCAAGATCATATACTCACAGAAAAAAGATGGATTGATCTAAAAAAAATTACCAGTCGAAAAACTTCATACCCCTCTCCCCAAGGGACTCGAGGCTTTCTCTGACATCCGGTACCCAAAGAACATCTTCATCATTCTCTATCTGTAAAGAAAGTGCGTGCACATACCTTATGTTACACCGATGGAAAGAAACAGGTGCAATTGCTAACAAATTAACAATACAAGATACTTGCCAGTGAAAAGTCAATGGCAGGAAACAGAGTACGATACTCTGTTATGCTCCTCCTCTTATCACAAAGATGGACACCCTGCATTTAACCAAAAAAAAAAAATAAAAAAAAGGAAATATGAAGAAGGTGACATGGGAACAGCCAAAGTAGTCTTGTTAGTTAACAACAACCGATATAAATGAGGGATTATATAATCATTATTTTGCAAGATGTATACAACAAAAAAACTTGATTCAAATGATTGTTCATGTTTTACATGTGTCCTTCAGGAAAAGTACCAAGCGCTCCCTGCAGGCCTCGACAGCAAGAAATGGTGCGCAGTTCAAATTAGAGATTGCTGGACGTCCACTGTCCGCAGCATTTTCCACCATTAGTGGAGGTGCACTTATTCCATTAGTATAACTCTCACCACCAAAAACACCCACTGCAGTCTGCATAGTCCTGCAAGATTGCCTCAGGATTAAAGAGTGTGGTTCATTCTATAAATTACATACCACTGCAATTTACTTTGCCTCAGCACTGGAGTTCTGATAAAAATCTAGACTGACAGCTGGTTGAGCAACTATTTTGATGAAAATGCATGATAAGGGTGTAAAGAAAGCATGAGGCAATTTCTATCTGTACTGGATCCAAGGGACACGTCTTATACAAATGATTCAGCAACAGTATGCAGACCTGTTACATGAATGGTCCATATACATATTTTTATCATTGTGCACAAATGTTTTCATATTATGTTCATCATTTCCATTAACAAAAGTACACAAAAACAAAACAGTGACATTATGATTAAACCATTCCATGGAAGTCAAGCTTTACACGAGACTGAACATCAAAAATTCTTTCTTATAATTCTACACCATCTTTTAGAACAAAAAAGATGCTGAGTTTTGACTGTAACCCCCGAAAATTGAAAGTGGGGTTTAAACCAGGTTTTGATGCTAATGACTGAACGTGTACAACTCTATGGTAAAACTGACATACTGACCGAGCAACTACAACTGGCATACACAGCAGAGAAGCAGTTCAAGAAAAAGAAAATATGGTTCTGGTCTACCAAGTCTATATCTTTTAAACAGAGCTGCAATTTATCCTAGTAGCTGAGATTTTTCTTAGAACGAAGAAGAGCAATTTCAATGGTGAACAACACCATTTCACAAAACATAAGGAAGCTTACAAGATGATGCAGGGCACGCACAAAAAACGTTAATACACAACTGTACCTCAGCAAAGGGGAACAAATAACAAGCTCAATCTTTTCTGCAAGTCCACTTTTTTTCACATGCTCTCGTAGGCAGTCGACCTATAATTTCATTTAGGTAAATCTTAGTAAAGGAATTTGGACCTGAAATGTCATATGGAAACAACTGCCTCTGGTATATCTATAAGGGAAAAAAAACGACCTGCAATATGCAGGCCTAGAAACTCAACCTATGTATTTGCACATCAAAAGTTTTGAGTCAAACAGGACATGAAATAGGCTCACAACTTCCGATTGAACACATGAATTCATATACTTTGTCAAGGGAAACCGATTCATCTAAACAAGGGCATCGTTGTTCCATTTTGTGACAACGAGAGGAGTGGTCTACTTTTTCAAGAGTCGATGCCAACAATTGGGACCTTACAAATCAGTAACAAATACTTTGCATTTAAAATGACTGAAAAATAAAAAGTTGACACCTTCTACCAGCGCCATAAATTCTGTTCATGGCTACAAGATGCACTTTGTGCAGGCTTGTTTCCATGGAAGCTCCAATAAATAGTAGGTTAGGGGACCATGGCAAACATTATATAGTGATGATTGCAGTTCACCTTGATTTGTACCTTTTTGGCAAATAAAAATACCTCCTTTAACAGAAGAGAGCATTTTGTATGCAACTTGATGGGTTTAGACCACCGGAAGCAAAATTTCGGAAAAGAAGCACAACATATATAGTAGGCCAAGACGTCCAGATTTTGTTATTGGAACCAATAATCACCCTAATCTAGAGCAGCGATCGCTGATATATTTGTGGAGAGAAAAAAGGAAGAGCGGAAAGTTACTTGGTTCCAGCCCAAAGGAGTGATGCGAGCATCAAAGAACTCTGGTTTCATGTAGGCACTGTGATCTTTGTCGCCTTCGACATTGTGGACACCCTGGGCATGCCTCACCTGCATGATGTATCAAATGGTAACGTGTAAATGTTTATTTTTTTTTAAAAAAGAACTTTTTCCTTGTATCATTTACAGGTCTGGATTTCAGTATGTAAGGGAACAAGTAGGAACCAGGTGTATGGTTTTGCAGCGGTGCAGAGGGTAGATGGCAGTGCCAGCGCTGGGCTCCATTAGTCCTGACTCCTGAGGCAACATCACACATGGTAGATGATCATACACGGAAGGGTTAGGCGGATTGTAGTATTATCAACTGATTCAATAATTATTCCCCATCCGGCAAATTAAATCAAAACACGCTGCAGCACGCGTGTCTGTGATCTACTAACATCAGGGAGATGCGAATTCAGAGGCGGGGAACTGAAGAAGAAGAGCATGGTTGTGATCTACTAACATCAAGGAGATGCGAATTCAGAGTTGCAGAACTGAAGAAGAGCATGGTTGTGATCTACAGTAGTATGTTTGTGACGTTGCGCATGCGTGCGTGCCGTACCTGAGTATGTATGTAGTAGCAGCAGGAGCAGGTGGGTCGGAGGAGATTTGGTTGCGGCGGCCGTCACCCTGAGTCCCTGATACGGCTGAGGAAGGAAGGAGGAGGAGGATGCGGAGCGGCGGAGGCAGAGTGGTGGTAAATTTGTAAATGCTCCGTGGTTCTCTGTGTCACGTCGGTGCGGAATGAATGCATTGAACTTGAACCTTCCGCTCCCGGGTTGCTCCGCTGGTTGGCTGTCCTATTATCCAAAGAGGCGCTACCACGTGGAGTGGAGAGTCTCCAAATGGAATGCTCCCCGCCTGCTATGTATCACCGATACGCGATACGGGTACGGCGATACGGCAATACGTGAGTTTGAAAAACAATACAGTTTTAGTATAGAGAAAGTATCAAAGTATCGAAGTATCATACGCGGGTTTGGCTGGGTTGGTGATCACCGTAGGCCGGCTGCGGCGACATGGTGATGTTGGACACGGCACGGCACTGCACTTCACCTGCATTGGTTCTCCGAGATTCTCGATCTGTGTGCGGAACTGTTTTGCGTCCTCCAGACGAGAGCTCAGACGAGGGAGACCAAACCAGGACAACGGTGTCGCCTTGTGCTGGGACTTGCAATAATAGCACTAGAATCCATAAACAGGCTTCTTCTTCTTCTTCTTCTTCTACTTTTCTTTTCCCCAAACAAATGAGCATATGCGACAGTAATCAGTTCATAGATTATAAGCCAGCCGCAGCTTGTAGCCATCGGTGCATTAACACATGCATGAACGCATCTCCCGTCGGGGACCATCATCACCGTCACATGCCCCGCTGACTCGGCACCCCCTCCCACAAATTAAAATGCACCAAATTGTCCACTCGAGGATGCGTCCGTACGGAATCACCCAATGAATACACTTCGAAAACCGTGAGCAAATCAGTACCCCCTCGGTCTGTAAATGTTTGTCGCCGTTGACTTCTGCCACTAGGCTTATTCAAATATCTTTCTTCTTCTTCTTCTTTTACCATCAAAGAAACGTACTTTGAGCATGGCTTATATTTTGATATTTGCCCTAAGATTTTGAATAATACGCATGCATGATGAAAAAGCTAATGGCGAGAAGCATTCAGAAAGGGACGAGCACGAAGCAGGCCGCGTGGATCGTTGGGCGCAAAGTACAGTTAGACAAGGAGGGACAGAGAGAAATAAAACTAAGTGGGCTCCCGCCAAATATATCAAAAAAAAAAAGGTACCAACAGTCCGGTCAGCCAAAATATTCTTATGCCAAACAGCTTATTAAGGCCAGAACGTACAGTTGGCCGTTGTTCTAGGTGTTCTAAAGCAAGCGGCAGGTTTTATACATAGAAGAGTATTGAAGGAATGAACCATCGTCGGTATAAGTTTTGCAGCCGGACTATGTTTCATCCAATGCCATCTGTAAGTTTTGCTCTGATGAGACGGACAGCTTTATGCCTGCTCCACGCATGTGTTTGGAGGAAGCAACTGGAAAGTATTGTTTATATCAGAATCAGTAAAAAAAAGATAATCCGAAGCTCCTCCCAAGTTTAAGATGAACAAGCCACACATAATTTCTATCACCGTCCGTGAGAAAGCACATAGGCAACTCTTGGGTTTTAACCCAGAAGAACACAAGCGACCAAGAGAATTTTGTCATGTACCGTAGGTATTATTGCTATGGATTTCAATACCCTGAATTTCAATATGGGCTGAGATAACAGACGTAATACATTCCGTAATTCATGCTCAATTAACAACCGGTAACTCCTATTTGTAGATATTGTTTAGCTTGTCTTCTTCAACTGCAGACTTGAACGGGGTCAGAATGAGTTGATAAAAGAATCAAGGCGTCAATGCTCAATATCCTCAGACGGGCGCATCAGTTCTTCTGAGCTTCCTCTACACGCTTCTCATCTGCAACGTCACTAGGCAGATCGAGTCCGGCTGGGATCTTCCCAGGGTAGTTGAAACCCGGGGGATCCGACCCAAGCATGCTGCATCACGGAAAATATAATTACTGTTACAACAAATGCAAAAAATAATACTGCCAAAACAAGCACCAAACAGAAGAAGAGCACGCAAGGTCCACGACTGAGGTGGGAAAACTCACCTCCTGTCAACCAACACCATCGACCGGAGCTCACAGTTTGCAAAGCTACATAAGACCAATTGAAAGTTAGCGACACATCCTTCTTGTAAACATAGACATGGATCATCACAATGAGGAAGAAAAACAGGGAACTCAAAAGGTTACCCTGTTGAACATATTGTAGCACAAAAAGGAATAATAGCTTGCGGACATACCAATCTGATGTGTCATAATATATCTGTGTAACTTTGCACAATGTCGCTGGCTTGCTAATGGAGTGGTTGACAATTACCAAGGCAAAAAGAAATTAATGTCGAAACACTTACTGCTTGCCAACTTCGTCTCTTATGGTTGGATGACACTCCTTGCTGTACATGCTCAAGGTATGATACAAGAAACCACTATGACTGACAATAGCTATCTCCTTCTCTTCTCTTGTCCATAACCTGCAAGTATGTTCAAAAGATGGGCAAATTAATCCAGGTATACCGACAAGGCAATAAGTCAGCTTATTGACCAAACTACAATGCCTTTAAAGGCCCTGGCCCACATGCAACAGGTTCGAGCATTCATGCTTTACAGCCTTTCTAAATAACAAATTCTCAATCCTGTCAGTCTACTGATACATGAAAACAAGCAGAAACAATAAGTATACAGTATAGGGGAAGCATGAGTATATTTACAGCAAGAAGTTCAATGGGTATTACCCACTCTTAACTCCTGTAATTTTTTTCTAAATCGCCAAATAAGTGTACACTTGGGAAAAAGACATGCTCATTTCAGGCCCTAACTTGAATGTGAAGATGAACAAAAATGATCCTTCCAAGAAAGAATAATTTGCCTTGTATCTGACCAATACATTTATGACAATAATGCTAAGCAAGCTACTATCAAATCATGCTAGACAGAACAAATTGCTTTGTGATTATGGCCATATGAGATGGTAGTTTCACGCAAATATAGTCATAGAAAGGCAATTACCGCTCTTAGAAAAGAACATTACCAGTCAATGAACTTCATACCCCTCAGTGCGACAGACTCATTTGCTTCTCTGACATCAGGTTCCCAAAGAACATCTTCATCATTCTCTATCTGTAAATAAAGCAAGTATATATACCTCAAGATACACTATTGAAAGTTTGGAACACCATCAGGAATGGAGATGTCCATGAAATGTCTCATTAATTAACAATAAGAGATACTTGCCAATGAAAAATCAATAGCAGGAAAGAGAGGCCGGTATTCTGTTATGCTCCTTCTCTTGTCACAGGGATGGACACCCTGATTTAACAAAAAGTCAAACAAAACATAAAATATTAAGAAAGTGTATTGAAAAATTATAAATACATTACTAGCGTGAAGAAACTATACCAGGAATGGCCAAACTAATTTATTAAGTTAACACAAACCACTGTGAACTACAAGATCATAAGAAAATGATTGTTCATGCTTTTCATGTGTTCTTAAGCAGAGTAAGTACCAAGTGCTCTCTGCAGGTTTCAACTGCAAGAAATGGTGGGCAGTTCAAACTTGAAACCGCCGGACGTCCACTGTGTCCAGCATTTTCAACCATTAGTGGTGCAGCACTTACACCATCAGTATAGTTTTCACCGCCAAACACCCCCACTGCAGTTTGCATAGTCCTGTGAGATTCAGGTGAAATATAATGAAAAACACTTAGTAACTACTCCAACACGTGCAACATAGCCTCATAATATATCATGCCGCAAAACAGGAGCTCTGATAAAAAAAATACTCCCTCCGTCCCTAACATAAGAAATTGAAGTTTATAAAATTTGTCCTAAATATAAACATTTCTACAAATTGAATATCAAGTCCTCCCTGCTCTGCGCTTGTAGATAAGAAAAGGAGAGTTGGGAGAAGATGAATCTTATTGCTTGATATTCTAGATACACGGCCTTCGTTTATTTAGGCCGATCCTTGCCCCTCAACAAAAGCTCTCAACAAACTCTAGATAAACGAATCCCTAACAACCAGAACTCCTCCAACACGAGCTAACCGAGCTAAGTAACTAACAAGCCAAACTAGGACTCTAACTAATTACCCTGCGGCTTCTTATTCTTCCTGGAGTATGTCTTGCCCCACATAACACGCACATGTAATCTAAGTACTGAAATTATTTTCATAATTTCTGTTCATAAATAAACAGAAATGAAATCTCAAACTTTGTGATTACTCATTGCTCAACTTGTACACAAGAATGCAAGTGTAAATTACACGACCTTAGTAATTAGTGCTGGTGCTGCACAGATTAACCCCAAACGAGCCAAGTTGAAATTGCTCTTCTAGGTAAAACCATGTTTCTTTGTGCATTTCTAATGCTGATTGAGTACATCTGTTATTTCACTAAGGAATCAATGATGGGCACAATACATAAAAATCAAAGTGTCCTAGAGGATATGAACAGATCAAATAGACCTTCCAAATACAATGTTCAGTGCAAGAAAAAAAACTATGTTAGCAAGAACAACTTGATCTCTTGTTTTAACCATATCTATTACTTATCCTAGAAGCTGAGATAATACATACCCAAAGGATAGTGATGGAAAAAGTAAAGAGCCTATCGGTTAGAGGACCCAGAACACTACAAGTGCACATAAATATAATAAGACGAGACTATACCTCAGTAAAGGGGAAGTAATAACCAGCTCAATCTTTTTTGCAAGTCCACTTTTCTTCACGTGCTCCCGCAGACCATCAACCTACAGCAAATGTAGGTAAATCAACAACTCATGAATCTTGATAATGTCATATGGAAACAATCATGTGAAGACCCAGAAAGAAACTCAGCTAACATACAGAATTACCCATAAAACTTGGAATTTAAAATCAAAATCAGCTCAATGAATCATGAAGCGTCACAGTTGGCTTTAGGAGTGAGAAAATGATGTTACATTTTGGTGCAGATTGGGGAGGGGGGATGAATTCTATCAGAAGTTAGTGCAAACAACACAGGGCCTTAGAAATGCCTTTTGCTGGTGCCAGCAAACAATTCATGGCATACAGGAGGTAATCTGCGGAGCCTTTGGCCATGGAAATTTAATACAAAAGTCAGCCAAGCATTACTGCAAGTTTTGATCGTGAACATAAATATTCAATATGACTATGGCAATGTGTAATACTGTAGCTTTCAGGAATGCATTTTTCTGAAAAAAGATGTCCATCGAAAGTCAGATTTCAGAGACATGATGGCATATGGCATACCATATATGAAGTGAAGATCTGTCATTGTAGAAGGTGAAACTAATTGAAAAAATGAGATATTTTAAAAATCTGAGGGGGGAAACCAGTAAAGCTTCTAGATATGGGGTACATTCATAATTTTAAGTTGAACTATCTCCACTATTAATTCTATTTTGTCATGAATGTTTACTCGTTTATATGTGTTGATAGTAAAAAGATAGCATACATAATACAACGGAAAGGACAAGAGCATGCACGGGCAGTTAGTATTTCAGCAGTTGAGAGTTAACTAACTTGTGGTGGAAACCAAAGGGGAAGAAACTTACTTGGCTCCAGCCGAGAGGAGTGAGCTGCGCATCGAACAGGTCGTGTGACATGTAGGCTTTGAAATCCTTCTCGCCTGCGACATTGTGAATGCCCTGGGCATGCCTGACCTGCAAGTTTGCAAGTGAGTAGGGGTCACATTATGCCGGTTTGTCTCTCGTTTTTTTTTTTGGTTGCGTGCCCATGATGGTTTGAGCATGGAGGAAGGAGCAGTAGAGTACCAGGTAAATGGTTTTGCAGCGGTGCAGAGGGTAGAGGGCAGTGCCGGGCTCCATTCCTGAGCGCTTATTCAGACAGACATTGGGAATTAGTTGTAGCTAGTGTTGGTATTGGTACAGAACAAGTGAGGCATGCCCCCCCCCCCCTCAATCGTCAGTACTCAATACTCAATACAGATGGGATGAACGGTTGTTCAACTGATTCATGCCCACGTACGGCTCTAACAAAATTCGATTCGATTGGACCGTGCAGGTTTTATTGTGTAACTCTATACGTACGGGAAGATTAATTAGAGAGAAGAAAACGTGTGAAAAGGGAGGTCGATCGGAAGGATCGGCGGATTCACCGCCATCCGTAGCGCGACTACTGCATCTGTGGAGGAAGGAGGGGATGTGTAGCGAGAGAGGGAGGAGAGAGAAAGAGATCTGCATACCGCAATGGCGCCGCGGATCCGTTCCGTCCTAAACGCCACGCGATGAGAAGAGAGGAGGAGGGACGGACGGCGTACCTGAGGGTGCGCAGCGAAGCGGAAGGGGCTTGGCGCGGCGGCCGGGAAGAAGGCCGACCGGGACCCTGACCCTGACCCTGGCCCTGGCCCTGGCGGAGGCGGCGGCTGCGGCTGCTGCTGCTGCTGTGGGGGATGACTGGATGGTAGCGGGAGAGGAGAGGATGATACCACCACCGTAGCTCGTGGTGCCGTAGACCATCGCCATTATTAGTGGACACGGGTTATTAATTTAATTTACTACTAGTACTAATCGGATTTGTTTATTTATTCACAATCACAAGTTCACAAGTCACTCTACCTCTCTACACGAGCGGTGGGTGCCCACACCACGAATGAAACCAGCGCCCTCCGATTTGTCTCACCAATGTGCTTGTCTCGTCCAATCGAATCGAGTGAACAACCTTTTCCATAGAAAAATCGAGGGAACAACTCAACTTCCGCCTCGCTTCCCTGGTCCATCCATCCATCCATCTATTATTCTTTTTCCAAGCCTGTGTCTCTCCCCGGATATATAGGATCCAAAGCGAATATTCCACGACGAGACGTGGTGCGGAATAATAATATTAATTGTCGGAAGTCTGTGTACATGCGTGGCTGTGGGTAAAAATTTTTTGTTTTTGAAAATCAAATTTTTTTATGGACAACTTTATAGAGGTACATATTAATGGGAGCGCGAAGAAATCATTCGCGCAGTGTTTGTTGAGATCAGTGTAGTCCTTGCAGGTGGATGGCTTGACGCCGACGTCGCTGGGGTTTGGTTTAACCCTTTGCTGGCTAGGCCTCTGGCTCGAGATCTCATCTCTAAGTCGGTGAGCTTTTGCGCGGCTGCGAAGACTTCCGCGGAAGGCTCTGGCACGCGTGATGTCGTGACGTACTCGATCGCCTCTTGGTCGCAAGTCGCCGTGGAACGTGAGGACGCCTAGCATCATGAGTAGTAGGCAGATGCAGTGAGGTAATTTCGCCAATGCCAGTCTATCGAGGATGGCGTCATATGACGACTCGAAGTCAGCCACCTCGAACTTGATGTACTTCGTGCGGTAGTTGTCCTTCGTCCTAAAGGTGACTGGCAGGACCATTGAACCGAGTGGTGTAGCCGCGTTTTTCGGGATGATGCCATAGAACGGAGCTCTACTAGGGGAGAGCATCTTGGAGATGCCCAGCCCCATCTTTTTCAGAGTACTCGCGAAGAGCAGGTTGAGCCTGCTTCCGCTGTCGATGAGTACTTGGGTCAGCTGTGAGCCCGCCACGACAGGATCTAGGACGAGCAGGAATTTTTCCAGCTTGGAGAAACTGGTACACTGATCATCCCTAGAAAAGAAGATTGGGACCTCGCTGTATCTCGGAGGGTTCTGTATGGCGGGCTCTATAGAGAGGATTTTGCGTAGGATCAGCTTCTACGCGCGCTTGGAGGAGAAGCCGCCGTCTCCACCGAAGATGACGTTGACGACATTCTTCGCGTCCTAGAAATCTAGAGCCCCTGACTTGTCACCCTCGTCATCGTCTTGCTGGTCCTTTCGCTTTCGACTTTTAGAAGCGGTGGAGCGTTGAATGACTTGCGGAGGCTGACGCACTCGAAGAGCGTATGTCGTGACTTCGGGTGCATCGGACATTGTTTGTGCAGGACTTTCTCAAACTGTGCTTCATTGCTCCCTGACTTCTTGCCACGTGGATTGCGCTCGACAGCCGTGACTTCTTGGTCTGGCTTGCGCTTTCGAGGGTTCGCCGAGTGGTTCCGCTAACCCTTGTTGAAGTAGTTCTTGCCATTGCCCTGTTTGTCGTTGTTGCGCTTGGTGAAGCGGTCGTTCTCCTCGTCCTCCTGGTCAGCCCACCATGCCATCATGTCACATAACTCCATAGCAATAGTCGGGCGGTTGCATCCGAAGTTGTGGTACGTGTGCTTCGAGAAGAGGCCATTCTGGAAGCAGCGGATGACGTCCTCGTCGGTGATGTTGGCGATGGTGGCGCGCATCTCAAAGAAACGCTGGGTGTAGGACCTCAAGGTCTCGTTCATCTCCTGCTTGACCTGGAAGTGCCTGCTCTGATCATGGATCCTGATAGTTATCAATGAAGGCCCACTTAAGGTCCTCCCATGAGTCGATGGAGTTTGGTTTGAGGATTTTGAGCCAAGTGAGGGGCGCGGATTCCAAGGCCACCGGGAAATAGAGTGCCTTGGTGGAGTTGGATCCCAGGAGATCTTGATGGCAACGGAGTAGCATCGAATCCATTGGTGCTGGTCTTGCTTGCCGTCATACTTGGGGATCCTGACTGGTTTAAAATCCTTAGGGTAGGATTTCTCAGTGATGTTGGAGGTGAAGGTGGGGAAGCGGTTGTTGTTGTCGTCGTCATGGTACCTGTCGTGACGGTCCCTTCTTCTTGCCTCAATGAAACACCGCGCGTCGCGGCCATCATTGATCTTTTGCCTAAGATCAATCGTGGGAGCATGGTGAAGGCTGGCCTCGGGTGGAGGTTCGACTTGAGGCCTTGCGTCGCGCCGGTTGCGAGGTGTGCGAGTGGATTGTTGTACCTCCTGCTCAACGTTGCTACGCGCGGACTGCGGGCCCTGGATGCGGTGGCGATTGTTGTTCCTCCGGTACCTGGGCCTCCTCCAGGGGTGCGACTAATCTGCGCGGTGTCACCATTACGCTCAGACCTCGAGGGCATGTTCTGGGTGGAAGACACTGGATGTTGTCCATTGAATTTCACAAACGCGCGTTGGGTTAGATACTGCAACCTTTGTATCTGGGGGTTGGGTGGTAATTGTTGAGCTAGGAGCGCTGCTTCTGCGATGGCGCCAATAGATGTATGATACTCCCGATCCGCAGCTGCTGCAAAAGCATTGTTGAGGTTCCTTTGGTACATTGGGTTGCGAGCGCAGTTTTCCGCGTTCTGCTTGCATTGGGCGCGCTTGACATTCTTCAACCGCCAGATCCTTCTGTGCTCCTCGTTCTCATCCTGGAGGGTGTCCGCCGTACTCTCCTTGGCAGACACGTCCGCGAGTAGTTCGTCATCGTACTCGGGACCCGACTCGTCGTCATCTGCGTTGCGAAGGCAAGCCACGTAGACTTGACGATCCGACAAGTTGTCAGCCGTATGGCTGTACTCGAGTAGCTCTATGTTACCCTCTCCCTCTTCCTAGATGGGAGAGAGAGGTTTGCCCTCCTCGAAGAGCAGTTTCTGCGTGAGGCCACAAGGTGGGAGTTGTAGTTGAGTAGTTCAGAGGGCTCTAAGCCCTTTCAGTACATGAAACGGCCTTGCGGCGTAGATGTTATGGTCAAACCCAGGTGACTACCCGAAAAGGAATCGGGGTGGTCATCGGGTTGCAAGTGGTTGTTGAGAGCGGGGGCCTCCCAATAAGTGGTGGCTCCCTCGTCTTCGAGTTCTCCTTAGCTCTGTCTTGAAGGTGTAGTACTAATCAACGAGTACTATTCATTGGAGTCCGAGTAGTTGTCGAAACGGGGGGCCCCGACAGGCGGTGGCTCCCACGTTCTCTAGCTTGAGCAAACGATCTAGGTCCTCCTCCAAGTCGGAGAGGGACTTGGATTGTGTGGTCCCCTCAGATCGGTTTGAGTCCGATCTAACTAGTTCTGGTGCAGCATGAGTGGAAGTCGTGTCGAAAACAGATATCTTTTCAATCTGTCGGACTAGATCGGGGAGCAGCAACTCGTTTAGGTTGTCAATGAACTCGTCGAGGTCGCTGTGTCGAGTTGGTGTAGAGGCCTCCGGCTTCCTGGAGTCGACTAGATGGCTGTTGAAGCCACCCAAGCCGTTGGTGATGCAGGTCCAGGAGTCGAAGCTGAAAGTTGTAACCTCATCAAGCATGGTGCTCGTGTGTAACGCCCCAACAATTTCAAATCTAAACTACGCGTTCCGATTAAAAACCTAACCGACAGGAAACCCTCCGCCACACGCGCACTGTCAAGTTCCCCGCCGTGTACCGCACAGCGTCCGGCCGCAATACGACAACCGGCCGCGACCGCTGCCGCAATTAGCGCCGGCGCTCCTCGTGCGACGCGCGAATCTCGCGCGCATGGCCGACCGGCCGGCACGGCCGGCGCCGACGCGCCTCTCCCTTCCCTCTCTCCTTCTCCTTTTTTTTCCATTATTTCTTTTCCCCTTTTCCTTTTCTCTCTTTTTCTTTTTCCCATTTTCCTTTCCCTTTTTCCTTTTTCTTCCTTCCTTTCTTTCCTTCCTGTTTCTCCCTCCCTGCTCCTCTGCTCCCGAACGCCACCCCGCCCTCGCGCGCACGCCGCCGTACGCGCGCGCGCCGCCGACCCTCGCGCACACGCGCTTCACGCGCACGCGCACGGCCGAGCCGCGACGCGCTCGCGCACGCGCCGCCCGCACGGCCACCGCGCCGCCCGTCGCTGCGCCGCCCCGGCCTCGCTGCCCGCGCCGTGCCTGCGCGCGCCCCGCTCTGGCCGGCGCGTCGCCGCGCCGCACGCGCGCACGAGCGCTTCCCCGCGCGTGCCGCGCCGCCCGTCGATGCCCCTCCCCTCGCGCGCGCCTGTGCCCAGCCGCCCGTACCCGCGCGTGCGCCGCTGTGCCGCCTCGCCGCCCGCGCCTCCCCTGTGCTGCACACCGCCGCCCGGCCCCCCCCCCCCCACGTGCGCGGCCGCGCCCCGCCGCAAGCCACGGGCGCCATTAATGGCCGCCCGTGGAGCCGCTCCGCCGGCCGCCCCTTTCCCCCACCGCCGGCCGCCTATAAATAGGCCCGGCCGCAGCCCCTAGCCCCCCACAAGCCGCGCCGCCCCTGCCTACCTCCTCTCCCGCGCCCAAACCGCCGCCACCCGAGCCGCACGGCCGCCGCCGCCTGCCCCACGCCGGCCCGCCGCCTCGCACAGCCCCCGCCCGAGGTGAGCCCCAAAGTGGAACCCCCTCTTCCTCCTCTCCCTTTTCCCCCACACACCCGAGCCGATTAGGCCCCTAGGCCGCCGGATTTGGGGCCGGCCCGAGCTCCCCCTCCCTCCTCTGTTTCACGGGTGAGGGGAGGAAGAAGAAGGAGGCCCTTTTGCGAAAAACCCCCTGGCCGCCCCTGTTTGTTCCAAAGAAACCCCTTTATCCATTCTCTTTTGCAAAAATAGCCCTACCCTTTCCGTTAATTCAAATCAAACCCCTCGGAACATAAACCTAAACATAATCGACACCTTTTAGCATGCTTAGGGTATTTCTAGGATTTACAAATAGGTCCGCACTCTTTCCGGATATTTACGAACAAGCCCTCGAACCCCCGTTTGAGCCCTGAAACCACCTTTAGCGCGTCATTTTATGTGCGAAACGACCTCCGATTGACCCGAAACTTTACCACGCCCTTTATAGTATAGTTTTAGCCATGCCATTAAGAAACCACCCAGGGATATTGCCCCTAACTCCGTAACTAAATTATTTCCGATTCAAGCCTACCGGTAAAAGCTTTTAGTTCTTTCGCTTGATTGTGTGTCTGTTTGTTTGCGTCGTAGGATACGGAGTGAACGACGAGGTTCCCGACCGCGACCAAGCAACTGAGGACCAGTACTGCGACCCCGAACCCGAAGGACAGTGCTTCGATCAGGACTTCCCGCAAGGGTTTGACGATGGCAAGTTCAATTCCGCCCTTTGATGCATATTTTTGTCCTAGTTTTTATAAACACAACCCAATGGCCTGTTTTATGAAATTGCATGGTTTTGCGTAAACATGGTAGGATAGCCACCCTTGTTGTGATAACCATACCTCGAACACCTGATCTTATAAAGGAAACGCGTGTGTGTGTGGGAAGGGATAAAATGTGGTTTTGAAAAGTGAGTTAGACGGGATGGACGGCAATTCCGTGTGGATTGCCGCTGGTGTGCTCGTACCTGTGTGGTAGGGCAAAGGAGGGAGATGTCCGTCCTGTCACCCCTAAGGACCGAGTTGTTGTGACATCTCACCTAGCTTCCTGTCGTGCAAACCACTTGACCGTTGTATGGGCAACGGCTTGGCCTAACCCCACTAGTTAGTCTGATAGCCATCAGGAGAGCTGGGAGCAACGGGTGATCAAGGAGACGGGATAAGCTCTGTGTGACTTATGCCCCGGTTAAACCTCGGTGTTAGGTCGAATGACCCCTTGATAGATCCCGTGGTGGCTAGTCAGGTCTAGCTACGGTGGGTAAGGGCTTCGAAGGGATCTGCACCGGCACTAAGGTGTTCGTGCTGTGGTACCCCACCTGTGGGTAAAGTTGCACACCTCTGCAGAGTTAAAATCTATTCGAATAGCCGTGCCCACGGTATTGGGCAGGTTACGGTGTGGTCACATAACTAGTGTTTCTCTCTGGGAAATGGTTGAACTGGTGTGAGTTGTTTGAAAAGTATCCGGCAATGGTGCTGTGTGCTACGACGGACGGGGAGTCCGGTAGCGGCTTGAAACTTGGATCCGTGAGGATCGACATTGTGCGTCCTTAGACACTTGAAAACTTGTTTTGAAAAATGCTTTTAAAACGAACCCTTGCATATAATTGTGTTTCCACAAAAGAACCGTAACTTTATCCTTGGACTATCCTGTGCATCTAATTCTGTTATACCCCCCCCGTGGGTGAGATTGGACTTGCTGAGTACGTTTGTACTCACCCCGTTCTTACTTTACAGTGGAGGATCCCGACTACAACCCCGAGAACGACGAGTAGGGTCCCGTCCTGCACCCAGTCTTGCCTGTGGGTGAGGTCACCGCTGGAGCTCCGCATGGCGCAAGACTCTGATGATCCCCTGTTCGTAGTTAGTGTAGTAATATGGGTTTTTGTTGTAATCCTCGCGATAGTGGCGCTTCACTGCCCATTACCGCGAAGAGTTGTACGGTGATGTACCATCTGATGTAATAAAAGTGTTATCAGCCTCCTGGGACTGATAAAGTGACACTTTTAAGTCTTCCCTGATGGGGGGGACGCTTCATCGTGAAGCTGAGAGATGCCATCGAGTTCTTCGTTGGATGCTCGATGAACACCCCTACCTGGCGCGCCAGCCGTCGGTGTTTTGCCACCACGCCCACCGAGGGATACCCCGAGGTAGTGAGTTTGTAGGTAGGGTGTCGCCGAGATCAGGAACTCGAAAGTGCAAGAAACACAAAGTTTAGACAGGTTCGGGCCCCCGAGAGCATAATACTCTACGTCCTGTGTGGTTTGTATTGCCTTAGTTGGTGATCAGGTGATCTGATATTTGGAGGGGACCCCTACCCGCTCTTATATAGTCTGGGAAGACAGGGTTACATGGGACTCCTAGTCGAATACGAGCTTAGGAGTCCTACCCGAGTACTTTTCAGGTAGTTTGCTACTGACTAGTTTTACTACTATATGAGTAGTTCTACTACGCTACAAGTAGTTACAACTGGTGTAGGGCGTGAACCATGTCCCACCCCTTATCCTGTAAGATGTAGACCATGTGCGCAGTCTCATAGGCCTGGGTCTGATAGAAAGGAAACGCGAAGATGGATATCTGAAAAATCCAAATCATTTTCCATACGAATCGGATCCGCTTCCATCTTAGGGATGGAAACGGGAAGAAAATGTGAAGATGGATATCCAAAATATCCGAATCCTTTTCCATGCAAATCCATGCAAATCCGATCTGCTTCCATCCGTATCATTGGATTTCATGTTTGCAAGCTCTTCATATGACGACAAATTTATTTTTTCATGAGCATTATAATCTATGGGATGTTGATAGTCAAAGTGTGGAGTTGGAGAACACAATGCCTTAAACTGGGTTGTTATGGGTGTGTTTGGTTGTCTGTGGCTTTTGCAAAAGCTGCTGTGAGTTGTGGGCTGTGAAAAAACTGTCGTGAAAAAGCTGCTGTGAGAAAAATAGAAAACCGTTTGGTTAGAGCAGCTGTGAGCTGTGGAAAACTGTGTGCTATGAGTGAAATACCTGTAATATCCCTAAAGGTTTGTAGGACTATCTATGTACCAAAATACTCGTACAAAACTAATATGTTCACTATTTCGCATGTAAATGTATCTTTTGGAAAGAAAAACATTAAATTTTGTAAGTTTTTCATCCATATGGTCCACATAAATAGAACTGTAGCAATTACACAAGGTAAATGACTCGTAAAATTATGATATAAGTCATTATAAGCTTAGTGTTTGGCAATTCTGATTATTTTCGGCCGATTCTCTGTGATAAGTGGTAAGATGTTTGAAGTGCCCCGAGACTGATGATATCTTATTTTTTTTACTAAATACAAGGAGATGCCAATAATTCCTTTATTTTTTATCTTGAATAGATATACAATACATTTAAAAAAATTAATGGTCCATTAACATATCTAAAATCTAATGAATCTTTATAGCACCAATAAAATACAATAATCACATCATAATATTGCTTGTATTGTCTGTCCAGGGAGGAGCAGCCAAGACGTGTGGGTATCAGGGGATGAGCGGGCACAACAGGGCTAGGAGAGAGCATCCGGACGGGGCGGCCACGGAGCGGGGAGGGGCGGCGATGGGGCGGGGGGGGGGGGATGGACCAGGGCGGGGCGGCGCCGGGGCGGGGCGGCGGGCGGGGCAGGCGGAAGGCGCGGGTGGGACGGGGGACGGGAGTCGGACGGGCGAGGGGATAGAAGCGAACCATTTTTCATAACCAGGTGGGTAATTTTTTACCCAGAAACCACTGAGGGTGTGTTTGGTTTAGCTGTGAGCTGTGAAAAAGCTGCTGTGGAAAAACTACTGTGAGCCTTTTGCCGTGAAAAAGCTAAAATCGTTTGTTCAAACTGGTTTGAATTGTCTAATGTGGAAAGTTATATAATATTTATATGCAAATTGACTGTAATATAATATTTCTATATGATGATTGAATTTTTTCTTTAAATCTATATTTTTCCATATAAAAATGTTTAAAATTACTTTTTATTTTTTCATTATTTATTTCTCTTTCCCACTCACTACTGGATGGGTCCCACCTGTTATCCTATCTTCCCTAAAAGTATGTAATTTTATAAACTAAGATGAGCTATAAAAGCAGGGTTTAAGCTGCTTTCAAGTTTGTACTAGAAAAAAGCTACTTTTTCAAAGCAAGTGCAGAAAAATCGAACCCCTTTGTTCAACTAAGCAGGTTCACAAAGCTGAACCAAACGTACACTGAAAGCAGGGGGAGAGATGCTTTTGCATTTGTATTATGGTGAAAACTTCTTTTAGGTAAAAAGTATTTAGGACGTTCAGACCCTTTGGTTGGCTTTTAATTTTTGCAAGAGTAAAAGCATTATTTTTGCAAGAGTAAAAGCAGATTCGAAAATTCAACCAAACACGCGTAGAGGCTCGAATTTTGAGAAAAATACAATAGGGGCTCGAATTTTGAGGCCTGAACAGTGAGGCAAGGAACATTTTTGCTTTACTTTGAATTGGCGACTAACTTTACAAAACAGGTAGTAAAGAATCTATGACCTGAACAGGAGGCTTCTTCTCTCTTGCTCCCAACTCCAAACTGACGAGCCGCCGCTGTCCAACCAAACCAAACACGCAACACATTCAAGCCGATCCGTTGTGGGAAGGGCTAGCTGAAGATGATCCGGGCGAAGATGATGCCCGGTATGCCCCGTCTCGGCGTGATGCATGCCTCGGCCGTCGTCAAGGTGTCTCGTGACAAGTTGGTGAGCGCCCTGCGAGATGCTGCGGCCGCCATGCCGGAGAACCTGCGGCTCCACCTGGAGGAGCTGAAGGGGAAGATGGAGACCATGGCGGAGGTGATGGGAGCCGCGGAGATGGGTTCCATGGAGGAAGAGGCGCCGGAGTGGCTGATGCATCTCGAGGACACTGCCTACGGGATCTGGGACATGGTCGACGAGCTCCAACTCCAATCCAACGAGGGGGCACCGGTACGTGATCTGCTAGCTGCGCGCCTACTATCCCGTAGCTAACTGCCACCATACATTAACTATACAAGCCAGATCTAGCTAGCTGCTACTTATTGATGTAGTCACCTTAAATCTTAAAATTGTGTACGTACTTGTGCTGACCGGAATTCATTCGTCGTTGTTAATCTCTAGGTGTTAGCGGCTGTGCGCCGCCCCAGCTGCCTCCCAATTGCAATTGCACGCGAAGAGAGGATCATGGTCACCACGATGAGCAAGGCGATAGAAAACCTCGATTTATTACAGCAGCGCCTTCAGAGTGATCTCGGATTTAGGAGGGACGAGAATACTTCAGGAAAACTCGAGCAATCTGTTGATGATGCTCATCATCCAGGAGGAACAGCATCCTCTTTTGATGAAGAAGAAGATTTCATTGTGGATAGGGAAGATTTGAAATCCTATATAGTGGATTATATATTGTTATCCAGGGACAGCAGCGGACTCATTACTATCGACGGGATGGGAGGCATGGGCAAAACAACTCTTGCAAAAATGGTTTTCTGTGATACCGGCATAACCAGAGATTACGCTCGGGCATGGGTCAACGTGGGAGCCGAAGAATTTGACTTGAAGAAAATAGGCAATTCCATCCTTTCTCAACTGTCAAATAAAGGCGAGCATCAGGATACAAGTGATGTGGAGTTGATAATGAAGCGCCTTGACAAGTTACTTGGTGGTGGTAACAAGATTCTCGTTGTTCTCGACGATGTACGGCCAGAGCACGCTTCTGACTTGAAGCGTATGCTGGGTGGTGCATGGAAGATAGAAGGCGGCAAGGCGATTGTCATAGTAACCGCGCGCCGTATTCTAGATTTTGCAGGCCTACCGAGACTACAAGGTGCATGCCGCGTTGGCCCCATTAGTTTCGATGGGTCCTTGCGACTTGTTCAGCGAAAACTTGGCTTTGATACTACTACAACTGACGACGCTACACTGGAGCTGATGTACATGATTGCTGGGAAGTGCGACGGTATTCCTTTAGCAATTCACGCGCTTGGGTACGCGTTGCGGTCCAAGACTCCTGAAGAAATCAAATCGGTGATCGACAGTGACATCTGGGTGGAATACGGATATGAGCCATTTGGCAGCTTGACGCTACCATTGCTGCTGAGCTATCAATGCATGCCACCGAATCTAAGGTTATGCTTTGCTTACTGTGCAACCTTTCCACGGGGCCACAGTATACGTAAAGACGACCTGGTTCACCATTGGACTGCTCTCCAGCTTATCGAACCATCGGACAAGCTCTCTACCATGCAGCTGGCTAACAAGTATATTGGGATGCTTTTGGGCATGTCATTCCTTCAACCTTCAATGCCGCCTTCAGTGAGTTCTTCAACCTCCATGTTACTTCTCGGCCTCCTCCTTTTTCCTTCTCTTTTTCGTTTCAGTAAACATGACACTTCAAAACACACTATTTTCTAGCTAGACAAGCAATTAACACTATGTGTGCCGACTATCATATTGTGGTGAGCACGGATGTGGAGGTGTATATATCCATAATTCATAGTATTTTCAGTTTCGTTTTCCTTTTTGTGGCTCCAACAAAAATACTTGTCTATTTTAATTAAAGTTTCCCTCTGAAAAATTTATTATAACTCCTTCCGGTACAAGTAGTTGGAGCATCTCCAACAATTAAAAAAACAGACTACCAATAATCTGGTTTGGAGGTCTTTCTAAAAACAATTGGTACAACAAAACCATCTCCACCCGCAGCTCCCAAAATCGGTTCAAAAAAACATTTACACCACGTTAGTTGCCATTAGAGGGTCTAGAACATATTGGGCATGTATTTTAGAATGTATTTTAGACAAGCGAGATCATTAGTTGCCACATTATTTCCCCATCTCCTTGTGACACTTGATTCTAGAAAATTCCTTAGTCTTCACATCAAAGTCCATTGCTCGCTTTTCATTTCAAAATGAGGGCTCTCATTCCAATTAACTCAATGTGACTTGACTAGATGAGTAACCCTTCAAAACAAATCGGTAGTCACAATTCGTAATTATCATTAATCACCAAAATTTATTATGTGCATCTATTGACCTAAATATTTTCACAAGGTGACTCTGACCTCCAAGATAGTATGGAAGACACTGACTATAGATGAAGATATTGTGAGGAGTAGCCGGCCAAGGAAGCAATGCGGGGGTGATCCTAGTTTTTCTCTGGACCACCATCTTTAAATGGCCGTCAAACCCAAACAACTGTAGGCAAGGTGCATTGGAAATTGTTGGAGATGCTCTTAGAACAGTTATAAAAATATCACATGTCCTTATTTTCAAATGTTTACAGTAAATATCCAAACTGCACAATTCACCTTGAAATTTATGTTGGTCATCTCCAACACCCCATCACCGTTGGTTGAACCTAAACCGACGGCGACAGACTTTCACCACTGGTTCGTGAGTAAGTGGCCGTTGGCGGTGGAAGTCCATATCACCGCTGGTTTGAGATACAAACCCACCGTAAAAGTTCAAATAACCATCACCACTGGTCACTTTCACTACCAGTTCATATGAGTAAATCCCCCACCCCTTTCTAAATTGTAAACCTACCCATTCGTACGAAAAAATTTATAAACTTTTTCATACAAAATCGGATGATGATAAACTTTACATTAAAATTATAGAACTCGACGAGATATAAAACTTTAGTTGACAACCTTTTCATTTGAACTTATTTATATACATAAATATTTGATATAAATTATTAGACCAATCAAACAATCTTAGATGCAAAAAAAAAATCAACATCAAAGTTGTAGTGCTCAACGAGATCTAAAACTTTGCGGTCAACAATATTTTTATTTGAGATTGTCTTAGCATCTAAAAAATTAATATAAGATTTATAAAAGTTAGTACAAATGAATTATATCGAGGAGTTGATGATCCCCTAGTCCATGCTGGAGCACCCACCAAGGGTTTTGCTCCTTTGGGTCACAAAGACACAAGTCCTTCACTAAGAATGCTCCTTCGCCATCTCCGGAACAGCGAACTTCACCATCATGTACAATCTCCGTTTTGAGCTTCCACAATCTCCAAGATTTCTCCAAGAACCTCTTGGTCACCAAGTCTAAGTGCCGTCAAGCACTAAAAGTAACAAGCCTCTAAGCTGTTGCTTGACCTACACTAAGCTGGTCCTAAGCTTGAAGCACACTTGCTACTCTCACATGATCTTGTTCTTCTTGAAGTATCAACATATTAGCACCAGATCTTCTCTTCTTGCCTCAAACTCTCTCTCCGCAGTTCTAGGGTGGTCTCAAGTATTCAAGGTGTCAAAGGCAGCTAAAGAGACCAAGGGAAGTGGTTATGTAGCCTAGGGATCAAGATATAGTTGTTGCTAACAACTTCTCCAAAAAGCTTAAAGCATCGGATGAACCGATACTAGGGCGTCAGATCATTCGATCACACTAAGCCGTGGATATAGCCATTAAACCCTGACTACTATCATTATTGCACTGACGCTAAGTTCGAAGGGGCGTCGGATCATCCAGTGTTGGAGGCTTCGCTGAGAAATGTCTCTGTCGTGAAACATGCTCTCTTAGTAACAGTCCGGTGCTCGCACCGACATTCATGTATGGGGTGTCGGATCACTCGGTACTGATAGAGGATTCAGGTCCAAAGTCTATGTCGTCACTGAGTTGAATACCAATTGAATGATCACTGCACCAACGCTCAGAATCAAAGTACCGGTTCATCTGGTACTACAACCAATTCTGCACTTGCAATTTCCCATTAGTCCGCTATGTGCAAAAATGATGTATCGGTTTGTCCGATTCTATCTTCCATGCTGGTTCTTCTCCAACAACTTGGCACTGAATTCTTTTTTTGATCTTTTTCATTCCGAAGTATTTCTATGAATTCTTTCTCTGATCTTTTTCATTCCCAAGTATTTCTATGACTTCTTTGAGCTGTCCAGTACTGAGTTTGAGCAAGTGTGCAACTATTTGAAGGTCAAGCTTTGCTAGATCAAACTATTAACTTATGAGCCATCCTTAATAGTACGGTCACAGACTAAAAACTATAAAATCTAAACTAAATCAAGTGCCATTCATCTCCTTGTGATACTTGATACTAGAATGGTCCTTAATCTTTATGTCTAAGTCCTTCTCCCGTAATTCCATGCAAATTGAGGGGTCTCATTTCACATTTCATATTGTAACATAACCAATGAATGATAATTACTCAAAACACACGTTAGTTACATATAATTGTCATTAAACACCGAAAGTTACCATGTATCTATCGGTCTAGATACTTTCAGATATAGAGCAAAAGCAAATGTTAAAATCTTATTGTCAGAACACCAATCCTCACTAAATGTTTGGTGGCCTTGATTAAGTCCACTTCTTTTTTGTGAAACATGCGCGCATGCAGTAGCTCATTAGAGGACAACTCTCACGTACCACGGCCACATAATTTACAACTGAATGGACCCACATGTCAAGAATTCATGGCGAGTCTTGGAGCTATTTTTCTTATAATTTAGCAATATTTGAAAGTTTTTTTATATTTGGACCCTGGCGGAAAGTTTTCCAGAAATTGAACCTCGGCACAGCGCCAAAGGGTTAACATCACAGCGTCATTTCCTTTGGCGACGCTATTTTCCACATGGTCTGTGACACGGACGGGGCTTGAAGAACGACGCCAAATGTCATGGCGCTATGGCGTTGAAGCACGACGCCAAGAGCGCCGTAGGCCTTGATGTCGTGCCCTCGAACTTCAATCCTGCGCACGCTGGCCCTCCTCGCCCCTTTGTATGCTTCCTCCTCAAATAGAGAGGCCGAGCCCTCCTCATTCCCCCACCGCGTCCCCCCTGCCAAATCCATCCAAATCTGGTCAAATCAAGATGAAAAAGCTTTGGATCCTCGGTGAGCAAGTTGATCTCCCTCCCCTTCCTCATTTTTATCCGTTAGTTGTGGTTGTATTGCTCAAATTTTAGTGAAACCCTAGTTAGAACCCTAGGGCTTGGATTCCGAATTCCATCAATTATCCACGATAGTTAGCTTCGTGCCATGGCGCCATTCTTCCGGCCCAAGCCACGTGGAAAATTTCAACGCCAAATACCGTGCAAGCAAAATACGGCGCCGTGTTCTTTGGCGCTATGCTAAGGGCCCATTTCTGGAAAACTTTTTGCCGGGGTCCAAATGTAAAAATCTTTTTAACAAGGACTAAATTGAAAAAATACGTCTTGGAGTCAATAAATCATGGTGCATAGAATACCCTAACCCTACCAATATCCGGAACAATAGAGCTACCAGACTATGCTTGTAAACCCAAACCCTCCCTTTGAAATACAACATAAGGAAAACAAACCCACCTACAACTAGTGATGCCCTCAGGACCGTGATCACTTGTTCTTCATCAATTTATCCTTATATCCCTTTATCTCTATCTCGACTATTAGTAAAGCAAGCAATGATTCCTTGGTGCGTTAGTCGAAATCCTAATAGGAATTCGGGTGACCGTATATCAAGTTAAGAGTCCGAAACCGTTTAGAATTAGCATTTAGCGAGTAAAATAGAAAAATACTGAAGTCCACAACCGACTCGTACTATGTTATTATAAAATACATATAATGTAGAATATTTATATTTTTATATGCTAATCAATATATTTATATGTCTTCATATAGCAACGGGCATATTTGCTAGTCTATATATAAAGATGAGCCAAAAAAATAGAAATAGCTAGCACTTGCTGATTTGCAATAAGAGCCTTTGCATTATGTACCTGTTTAAAAATAGAAAAGTACACAAATAATCAGATACACTCTAATGCAGCTTGTAACTTTGATGCAGGATGATAGAAGTGCAATGCACTTCACATTGCACGATACAATATATGATCTTGCAGTCACAGCTTCATCTGGAAAACTGATTAATTTGAATAGTACATACAGTTACCAAAGTTTCAGTGAGAAAAACAGCTACCGATATGCATGCCTCGCCAATTTTGACGTCAGTGCACTGAATTTATCCGGTATATCGTCTGCCCAGCTAAGTGTGCTTCTTTTTCACGGTTGTAGAACTAATAAACAGCTCAGTGATGATTTGTTCTCGCCTGCCAAATACCTGCGTGTCTTGGATTTAAGGGACTTCTGCCTGCAGAAACTACCAAATTCTATTTGTCAGTTGAGGCAGCTGAGGTATCTTAACTTGTCAGGCTGCTCTAGCCTTGTAAATCTACCGGATTCATTTGGGAATCTGTTAAATTTGGGGCATATCGACCTATCAGGCTGCTCCAGGCTTTTAGAACTGCCGGCTTCATTCGGCAATCTCAGAAATGTCGTGCATATCGATTTATCAGGCTGCATTGGACTAAAAGCCCTGCCGCCGGAATCATTTGGGCTTCTTAAAAGGTTGGAACATTTTGATTTATCTTCCTGCTCTTGCCTTGAAGGGATCCCGTATTTTGTCAATGGCCTTACCAATCTACAGTATCTCAACTTGTCACATCCTTGCTGTTATCTTGCTAAACACAGGTTCCATCTCAATGCGCTTAAAGATATCTGGGTTAAGCTCATTAACCTCCGGTATTTGAACTTATCTATGTGCCTCAATCCTATGTTTTGCTATCTGCCAGAAAAGGAGAGGATCGAATACATTGAAAGTATCAGCTGCCTACATAAGCTGGAGCATTTGGACCTCTCTCATAACATATTTCTTTCTGATGTACCTGAAAGTCTAGGTCAGCTCGGTGAACTACAAACACTGAACCTGTCGGGCTGCGTTAGACTCAAAAGGATAGACAAATGGATGGGAGAAAGGAATTGTCCGAAGAAGTTTCTAGTTGTGAGTAACTGCCTGGGACTGGAAAGATATCAGTTTGCTGTTCGCACTGATGGAGGAGGAAAAAGAAGCAACCTTGCTCAGCTCAAGGATGTGAGTTGCAAAGAGGTGGAGATAAGCTGCCTTGAGAAGGTAATATCTACAGAGGAAGCACAGAGCATAGGATTGACAGAGAAAAAAAAGCTCCAGAAGTTGACACTTGTTTGGAGTGCAGGCCGTGATGATGTATCTTTTAGGGACCAAGATTTGTTAGCAGAGCTAGTGCCACCAAAAAATTTGCAGTGCTTTGAGCTGCATGGTTATAGCAGCGCATACCTCCCTGCTTGGTTGGCATCTAACATGCTTTCCCATCTCCCTAACCTTATGGAGGTTACCATGGTGGACATTCCGAATTGCAGCAATTTACCACCATTTGGTGTACTACCTAACCTGCAACGGCTGGTTCTCAAAAGGGTGACTAAGGTCATAAGAATCGACGCTGATCACTTGGGTGGTGACAGCAAAGCAGCATTCCGTCGACCCTTGCATGTTACCTTGGATGGTATGCTAAACCTGGAAGAGATTGACACCTACAGTTGTCACGACAGGTTCGAGTTCCCAACCTTAGATGAACTGGTGATAAACAAATGTCCCAAGTTAAGGTTTGGAGATAATCCCCCACCCAAGGCCCGGATGTTGGTGATTTCAGACTGCGATCAATTGATGGTGTCTCCAGTAGAGAAGAGAGGAGAACATGTTGAGGACCCTTCTAGTTCCACTTGCACCACCTCTGCTCCTGTAACTGAAGTGGTGATCGAAAGCTGCAAGATGCCTCTGAGTGAATTGAAGTGGAGTCTGCTCGAAGGCTTGGCTCCCCTGCATAGCTTGCATATCAGGAACTGCAGTGAGAAGATCATTTCACCAGAGATTATGAAGGATTGCCTATCGTCGCTCCAGTTACTTTGTTTCTCTCACTGCGTCAACATGACCTATCTACCAGAACATGTGGTTCAGGACACCTCTCTCAAGGAACTCGTCATCGACGAATGCCGTGGCATCAAATCTTTGCCGCAGAGTGTATATGAGGAAAGAAACAAACACTACCCGCTGCTGCGTATTCGGGATTGTCCAGAGTTGAAGAAGTGGTGCGAATTAGAGGAGAACAAAACCAAGCTCGCTCACATCGAGATAATATTTGAGTAAGTGCCCCGAATCACAATCTCACTTACATATGGTTAAAAATTAATATTTTCCCTTTCGTGTAGAAATAGAATACTCATAGTTTGCTGATCAAAGTGTTAACCTCGCTTAATGGCTTGGCAGAGAATCTGGCACTAGTGAGCCTGAGACGACCACTCATGGGAAATATACATAGCCGTGGCAAGGAGGGAACCGTAATCGATCCATCGATCCATATATAGTGTAAAAGGTTCACCGCTCTATCCATATTAATTATCACTGATCCAGTGGGTGCCCCAATGGTTATCACTGATCCCATTGGGAAGCATCAGATTAAGCCGATGCATTCATTTGCCGCAACTGCAAACGGCACAACCTGTGAGAGGTTTATACCAGTATACTATATGATGACGGCTTCAGAAGACGTTTAACAGCAGCAAGAGGGTGCTGCGGTTCAGTCTGTTTCATAACATGTGGGGTCAGGGCCACATATTAAGGGGACATGGAGTGTCAAATCCTCAATAGTCCTACTACTTAATGCCTTATCATGAAACCTCCCGGAGATTTGTTACGAAGTTTCCTTTTTCTTGCAGTAGATTTTAATCCCTCGAGATTGATGATTTTGATACTCTTATGTATGCTGTTTGTGATGCTTGGCTTGATTTTAAACGAGGGCAGCATCTAGAATATGGCGTGCCACTTGCAGGCTGCAGAAGAGGACCACTATGATGCCTTTTGATTATACTCCCTCCGTCCCTACAAACACTTTTAGGATTCTTTGGATAGACTAAGCAAATTTGACATTAATTCATCCAAAGGTGCTTCATAAACCTATGTAACACCCTAATTTTCAAATTAGAAATCCAAATAAATTTTGCTAGATTCTTGTTAGGGTCCATAAGGTTTTTATTCCATTATTTTGATTTTAGAACATTTACCATAAATTAATGATAATTTACTTAACCATAAAAAGAAATATAAGGAAATTTAGATCTTGTGCATTCCATGCCGCATTGCATTGTTTCATTACTTGTCTTTCATTTGAATTTAAATTTTAAATTCAAATTTAAATGCATTTGGATGCATTTCTTTTTCTTCCACTCTCCTTTTCTCCTCTTGGCCCAGCCCATTTTCTTTCTCCTCTTTTCTTTCTCGTCCTCTTTTCTTTCTCTTCCACACGGCCCAACCTAGCCGGCCTTTCTTTCTTCCTTCCCTCCCTCCCGCGCGGCCCAGCTGGCCCAGCAACCTGTTCCGCTTCCCCCTCTTCCCCCGGCCCAGCCAGCCACCGATGCCCCTCTCTCCTCCCCTCCTTTTCTCGCTGACAGGCGGGGCCTGCCTATCGGGGTCATCCCCGACCTCGAGCCAGATTCGAGCTCGAGGCCGAGTCTGGCCGCGGCGCGCCTCCTCCGCCCGTGCAGCGCCCCGGGCCACACGCCAAGGTCCCTTGGCTGCCGTATAAAGCCGCCGCCCCACGCCCTTGGACCCGCCAGCCTCGCAGCCGCCGCCTCGTAAAACCCTAGCCGCGCAAGTCGCTACTCTTCTGTTGCCGCGAGTCGCCGACGGAGCTTCGCCTTGGGGTGAGGAACCTCGCCGGCCTCTTTTTCCCCTTCTCCCCCGCTTTCCCGCGCGCGTGATTGCTCGTTGTCGCCGCCGTGCCGTGCGCCGCCGTCGTCCGCCTTCCTCGGCCCCCGTCACCTCGTCCCAACCCCCTAAACGCGTTCCCCTCCTCACTCTCTTTCTCACCGGCCAAACCCAAGTCGAAAACGTGGCTGGAGTCGCGTTTACACGATTTCCCCGACGAGCTGCCGCCGCCCGGCCGCCGCACACCCTCGCCGTTGGCGTTCAGCGCCGCCGCCCGAGCCGTCGGCCGCTTCCCAGCCGTCGGATCCCGATCCGACAGGTTAGATTAGATCTAACCCGAGTCAAATGACCCGATACCGGTCAACCCTAGGATATTTTGCACTTTAGCCCCTAAGTTCTATCGAAATCAACCCGCAGTGCATGGTAGTTCAAAAGTATTCACGAGTAGATCCTTTTTCTTCTGTTTAAGCCCCTATCCTTTTCTAAAATAGAACCCGCAGTCCCTAGCCCTTCTATTTTTCAATCTAAACCCCAGATTTAAGGTTTAATTATGTTTTAGCCCTCGGTTTCTTTGTCCAGAGCCCTTCTAGATTCAAATCTTTTACAAATAAGCCCATAGAATCATGTTTTAGCCATAACTTCTCCGTTTTAACTCCATTTTCATCGATTTTCCAACTCACGCGACCCTTGCAACGTATACAGTAGCTTTATAATGTCATATTGCTCTGTTTATATTGATTGGTGTACTATTTCTTATTTATTATACTTATTTATTTGTATGTACTTGTGTGTTACGATAGACGGTGTGCAGTTCGAGGGTCCGCAAGAGTAAGGCTGTGAAGACGTTCCTGAGCATCAGTAGTACTTTGACGAAGGCAAGTGGTCCTTGATCATATTTCGGTCCTAACAACTTTCTAAATACACACATTTACTTTATATGCATGCATGTGTCTAGAATATGATGGGTCCCAAACTAAGGATATGCCTATTTTCTTCTAAAATTCCTTGATTAAACCTGGGATTGTATATTTATATCGTAGCTACGCTAGTTGCTCTTACTTAGAATTGAGTGGATAACTCAAAAACTAAGCTACACTTGTTTTACTTCATATTTTTGGAATAATTTATTTGTAATAATTTCAAGATCATTGCATTAATTGGAACATGGAGAACCACCCAGAAAAATAGTGCAACCACAATACTACATGGCTCTGATCTTAGGTAATTAATTAGAAACTTTAGCTTATGATAATCTTACTGAAAGGGAAAGAGGGGTTGCATTATCGCGGTATAGCTCGGTCCTCTTGAGGCTTTATGATATGTGGTCCTTGGCTAAGGCACTTCCTCATCAGGGAGGGTTATGACCACTTTGACTTGAAACCTTAACGGATTGTCATAAGTTAGGGAATCTTTGTGAAGGCCTCGTAGTGAATTCCTGCCACTCACCTCGGAAGTGTTTAAGGGCCTTGCAAACCTGGGCATCAAGGAAAATACGAGTTGTGGGTAAAGTCTACAACCTCTGCAGAGTGAAAACTGATATATCAGCCGTGCTCAAGGTTCAGAGCGGCTTGGACCCTCACATGATAATTGAACTTAAAGATGATCTAAATCGATATTCTTTATTTATATTGTTGAATATTTATCTCTGCTATTCTTTTATTCTTTTAAGGGTTGGTATATACTTATACTTAGCTAATGCTTACTGAATAAAACTTGATCAACTAAAATGCTTATCGCAGTCAAACCGTGTCAGCTTTTCCTTGATTTTGGCTGCATGTCATATAATTTACTCCACTTGCTGAGTATCAACCATAAGTGTACTCACGCTTGCTTTATTAAAATCAATGCTGCTCAGAACAAGGTAATTCTCCGGAGTTCCCTGAAGATCTTGAGGATTTCTAGGCATATGTCTTCCAGTCATCTGTCTATGAAGTTGAAGTCCGCTGCTAGTTATACATGTTTATTTATTCGTTTAAGATTAAAACTTTCGATCATGTAATAAAGTACTATAATACTCTATTTTGTTATGATATTATTTCGGGTATACACTTGTATCATCTATCATATGTGTGGAACTTGATCCTGGAGCACATATGAGATGTATTCGGTTCCTTTCCAAAATCGGGTGTGACAGAAGTGGTATCAGAGTTAGGTTAACTATAGCACGTTAGCCTAGTTAGAAATGATCAAATTTTTAGGCTTATCTTGCTTAGTAACCTAGCTTCTGCTTGCTTGCTTTTGAAAATTGCTTATTTCTTAATTATATCACTATTATCTCATTCTTGACTTCATACTTGCCTCTCAAGTGTGTTGATATTTTTTAAACTCATTCTTGCTTTAAGGTCACCCATAGCATTTTCTAAATATCCTCTATCTTGCACTGTTCTTGTTTTGCTACAGATGGCCAGAACCAGGCGGACTGCCCGCAAGAGCACCCGTGGACCGCCTCATCCGATCCAGCATCCTCAGGAGGTACCCAAACAGGAGGAGCTCGAACAGCTAGAGGACTTGCCCGAGTTCGTGGTGGTCGATGACGATGATGACGACTACTACGGCTACTACGGAGGAGGCTAGGTGGACACTGACACTGAGGAGGACCCATGGAGCTGCCTGAGGACCACCCAGACGCTGCAGGCGACAGCAATAAGGACACTGCAGGAGGAGACGGTGCCAATCCAGGTGCCGCAGGAGAAGACGATGCAGAAGATGGTGACGATGATCCAGCTGCACCTGATGGTGGTGATGAGGACCCAGATGATGATCCAGAGCCAGCTGACGCAGCAGACAAACCGCCATCAGAGCCCCATTATGAGAAGCAAATACATCGTCTGGACTTTGCTGAAGGTCCATTCCCAGCACTTCTCTGGAGGGCCATGCAGAGAATCGGCTTCCCACTAATGCCATGTTATGAAGCCTGCTTGTACAAGAATGCTCAGTAGGAGGAGGAGTGGTTAGTGGCAGTAGTGATCAGTATTCCGGATGAGAAGTATGGCAGCCGGATGGAGTACTACAAGCACTTTGATGACGTGCCCGGGAAGACTTTGGACGTAGGGACCAGTGAAGCTGCCAAAAGAGCTCTCTACTATCTCTGTCACACTTATCGGGATGAGCTCCAGGGCACCGAGTTTCAGCAGTTCCCACGCCGCAAGAAGGGTGCCACCAGTGCGCAGATTCCTGTCCCACCCCCTGGGGAAGGAAGTTTGCTCATGGACACCACGCAGGAGTTGGTCGCCGCTCTCAGCACTGACTTGGATACTGCCGGAGCAGAGATCCAGGAGGTCAAGAGGAAGCTGAGGATGACGCTCAGGGAGAAGGTGATTCTGGAAGCTCAGCTAAGGGAGATCAGGACTTACCCCCAGAGTACGACAACGATGAGTCCATCAAGTACCTGACAGAGTCACCTTCCCGCAAGCGCGTTCACTACAAAGAGCCCGGCTACCGCACACGCTACCGTTAGAGATGCTAGATCTAGGAGTCTAAGTTAGGAGTATCTTTAAGAGTCTATTTGTAATCGCTAGTTCAAACGATCCTTATAGTTTGTTTAATTCTAGTTAATGTGCTTGTGTGCTTGGTTTTGTGAGAACAATTTGATTTGGATCTTTGTAATGATTGCGATAAATTGTGGAGTGATGATCACAATTATATCAAGTTTATCATAAAGATAGATAGTTTAGTAAAGTTTGGGGTTGCCTATTTACTATCTTTATCCTATCCTTGCTCCTATCCTTTTTCCATGATTGATTTCATGAGTCTCACTTTCCTAACCGATAAAATGGTGAACACCAGGTCAAGATCAGGGGGTTGATCAGCCTGCAGTACCACATCAGGAAATAAGCAACAATACTAACCTCGATCCTCAGCAGAGTCAACAGCACCAGGCGCCACCAGCCGGGATGGAGCAGTTTCTCGCAGCCCAGACTCAGCTACTAACCAACATGGTGAACACCATCACCAACATCAGGCCCAGATCAACCAAGCTCCACCACCACCACCGCCGCCAGCTAGAGACAGGCATAGGGAATTCATGAGCCACAAACCTCCTTCATTTTCTCACTCACCTGATCCTCTGCAAGCCGATGACTGGATCAAGATAGTGGAGAAGATGTTGAACATCGTCCAATGTAATTATAGGGAGAAGGTTTTATATGCTTCGGGCAGATTGGAAGGAACCGCTGCAGATTGGTGGGATGCTTACACCGCAGCTCATGACACCCCCAACACCATCACCTGGCAGGAGTTCAAGAACAAGTTGAGGGAGCAACACATACCCAAAGGTCAGATGAAGCTCAAGAAGCAAGAATTCCTTGCATTGAAACAGGGAACAATGTCTATGAGTGAGTATCGGGATAAGTTCATCCAACTGTCTCGCTACGCTCCCGCAGATGTAGCAGATGATGAAGAGAAGCAGGATCACTTCAGGGAAGGTCTGATTAGCCCTATCAAGTATCAGCTGATGGTGCACACTTTTGAAAACTTTCAGAAGATGGTGGACAATGCCATCATGGTGGAGCATGCTCGCAAGGAGATGGGTGAGCAGAAGAAGAAGTTTGAGTCGTCAGGGCATTTCAACAACAATTCACGCCCTCGTTTTGCGCCCCCGCAAGGAACATCTTTTCGCACTGGAGGATAGAGTGTTAACTATGGGCAGACTCAATATCAGTGCCCCAACCAACAGAACCACCACCAGTAGCAAGCTCAGCGTACTGGTCAGTCAGTGTAGCATCCCAGCTTTCCGCAGAATCACCAGAACACCCCTACTGGAACACCTGTGAGGAACAATACCCATGCTCCCACTGGTGGTAACACGTGCTTCAAATGTGGCAAGACTGGACACTACGCCAATGGTTGTCCCCAGAGGAACGCCCAGAATACTCCAAGCCAGTTCAATACCAATGGACAGAGGCAGACTCCACAGTAGCAACAACCCAGGAACAATAACCAGACACCGCAGGGCAACAAGGGTCAGCAGAACCACGTCCGTGGGCGTGTGAATCATGTGGCCATGGAGACCGCTCAGGAGGCTTAGGATGTTATGTTCGGTATGTTCCTAGTCAACTCAGCCCTTGCATCAGTTTTATTCGATTCTAGAGCATCGTATTCCTTTATTTCTACTCAGTTTGTCGCAAAACATGGCATTCCCGTGCATTCTATGTCACACCACATGCTAGTTAGTTCGCCTGGGGGAAATATGAAGGCCATGTATCAATGTCTTGGCGTCAGTTTCAAGATTGTCGGCAGGGAATTTCGTGCCAATTTCATAGTATTGGATTATAAGGGAATAGACATCATACTCGGAATGGGATGGCTGAGCAAGGTTGACGCAGTTATTCAGTGTGCCAAAAGGTCAGTGATCCTCATGAGCCCAGAAGGTGAATGATTTGAGTTCGTTGCAACACTTCCATCCCTAGCAAACTGTGCAGTGAATCAGTTGAGGGCAAATTCGGTTGAGGACATCAGAGTGGTGTGTGAGTACCCGGACATCTTCCCCGATGATTTGCCAGGTATGCCACATGAACGTGATATTGAATTCATCATAGATCTTTTACCTGGTACTGCACCTATGCTAAGAGACCATATAGAATGTCAGTTGGTGAATTAGAGGAACTGAAGAAATAGCTAAAAGAATTGTTAGATAAGCAGTTCATTTGTCCTAGTTCTTCACCTTAGGGAGCACCCGTGATATTAGTTGAAAAAAAGGATGGTACACAGAGGATGTGTGTTGATTATAGAGTCGTACTCTGAACCTGGCTCGTTGTCCTCCACATTGCGGAGGGAAGCCATGTAGACTTGGTGATCCAGCGAGGTCTCAGCCGTATGGCTATACTTGACTAGCTCTATGCTGCCCTCTTCCTTTTTAGTGATGCAAGAAAGGGCTTGTGTTTCTGGAAAAGCAGTTCCTGCATGAAGGCCACAAGGCGGGAGTCGTATTCAAGTAGCTCAGAGGGCTCCATGCCCTTCCAGTACACGAACCGACCTTGCGGCGTAGTAGTTATGGTCAGACCCAGGTGACTACTTGAAAAGGATTCGAGGTCGTCATCTGAATCCGAGTAGTTGTCAAAGACAAGGGCCCCCCGGCAAACAGTGGCTCCCTCATCTCCGATCTTGAGCAGATGATCTAAGTCCTCCTCCAAGTCGGAGGGGGACTCAAACCGCATAGCCTCCTGGTAGACCGAGGCGGCATTGCGTAACCCGAATGAGAATTGGGTACAACCCTCCTCAGATCGAGTTGAGTCCAATCCAGGAGGTCCTGTTACAGCATGAGTTGAAGTCGCATCGAGAACGGACATCTTCTCAATCTTCCCGGCGAGATCGGGGAGCAGCATCTCGTTGAGGTTGTCAATGAACTCGTCGAGATCACTACATGGCGCTGGTGAAGTCGAAAGATGCCATCGAGCTCTCCGGTGGATGCTCGATGAACACCCCTACATTTGTACACGTGGCATACTTGTCCTAGGATACGGGGTGGGACATGTCCCGCGCCCTGCATCTGTTGTAACTACTCGTAGTGCGGTAGGACTACTCATATGGTAGCAAAACTAGTTAGACACGGTAGGAAACTACTCGAGAAGTACTTGGGTAGGACTCCTGGGCTTGTACCTGACTAGGACTTCCATGTAAATCTGGCCCCTAGACTATATAAGGGCGGACAGGGATCCCCTCGGGGACAATCACCATCAAAGGCAATACAAACCACACAGGATGTAGGGTATTACGGTCTCAGCGGCCTGAACCTATCTAAATCTTGTGTTACTTTGCACCTTCGAGTTCCTGATCTCGGTAACACCCTACCAACAAACTCACCACCTCGGGGGTATCCCTCGGTGGGCGTGGCGGTAGAACACTGATAGCTAGTGCGCTAGGTAGGGATTTCATCGAGCATCCACTGGAGAATTCGATTGCATCCTTCAACTTCACCAGCGCTGTGCTGGACAAGGGCACAACTTTCATCTTCGGCTCCTGGATTTGCATTGCCAACGGTTTGGGTGGCTACAACAGCCACCTAGCCAACTCCAAGGAGCCGAAGGCCTCTTCATCAACTCTAAACAGCGATCTCGACGAATTCATCGACAACCTCGATGATCTGTTGTTTCCCGATCTGGCCCTACAGATCAAAAAGATGTTCGTTTTTTACACGACTTCCACTCGTGACGCACCAGATCTATTCGGGTTAGATTCAAACCGATCTGAAAAGACCTCATGGTCTAAATCCCTCTCCGACTTGGAGGAGGATTTGGATCTGCTGCTCAAGATCAAGGACGTGGGAGCCACCGCTTGCCAGGGGGCCCCCGTTTTTGACAACTACTCAAACTCCAATGGAGAGTACTCCCCGCGCAGTAGTACACCTTCAAGCCAGTCCTGAAAAGGACTCAAAGACGAGGGAACCACCGCTCACTGGGCGGCCCCCACCCTTGAAAACCACTTGCAACCCGACGGCCACACAGAATCTTTTTCGGGTAGCCATCTGGGTTTAACCATAACATCAACGCCGCAAGGCCGTTTCGTGTACTGGAAGAGCTTTGAGCCCTCCGAACTACTCGATTACGAGTCCCGCCTTGTGGCCTTCATGTAGGAACTACCCTTCCAGGAGGGTAGACCTCTCTCTCCCATCGTGGAAGAAGGAGAAAGTAGCACAGAGCTACTCGACCATAGCCGTACAGCTAACCACTCGTTGGACGGTCAAGTCTGCATGGCCTCCCTTCATAAAGTGGAGGACGATGAGCTGGACCAACGGTATGACAACAAGCAACTCGTGGACGTCTCAGCCGATGAGCCCACAGCTGATGCTCCCCAGGATGAAGATGAGGAGCACCGAAGGATCCGGCGGGTTAAGAACGCCAACCGTGCCCAACATAGACGCAATGCGCAAAATCGCGCCCATGAACCAAGGGATCTAAACAACGCTTTCGCAGCAATCGCAGATTGGGAGTACCGTACGCCAATTGGCACCATTGCAGAAGCAGTCGTCTTAGCTCAACAACTCCCACCCAATCCTCAGATACAAAGGCTGCAGTATCTAACCCAGTACGCGCTCGTGCAACTCGATGGGCAACTTCCAATGTCTTCCACTCGAAATCAGCCCTCGAGGTCTGAGCGCCATGGTGATAACGCACTGGTCAGTCACACCCCCGGAGGAGGCATCGGAAGCCGGAGGAATGACAACTGCTAGCAACGAGGGCCACCCATCCGCGCGTGGCAACATTGAACAAGAAGTACAACAACCCACTCGCAACCAGCATGGTGCAAGGCATCAAGGCCAAGATCCACTCGAGGCCAACCTCCATAATGCTCCCACGACCGACCTCAGGTAGAAGATCAACGAAGGCCATGACGCGTGGCGTGTTATTGAAGCAAGGCAAAGGGATCGTATCGGCAGGTGCCACGATGACGACGACAGCGACCGTTTCCCCGCCTTCACCACCAGCATCACTGACAAGTCCTATCCAAAGGACTTCAAACTAGTCAGAATCCTGAAGTATGATGGTAAGCAAGACCCGCGCTAGTGGATTCGTTGCTACTCCATCACTATTGAAGTTTCAGGGGGATCCAACTACATAAAAGCTCTCTACTTCCTGGTGGCTCTGGAGTCCGCACCCCTCACCTGGCTTGAAAGCCTCAAGCCAAACTCCTTCGACTCGTGGTAGGACCTCAAGCGGGCTTTCATCGACAACTTTCAAGGATCCACGATCAAGGCGGGCGCTCACCATGATCTATCCCAGGTGAAGCAAGAGATGAACGAGACCCTAAGGTCCTATACCCAGTGTTTCTTCGAGATGCGCGCCACCATCGCCAGCATCATCGACGAAGATGTCATCCGCTGCTTCCAGAACGGGCTCTTCTTGAAGCATACGTACCACGACTTCGGGCGCAACCGCCCGACTACTACTGTAGAGCTGTGCGACATCACGCGCGCCAGAGCCCTCTGTAAAAATACTTGCGGTCGCGCGGAAGCTGACCAACTCAGAGATGGTGATCTCCAACCAGCGGCCTAGCCAGTCGAGGGTTAAACCCCACCCCAGCGATGTCGGTATCAAGACCATCCAGCTGCAAGAAGGCGACCCGTCCAAGACTGCTTTGATCGGGGGCGACTTAGGCAACAAATAGGAAGGCGTGCTCGTCAGCTTCCTTAGGGCCAACCATGACATATTCGCGTGGAAACCATCGGATATGCCAGGGGTGCCAAAGGAGTTGATCCAGTACTACCTAAAAGTCAACCCTAAAGCAACTCTGAAGAAGCGACTACTACGATGCTTTGCCCCCGACAAAAGGGAGGCCATCAAGAAAGAGCTAGCAAAACTACTTGCGGCTGGTTTTATTAAAGAAGTGTACCATCCCGAGTGGTTAGCTAACCCTGTAGTAGTCTTGAAAAAGAATAATAATGAATGGAGAATGTGTGTAGATTGTAGTGATCTCAATAAACACTGCCTGAAGGACTCCTTCGCGCTCCCACGCATCGGCCAAGTCATCGACTCTACGGCTGGCTGCGTCTTGCTCTCCTTCCTCGACTGCTACTCGGGCTACCATCAGATAGCTGTCAAGGAGGAAGACCAGATCAAAACGGTGTTCATCACCCCCTTTGGAGCATACGCTTACACTACAAATATCATTTGGGTTGAAGAACGTAGGAGCCACCTACCAACGGGTCATCCAACTATGCCTTGCGGACCAGCTACACCGCAACGTTGAAGTCTACGTGGATGACGTGATCATCAAGACCAGATCCTATGAAGAGTTCATCACTGATCTTAAGGAGACATTCAACACCCTGCGACGGTTCCAATGGAAGCTTAACCCGACGAAGTGCGTCTTTGGCGTGCCACAAGAAAAACTACTCGGGTTCAATTTTAGTCACTGAGGAATTGAAGCAAACTCGGAGAAGATTAACGCCATCACAGCCATGGACGCTCCAAGGACAATCAATGATGTCCAGAAGCTCACAGGCTGCATCGCAGTTTTGAATCGATTCATCTCGCAACTTGGAGAAAGGGGACTACCCTTCTTCAAATTGCTCACGCTCCACGGCAAGTTTCAATGGATCGAGGAGGCAAACCAGGCACTGCAAGATCTCAAGCACCATTTGCAGTTGCCACCCATCCTGATGGCTCCCCAACCAGGCGAGAATCTACTACTCTACATCGCTATGACTACTCACGTCGTCAGCACGGCAATCATGGTGGAATGCCAGGAGGAAGGCCACGCCTTTAGGGTGCAGCGGCCAGTCTACTTCATCAGCGAAGTCCTCTCTGAATCTAAGGTTCGTTACCCAATGATTCAGAAAATACTTTATGGTATACTCATCACTTCCAGAAAGCTTCGCCACTACTTCGATGCATACAATATCCTGGTGGTCTCCGACTTCCCATTGGCGGATATACTCCACAATCGGGACGCTACCAGGCGCATCTCCAAGTGGGCAGTGGAGCTAGGAGCCCTCACACTCGACTTCAAGCCCCAGACAGCCATCAAGTCGCAGGCTCTAGTCAATTTCATGGTAGAGTGGCGAGAAATCCAAGTGGAAGCCCCAACCAACCAGCTAAAGCATTGGGTCATATACTTTGATGTCTCACTCAAGCTCGGTGCTGGTGGTGTGGGAGTACTTTTCATCAGCCCAAAAGGAGAACAGCTCAAGTAAGTATTTCAAATACTATTCAAGGTCTCTAACAACGAATCCGAGTACGAGGCATTATTGCACGGGCTACGCTTGGCAGTCTCCCTGGGCATCAAGCGACTACTCATCTACAATGACTCCTTACTGGTGGTTCAACAAGTCAATAAGGAGTGTGACATCAACAAGGACACCATGGACGCCTACGTTACGAAAATACGCAGGCTCGAGAAATAGTTCTCGGGGCTGGAAATTCACCATGTGATTTGCGACAACAATGTGGGCACGGATGTGCTCTCCAAACTGGGTTCTGATCAAGCTAATTTCCCACCGGGAGGATTCATTCATGAGTTGCATCACCCTTCCATTAGGGCATCAGACTCAAGTTCCATCGCTCAGGGTCCCAAGGAACCCAACTGAGAGGTCTTGATGATCAAGGTTGACTCGAGGGTGGCCTTCATCGACTACATCCAAGAGCACAAACTACCACCCGGCGTCGATCCAAAAAGCACTGAAGCTACTCGCATCCTACGGCGCAGCAAAGGGTATGTTCTAGTCGGGAGTAACCTGTACAAACGTGGATTAGCATCAGGCATACTCATAAAGTGTGTCAGCATGGAGGAGGGCAAAGAGATACTCCAAGAGATTCACAAACGCAACTTCTCGCACACTAGTCGGCAAGGCATTTCGATCTGGTTTCTACTGGCCAACTGCTTTGGCAGATGCCGAAGCACTCGTTCGCCGGTGTACCAACTGCTAATTCTTTGGCAAACAGCCTCATATCCTGGCTCATAACCTCATCACTATACCACCTTCATAGCTATTTGCATGCTGGGGTTTGGATATGATAGGGCCCTTAACAACTGCGCCAGGACGTTTCACACACGTGTTGGTGGCCATCGACAAATTTACCAAGTGGATTGAGTACAAGCCAATCGCAACGCTCTCTGCGGATCGAGTGGTTACTTTCATCTGCGACATCCGACACCGCTTTGGCTTCCCCAACACTATCATTACGGATCTGGGATCCAATTTCCACTCGCATCAGTTTTGGGATTTATGTGAACGCAGTTCCATTGAAGTCAAATATGTTTCAGTGGCTCACCCGCGGGCCAAAGACCAGGTTGAGCGCACCAACAGCTTAATTCTTGATGGATCGAAGAAAAGACTCTACGACAAGAATAGAAAAAAGGGCGGCAAGTGGATCGATGAGATCTTATCAGTAGTCTCAAGGCTTCGCACACAACCAAGCAAAGCCACAGGACAGTCACCTTTTTTTCTCATATATGGGTCTGAAACTATATTACCAGCTGATGTGATGTGGAAGTCTCTGCGACTGGAGATGTTTGAAGAAGACGAGGCTGACACTACACGACATCTCAAGCTTGACTCAACTTAGAAAATCCGATGCAATGTATTGTTCCAGTCGGCCCGCTACTTACAAGGAGTTTGTCGTTACCACAACAAGAACGTTCAACGATGCTCTTTCAATGTTGGAGATATGGTTTTTCGACGAATCCAAGATGATACCGGGCTACACAAACATAACTCATGATGGGAAGGACCTTTCATTGTGCCCAAGGTTACAGGCCCTAGATCTTATCGCTTACAGTATCCTGATGGCCAGGAGGTACCAAATTCTTGGAATATTGAACATTTATGTCGGTTTCATCCTTGATCAACTTGGGACATCTTCTATTGGTGCCTGCAGATTGATACTTCCAGTACAACTCCATTTTACCGGTTTACGACTAGTACTACGTGCGAGTTTACTGAAGGGGTCTCGCTCTCATACTTCCAGTAACTAATTACTAGTTCCCGACTAGTTTCTTAGGTTACTAAAGGGGCCTCGCTCCTATACTTCCAGTAACTAATTACTAGTTCTCGACTAGTTTCTTGGGTTACTAAAGGGGCCTTGTGCTCATACTTCCAGTGCAACTCCGTTTTATCGGTTTACGACTGGTACTACACGCAAGTTTACTGAAGGGGCCTCGCTCCCATACTTCCAGTAACTAATTACTAGTTCCCGACTAGTTTCTTGGGTTACTGAAGGGGCCTTGCGCTCATACTTCCAGTACAATACCGTTCTACTGGTTTTCGACTGGTACTACGCGCAAGTTTGCTGAAGGGGCCTCGCTCCCTTATTTTCCAGTAACATATTACTTCTTTTCGATTTGTATACTATGTTATTGAATGGGCCTCGCTCCCATGATAAGAAGTTTACTAGTTCACGACTAGTTCTACACATGTTCAGCTACTTCGACTACTCATCTTGACTACAATCCTAGTCGGGATCGACTGTGACTAGATGGTTTCATCAACTATTCAAGACTCAGCGGCTACTTGCCCAATGCCTGGACTCAGGGGCTAGTGCTACCGTTCTGCTACGACTACTTTATGCTTATCATCTGGCTCATGGCTCGGGGGCTTGCTGGGACAAGGCACTCAGCGTGCCTCAAGGGACAGCTCTAATGCTTACATGCTGGATGCTGTACAACTACTTGACAATACCCGATCCAAGAGGCTTTTTAAGATTTATCTTGAGTAGATGTTTGTTAACCATTATTTCAGGAATTTTATTCCGAAATAATGGGTTTGTTCAAATTATTACATAGAGGACTTATTTAGTCATTGGCTCAGGGCACAAAAGTTGATTTGAGAGGTAATTTCGGGTGTTTTTTTAATGTTATTTGTCTAACCATTTTTTCAGGAAATTCATCCCGAAAAAAGAAGTTTTCAAATTTACTACACCAATTTGCCCATATTCACCATCAAATCTTTACCATCATATATTGCATGACGCAATTCTTTGGATCCTTTATTCCAAAACTTGGGGATTTGGATTCAAGGCTCGGGGGCTGCGGGACACGTGGCATCAGCGATTTATTTTTCAAATTTACTGGAAGATAAGGACAGAAGACTCAAGCTTAAATTGATGCTCAGCCTGATTCTACGTGTCAACCTAAGGCTCGGGGGCTACTCCATATAGAGTGCGAGTTTAGTCGCACCCCATATAACGAAGATTGGACAACTGCTCGGAGCATGAGCACCTCATAGCCTCGATGCAGCCAAGGAAGTACTCGGAGGACACCTTCAAAATGAAGTTCGGGAAAACTCTAAGACGCTTTCAGAAGTACTTGGACGCCTGCAGTACTCGGCTACGAAGAGCTTGGGGGCTAGTCAGACTCGGGTACACGGGACTGTACACGTAACATACTTCTTCTAGGATACGGGATGGGACATGGCTTACGCCCTACATCTATTGTAACTACTCGTAGTGCAGCAGGACTACTCATACGGTTGCAAAACTAGTCGAACACGGTAGGAAACTACCCGAGAAGTACTCGAGTAGGACTCCTGGGCTTGAACCCGACTAGGACTTCCATGTAAACCTATCCCCCCAGACTATATAAGGGCGCACAGGGACCCCCTCGGGGATAATCACCATCAAAGGCAATACAAACCACACAAGATGTAGGGTATTACGCTCTCGGTGGCCCGAACCTGTCTAAATCTTGTGTTCCTTTTCACCTTCGTGTTTCTGATCTCGGCGATACCCTATCTACAAACTCACCACCTCGGGGGTATCCCTCAGTGGGCGTGGTGGTAAAACACCAACAATTGGTCAGTTGAAATAAGCTGCGTTGAGTTCCCTGGCAGTATTAGTCGGTCATTTGATAGTATTAATCGGTCAATTGCATCTGTGCTAGTTTTGGGTCGTTTTTTCATGAATCTTTTCATACTTGATCATTTGAATGGCTTCCATTACATCCTTGAAATCTATAAACACCATCAAAGGTATATCTTGACAAATACATTAGTCCTAATGGTTATGATATTATTCAATCACCAAAATCACAAACAATAGCTTAGGAGCCATTTTCCTTACAAGGGCGACACCCAACTCTATTGGCCAAACGGGCTGGGCCAAATGGGCGGCCCGAAGCACGGTCTGGAAAAGCACAGTCCAAGCATGGCCTGGAAAGATTGCCATAGTGCCCGGACCAGCCCGGCACAATCGTGTGGGGCCGTGCCTAGGCTGCCACCCCGGCCCGTAGTGCCGGCCCGAGCACGACCCGTTTAAACTGATGACCCGATTGGCCCGTTTAAATAGAAAACCCTAACCATTTCCCTTGGCTACCGAGGCACCCTGCACCCAGCCGCAGCTCCGACTTCCGACCTCCACGCTGCTCTCTCTCCTCCAGCTCCCACGCGCCTCTCCCCTTTGCCGGCGCGCACCCTCTCTCCTCCACCAGGTGCCGCTTTGGCCTCTGCTCCAGCCTCCCACCGCCCTTTCCCCTCCACCGGCCGCCGCTCCAGCCTTCCGCGCGCCATCTCCCCTGCGCCGGCCGCTGCTCCGGCCTTCCCCATGTCCTCTCCCCTTCGCCGGCCGCGACACGGGTGTGACATCCAGGTAATAAGGGATATAGACTCTGAACTCTAGTGTGGAGTAGGCACGTTTGTTATGGGTAGTACAAAGGGCTACGGGTGTATTTGTAATTTCTATATAAATATAGGCCTTTAAGTGTAAGATGGGTGGTTTGGGAGGTAGCCTTGAAACCTAGGAGAAACATAATATTAGGTGTTAAATTTATGTTAGCATAAGGAAAAATAAGCCTTTAAGTAAGAATAGGAGTCTATGTGTAAATAAACATAAGCCATAGGGTCTTTTATGCAAAATAACTGTAGAATAAAAGTAACTTTCATTTTTACTGAGGTCCTACTTGTAAAAAGTACTTGTCATCATGACCTTTCATGAATATTTGCAGATATATCAAAAATTTGATCAAAACTTTGTTTGGTAAGGATAGGGGTAATTTAAATTTTACCTTGTTCAAAATTTAACAAGTAATGCTGCAAACTTTGAGTTTTTGAATTTGAGTCCTAAAGCAAGTTTGTAGAGCTTGAAAAACTCTACAACTTTCATTTTGGACTTTTCCTCATTTGATCTTTAGATCAGTGAGAAATTTTAGTTTGTTGAGAGACCCTTGAACTTTCTGAAATTTCCAAGTCAGTCCTTCGGATCTTTTCCTCCCTTCTTCTTCCTCTGCACCCCTTCTGCCTTCTGATCAGCTGCTCTGCTCCTCTGCTTCCTATTCTGCCACCGGCACAGGACTCCTCCCCTGGCCGCTGCCCTCGCCGACGTTCATCTCTGGCCTGCCCTCTCCCCACGCGGCACCCTACCCCTGCCCACCGCCGTAGCCCCTCCCCGCTGTTCTCTCCTGCGCGCGCCACGGCTTCCTCCAGGCACTTGCCGGCCGCCATCGCATCATCACCGAAGAAAGCCCAGCACGGTGCTTTAACGTTCTGTTTCTCGCGCGCAACAACACCACCCTAACCTCTATGTCCCATTCCTCCAGAACCTTTGTCAATTCTCGAGCCCTCGACCCACATTCCACCGCCGCCTTTCTTCTTCCGCTCCGGCAACGCACGACATCACCGTGGGCAGCCACCACCAGGCATCTTCCGCCCCAATCAACCCCCGTGCAAGCTTCCCCGTTGCTCACTCGTACTCGTCGACCCTCTGTTGCCCTCCAATTGTGGCCAGAGCTTCGTCTCCGACGAGCGCCGCCGTCGCCGCCTTCGGCCTCACCATGGGCAGCACTCTCCAAGCTTTCCCCTGCCACCACGACTCCCTAGCCAGCACCACATCACCACCGTGAAGCTTTATGACCACTTCGTGGGGTCCCTAGTGCCCTACATCAACCTCCCGACGATCACCGGCATCCATCCTCGCCGCTGCCGCCACTGCCCCCGTCGATTGCCTTTAATCCGACGCATACTCTTCCAATGGTTTGCGTCAACAGCTTCCTCACGAACCGCTGAAGCTATTGCGCTACTCCTCCACCAACGCCGGTCACCGAAGCCTCGCCGTCGACAGTGACCCTCCGCCGCCACCTCGGGTTCTCATCGGAATCCGCTCTTCCGACCACTACAGTCCTCGACACGTGGTGCGTTCAAACCGTCGTGAGCTCCTGAGTCTTTCCCCTCCCCTCGGACCTCGCCGCCGGTGACCTCCTCGCCGGAACACGGCCATCCCCTCTTTGCCCTTCTCCTGTTTCCAGACAAGGACCTCGGGTTAGAAGAGGCAGAAGCCCAGGGGGCTATCTGCAAAGTCCTAGACTCACCGGAATAGTGCTGTTAGGGACCTCTGTGTAAACGTTGGTGTTATTTCATGTGAGTAGTGCTGCTGGCTTGTAAATTCAATACAAAATTGTAGGAAATTCCAAAAATTGCAAAACAAATTTTGTTAGAAACTAGATTTTAAACTCTACAACTTTGTTGAATGAGTTTGGTTTGAAACTGAGTATTTTTTAGTCTATTTTAAATCTAAGATAAGGGAGTATAATGTCCATAGCTTCTACATATTAACTTTGTTAATCATGATTTTTAGTATACAATTTCTATAGATTATAAATGAATTAATGTGGAATTTCCAAACCTAATTTTGTTTTGTAACTTAAATTCTTTTAAGTTGAACAATTCAATTTATTTTATAATAGAATTAGCTAAGCATATCCATTAAAGCTTAAATAATTAGATCTCTTGGTCATAATCTATTAAGTATGCAGTTGATCTATGTTTAAATTTTCAAAACTTTATAACTTTATTTACCCAAGGTTTACATTCAAATTTGAATTTGAATCTAAACTTGAAATATTTTAATTCTTGTCTTCAATTAAATCCATGCTATAGTCATAAGCTGAATATAAATGATAATTCAAGGCTAAAACCCTTTTTGGTTTCATGAGTTCTTGAATATTACCTCTTAATTGTAACTTTGTTATGAAATAAGATAAAAGAGTGTGCATTCTTTAATTTTATATCCTTGCATATCATGTAGATCCGTTTACTCTCGCCGACGGTGACTACGAGCTAATCTCGGATCCAGCCGTAGAAGTTTCCGAAGACCCCGAGAGCACCGTCGAAAGTCTAACTGAAGCTCCGAACCAAAGTTCGGAAAACCTTGACGCTACTGCCCCCAACTCTATGCAAGAAGGCAAGCCTCGGACATAACCCACTATTTTATTTACACTGCAACCTATATCTATTTACATATTTCTATACATTAAGTTCTTAGGAATTGCTTGAAACCCTAGTTGCATAATTCCAGGAACCGATGTGTTGAACACTAGAACATGAGTTCGACTAGCCGCTATGCTAATAGGACCGGTAGAAGTCGAGTGATTTCCTGTCACTCGTGCGATATAGGAATTGTAATGCTTACATTCCTATTATCACTATAAGGATGACGGACGGGAGTTCTGTAGGATATCATGGTTGAGATGATGCCCCGTCTGTGTTGGTAAACTTGATAAGGTCGCAGCGTGTGGTAGTGCGGGTTAAGTATTTGAAAGTACTAACCACATGCCGCGAAATATGGTAAGCGGTAAGCCTAGTAACCAATCGGCCCGAGGAGTGGACATACCTCCCACCACTCATCTTGCTTTTTCTGGTTACTTAAATTCGACGTGTGGGAATACGTGTTGCAAGGGCAACCAGGAGTACGGACATGTAGTCGCGCTACAGGCGTACGTCCTGCACTTTGGAAGTGCGTATGGTCCTATAGTCGCTTGTGGTGGACCTGTCCACGAGTCGAAATGAAAGGCAAACGGTTGCTTCGGAACGACCCTTTGGTGTTCCAAGCATGTCTGTTAGGTTTATCCTTGCAAGGTTGAATTCGATTCAGAATCGCCCGCTTCTCACGAAGGTTGAGACTGCTTGATCCCTTTACCACATTGAGTAACAAGAGCAATCACATGATTATCAAAGATGATGTTTGACCAAAGCTTATACCATGCTTGCGTAGATATAGGTGCTCACTTAGAATGGATAAGTAACTAGAACCTGAAAGCTAAAAGTTGAAAATAAGGATCTACTCTTTGACGCTTTTTAGCTGAAAACTAAAACCAGATCCATTACAAGCCTTCATAAGTCTTGCTACATGGCTATGTATACCATGAACGGGTAAGCCTTGCTGAGTATTAGAATACTCAACCTTGCCTTATAACTTTTGTTCAGGTAATCCTCCTGATGACTCAGCTCTGCCTGTACCGTGGCCCTCCGAGTGATGTCATGCAAGGGCAAGCATGACATCTGCACTGATGCCGTGTACAATGCCGTACTTTAAACTCCGCTGCATAACTTAAAACTTATAGTTGTTTTGTAATAAATTCCCTCAGATGGGAAAATTTATGTCACTTTTGGAACACTCCTGTAATATATCTGCCTGTGATGTGAAATGTAATGGCATTTATATCTCTGAACTCGCCTTCGTGCGGGGTACCTTGTTTGATCCTGCATTCGGTGGTTTATCGGGACGTTACCCGACAGGCCAAGGGATTATACCGTTTGAAGCACGTTGGAGTCCACAGAAGTGGACTCACGTACTTGAGCCGGTGTAATTCGAGTTGGTTCTACCATAGCTGGTATCAGAGCTAACAAGTGTACACTGGAGATGTGAAGTGCCTTAAAAATATTTTCGGTATAAAATTTGGCCAACAAAGTATGTTGCAAAAGTACGTTGGATTCGTTAAGGCTGTGCCTAGTACGTAAAGCCCTAGGGTGATGTTTAAGGGAAAATAGAGGTGGCTATACTATAGATATATATAATTCTAACTCCCAGCATTACTTTTCGGTTAAAACTTAAATTCATGCATAACCTAATGTTACTTTCTGTAACGACACCTTCAATGATAAGGTAAAAAGGTAAGGATCCTCAGCCAACTGAGGGAGCTTGGTCTTCCTGTCGGTGATGCGAACCGAACGTTGTTTCTCAAGCAGTGGCTTACTTGAGATGCTGCCAATATACCAACCTCGGTTGATTATATTGGGAGTATATGGTTTAGCGCAGGGTATGGCGATCGCTGTTCATAGCCCCGCATGTTGCGGTACCCCCGTGAATACGTTGTTTTGACGATGTATGTTAACGTTGTCTGTACAGCGGTAATGGTACAGATGCTGTTTCTATAGTGAACAGTAATGATTAGGGACGCTTTCATGACATGCTGGCATGAAAGGTTCATTGGATATATATGTTGTGATCTTTTGCAGGCATACTAACCACAATTAAGAGGTTAGGATGAGTAGGATTTATCGGCTAGTTATTAGGGAGAGATGTATGTGTTATGCCACCGAAACTAATTGCGTAATTCCGAATCTATTCGGCAGTTATTTTTGTTGAGAGGACGAATACTACATGCATGCATAACTCCTTGACAAATAAAAGAATGCAATGTATGTTTAAGTTTGATAAGGATGAGTAGTATGTTGTTTATCTTTAATATGGGTTAATGAGATCATGTGGTAGTGTTGGTCAAGAATCTTAAGCTTTCATCCAGGTTTTAGATCTTGCTGTTATCAGTATCAGTCGTTTCGTTCCATTTACCTTGTGACTTTTTAGCAAGGTAAACACATCTCACCATTTGCATTCTTGTGGCAGATGGCAGTCCCTTCTAATGTCTTTTGGGATTCGGAAGGGCATCTCCATACCAATGCCCTGCACTGGGAAGGTTTCCCTCGTTTACTATGGGAATTCTTACAGTCATTCCACTATACGGAAACCCCCCCCCCAATATGATGCTGTTGAGTATCTGGAAGAAGGAGTTCACAGAGCTCAAGTCAGGATGACCATTCCTCAGCATCCTTTCCGCTCACAATGGCAGCCCATTGAAATCAATATGATGGGCTATCGAATAGTGGATACCATTGAAGGAGCGGCATTAGAAGCGATTTATCGTTTTTGTAATCAGCATCCGAAAGAAGTTGCAGGACAGCCCATTGGGTTATTTTCAACGACAAGTCCCGATGAGCCAGAATGGAATCTCAGAATCGTCCCTGAGAGTCATAGATTGGATGGTCCACCAGAAGAAGCGCTTCAAGGAATGATGCGGTTTATGAATGTACATTACCACTATCAACTGCTCCTACGACGTGAAATGGGTCGGGTAATCCATGTCGCACGAAGTCACTATAGAGAAGCTGATAGACAGAATACTCAAGTTGATCAGCTTCGAGCTTTAGTGACTCAGAAGGATGAGATTATTGCAGCATGGGATGAAACCATCCTTCACCGAGAAGACCAGATCAACGAGAGTGATCATATAATCACTCAGCGCAACACCATCATTGAGTTCCTTCAGGAAAAAATCCATGATCTGATCCTTGCGGCTGATGACGTTCAAGCTCAACTTGAAGAACTGCAACAGCCACCGATCCCTCCCGTCGCACCTGCAGTACCTGAAGCCGAAGAAGAAGATCCAGAGGAGATTGAGGGAGTCTCAGAACTTGATTCTGAGCATGGGAACCCTGTTCTTAGCCCCCACCATTCTTCATCTGGCAGTCAGTCTTCTGTAGGCAACTTTGATGATTTCTAGTTGTTAAATCGTCAACTTCCTTTTCGTTATAATCTGTGAGGAGTGAGATGCTTTAGTTAATATGTAGTTTGCTTAGGCCTTGCGCCATTTGTTGTAACATAGATGGCCGGTGTATGGATCCTATGGTTGTGTAATGTGAGAAACCATCAACATCCACGTTGTAAAATAAGTTTCATGTTTTATCTCTTTGATCTTTATCTTGATGTTCTGAAATGGGAAGATTAAATGGATTATGTGCATTGTTTCCATGAATATTGCATTTTCTGAAATTGGGAGTAAGGTTATGAGATTAATAATGGACGTCTCCTTTATTTCAGATGGTTGGAGCCACGCGTGGGACCTCGGAATGTTTCCGGGCAGAACGAGCCAGTGGTTCTCAACAACCGCCCCCGCCACCTCCCAACCTAGCCGAGGTGATGGCACGGCAAATGGAACTTCTCAATCTGCTGGTACAAGCACAACAGAACCAGCAGCGTCAGCAGTTCCGAGGAGGTCATGATGACCTTCCCCCTCCGGTGGCCAGCTATCAGGACTTTCTTAGCACTCAACCCCCGTTCTTCAGTAAGGCTGAAGAACCTTTGGACGCTGATGCCTGGCTGCATATTATTGAATCAAAGTTCGCCCTCTTGACTATACCTTGTGCGGACTCAAGTAAAGCTTCTTTTGCTGCTCAGCAACTTCACGGTGCTGCTCGTATATGGTGGGATAATTTCTATGCCATGCAGCCCGCGGGACATGTCATCTCTTGGGATGAGTTCCGGACTGCCTTCAGGGCACATTATATTCCCGAAGGGTTACTGGAACGAAAGTTGAATGAGTTCTTGGCACTTACTCAGGGTTCCAATACGGTATTACAGTATGCACAGACTTTTAATCATCTGTGCCAATATGCTGGTTATCATGTAGACAATGATGCCAAGAAACAAGATCGTTTTCGTCGTGGCCTTAATACCAAGCTCAAGGAGCGCCTCAATCTTGTTAGGGCTAATAATTTTAGCGAGCTAGTTAATATGGCCTTAACTCAGGAGGATTGTATCATGGCACATCGTGTTGAGAAGAAAAGAAAGACTCCTACTGGGCCCTCGAGTGCTCAATCACCGCGGTATCAGGTTGTTCTTAACACCCAGATTAGAGCTCCACAAAGGAATGCCCCGTTTGGCAGATTGGTTTTTAGGCCGCCCCAACAACAAGGAAGATATAGACCTCCCGTACCTTCCCAGCAACTACAGCAGTTCGGCCCAAGGCTAAATGTGTGACAAGCTCCACCAAAAGGCAGCAATTATCACTGTTTCAATTGCGGGAGTGCAGATCATTTCATCAGGGATTGTCCGCGGCCTAAGAAACCTAACCAAGGGCAAAGTTCTAATCAAGGTAATCAGAACAAGGGTAAAAGGCCGCTGATGCAAGTCCGCCAAGGACAAATTAACTTCACCACCCTTGCGGAACTTCCGGACGGAGCCCCTGTCATGTCGGGTACGTTCTATATCCATCACCAACCAGTTGTTACATTATTTGATTCGGGAGCAACCCATAGTTTTATTAGTAACAACTGTGGTACCCGAATAGGACTCGATCCTTGTCCTACTAAGGGGTCATATATGATTTCTACCCCTAGAGGAACAATTATATCTGACCAAATGGTCAAAAAGGTGCCAATTCAATTTGGTAGCAAAGAGATTAGAACAGATTTGATTTTATTAAACTTAGAGGGTATTGATGTCATACTGGGATAAATTGGATGACAGAACATAGAGTATTGTTAGACATCTCTTCCCGAGTTATTGAGATTAACTCACCACATCAAGGAATTATTACCCTCTATTTGCCTCAGCAAGAACATCCATATTCTTGCACTTATGCTATCACAGACCTCAAAGCAAAAGATATTCCGGTAGTCTGTGAATACCCCGATGTCTTTCCAGATGATTTGCCTGGAATGCCACCAGACAGGGACATCGAGTTCATTATTGAACTTCAACCTGGCACTGCTCCTATTTCAAAGAGGCCGTATCGTATGCCTCCGAATGAGTTGGCCGAATTAAAAATCCAACTTCAAGATCTTCTTGATAAGGGTTTTATACGCCCAAGTGCTTCACCTTGGGGTTGTCCCGCTCTCTTCGTTAAAAAGAAGGACAATAGCCTAAGGTTGTGTGTTGATTATCGTCCACTCAATGCGGTCACTATTAAAAACAAGTATCCTCTTCCCCACATTGATATCCTGTTCGATCAATTAGCTGGAGCTAAGGTCTTCTCTAAAATTGACTTACGCTCTGGCTATCATCAGATCAAAATTAAGCCTTGTGACATTCCAAAGATGGCTTTTTTCGACCAGATATGGGTTATATGAATACCTGGTTATGTCCTTTGGGCTTACTAACGCCCCGGCATATTTCATGTATCTCATGAATTCAGTTTTTATGCTGGAACTTGATAAGTTTGTCGTGGTCCTCATTGATGATATTCTAATATATTCCAAGAATAATGAAGACCATGCCAATCACATACGTATCGTTCTTCAATGATTACGTGATCATCGCCTTTACGCCAAATTCTCAAAATATGAATTTTGGCTGGATAGTGTGAAATTTCTAGGACACACTATCTCTAGTGAAGGCATATCTGTTGACCCAACTAAAGTTCAAGAAGTTATGGATTGGAAGCCTCCAACTTCAGTCCATCAAATTTGAAGTTTCCTTTGATTAGCGGGATATTATCGCCGATTCATTCCAGATTTCTCCAAGATAGCTAAACCTATGACTGAGCTGCTTAAGAAAGAAGTTAAATATAGATGGGATAAAAAGTGTGACGAAGCATTCCATACCTTGAGGAGGCTTCTAACAACCGCTCCCGTGTTAGCTCAGCCAGATAATACTTAACCTTTTGATGTCTACTGTGATGCCTCTGGGACTGGTCTTGGTTGTGTTCTAATGCAAAACGACCGAGTCATTGCCTATGCATCCAGAGCGCTCCGGAACCATGAGCAAAACTATCCAACTCATGACATGGAATTGGCAGCAGTTGTTCACGCTCTCAAAATCTGGAGACATCATCTTATGGGTGCTAAGTGTAACATTTACACTGACCATAAGAGCCTCAAATATATCTTTACCCAAGCGGATTTCAATATGAGGCAAAGACGATGGTTAGAACTAATCAAGGACTATGACCTTGAGATATACTACCATCCTGGTAAAGCCAATGTGGTTGCGGATGCACTTAGCCGCAAGGCACATTGCCATTGCTTATCTATAGCAGCCTCCAGTGACACTCTCTGTAATCAGATGAGAAAACTTAATCTAGAAATCATTCGTCAAGGTAGTCTAAATCTTTTATCTATTGGAAATACCCTTCGAGATAAAATCATCATGTCACAACTACATGATAAGGGTATCAAAATTATTAAAACCAGACTATCTCAGGGAGAAACTAAATACAAGTCTTTTCGTAATGATCATCAAGGAGTCTTGTGGTTCAACAATCGCATTGTCGTACCAAAAGATCATCAACTTCGACGACAAATCCTTGATGAAGCACATTTATCCAAATTCTCTATTCATCCTGGTAGCACCAAAATGTATCAAGATCTACGACAGCATTTTTGGTGGACCAGAATGAAAAGAGAAATTGCCAAGTATGTATCTGAGTGTGATACGTGCCAGAGAGTCAAAGCCAGTCATCTCAAGGCATCTGGTACACTTCAGCCACTACCCATTCCATCATGGAAATGGGAGGATATTAGCATGGATTTCATTGTTGGTCTTCCCAATACCTCTCAAAAGCATGATTCCATATGGGTAATCATTGATAGGCTTACTAAAATAGCTTATTTTCTTCCTGTGCATACCACTTACTTAGCTAAGAAGTATGCCGAAGTCAATCTTGATCAAATTGTCCGATTGCATGGTATCCCCAAGACCATCATTTCTGATCGCAGGGCACCATTTATTGCACGCTTCTGGGAGCAATTGCAAACCGCTCTTGGAACCAAATTGATCCGAAGCTCTGCATATCATCCTCAGACGGATGGACAAACTGAGCGAGTTAACCAAATTCTTGAAGACATGCTTCGAGCTTGTATCATTCACTATGGTACGAGTTGGGACAAATGTCTTGCCTTGGCCGAATTCTCTTACAACAACAGTTACCAATCCAGTCTTCAGATGTCACCATTTGAAGCATTATATGGTCGTAGATGTCGAACTCCTTTGAGTTGGTCTGAGACCGGTGAGCGCAAAATCTTCAGACCAGACCTAGTCGTTGAAGCCGAGGATAAGGTCAGAGTTATTCAAGCCAATCTTAAAATAGCCCAGTCTAGACAAAAGAGTTATGCAGATCGAAGAAGGAAACCTCTGCAGTTCCAAGTAGGAGATTTTGTATATCTCCAAGTATCTCCTACCAAAGGTGTTTAACGTTTTGGCATAAAAGGAAAACTAGCACCCCATATGTCGGACCTTTTCAGATCCTTAAAGTTTGTGGCCCAGTGGCTTACAAACTTCGTCTTCCATCTCAAATGGCTGCTATCCACGATGTTTTTCATATCTCCCAACTCAAAAAGTGTATCAAGGTACCTACGGAGATCACTGAAACCCCAGCTGTTGAGATTGAACCCGATCTATCCTATATTGAACAACCCATCCAAATCTTGGATACTAAGGAAAGGGTCACCAGAAGGAAAAGGATCAAAATGTATAAGATCTTATGGGATCACCACACCGAAGAGGAAGCAACTTGGGAAACAGAATCTTATCTTCAACAGAATTTCCCAACTTTTCTTTCAACCAATTCCCAAATCTAATCGTCCAATCTTCTTCCGCTTCCGAATCTTGGGACGAGATTATTTTTAGGGGGGAAGGCTATGACATCCAAGTAATAAGGGATATAGACTCTGAACTCTAGTGTGGAGTAGGCATGTTTGTTATGGGTAGTACAAAGGGCTAGGGGTGTATTTGTAATTTCTATATAAATATAGGCCTTTAAGTGTAAGATGGGTGGTTTGGGAGGTAGCCTTGAAACCTAGGAGAAACATAATATTAGGTGTTAAATTTATGTTAGCATAAGGAAAAATAAGCCCTTAAGTAAGAATAGGAGTCTATGTGTAAATAAACATAAGCCATAGGGTCTTTTATGCAAAATAACTGTAGAATAAAAGTAACTTTCATGTTTACCTGAGGGCCTACTTGTAAAAAGTACTTGTCATCATGACCTTTCATGAATATTTGCAGATATATCAAAAATTTGATCAAAACTTTGTTTGGTAAGGACAGGGGTAATTTAAATTTTACCTTGTTCAAATTTAACAAGTAATGCTGCAAACTTTGAGTTTTTGAATTTGAGTCCTAAAGCAAGTTTGTAGACCTTGAAAAACTCTACAACTTTCATTTTGGACTTTTCCTTATTTGATCTTTAGATCAGTGAGAAATTTTAGTTTGTTGAGAGACCCTTGAACTTTCTGAAATTTCCAAGTCAGTCCTTCGGATCTTTTCCTCCCTTCTTCTTCCTCTGCACCCCTTCTGCCTTCTGATCAGCTGCTCTGCTCCTCTGCTTCCTGTTCTGCCACCGGCACAGGACTCCTCCACTGGCCGCTGCCCTCGCCGACGTTCATCTCTGGCCTGCCCTCTCCCCACACGGCACCCTACCCCTACCCACCGTCGTAGCCCCTCCCCGCTGTTCTCTCCTGCGCGCGCCACCGCTTCCTCTGGGCACTTGCCGGCCGCCACCGCATCATCACCGAAGAAAGCCCAGCATGGCACTTTAACCTTCTGTTTCTCGCGCGAAACAACACCACCCTAACCTCTACGTCCCATTCCTCCAGAACCTTTGTCAATTCTCGAGCCCTCGACCCACATTCCACCGTGAAGCTTTACGACCACTTCGTGGGGTCCCTAGTGCCCTACATCAACCTCCCGACGATCGCCGGCATCCATCCTCGCCACCGCCGCCACTGCCCCCGTCGATTGCCTTTAATCCGACGCATACTCTTCCAATGGTTTGCGTCAACAGCTTCCTCACGAACCGCTGAAGCTATTGCGCTACTCCTCCACCAACGCCGGTCACCGAAGCCTCGCCGTCGACAGTGACCCTCCACCGCCACCTCAGGTTCTCGTCGGAATCCGCTCTTCCGACCACTACAGTCCTCGACACGTGGTGCGTTCAAACCGTCGTGAGCTCCTGAGTCTTTCCCCTCCCCTCGGACCTCGCCGCCGGTGACCTCCTCGCCGGAACACGGCCATCACCTCCCTGCCCTTCTCCTGTTTCCAGTCAAGGACCTTGGGTTAGAAGAGGCAGAAGCCCAGGGGGCTATCTGCAAAGTCCTAGACTCACCGGAATAGTGCTATTAGGGACCTCTGTGTAAACGTTGGTGTTATTTCATGTGAGTAGTGCTGCTGGCTTGTAAATTCAATACAAAATTGTAGGAAATTCCAAAAATTGCAAAACGAATTTTATTAGAAACTAGATTTTAAACTCTACAACTTTTGTTGAATGAGTTTGGTTTGAAACTGAGTATTTTTGAGTCTATTTTAATCTAAGATAAGGGAGTATAATGTCCATAGCTCCTACATATTAACTTTGTTAATCATGATTTTTGGTATACAATTTCTATAGATTATAAATGAATTAATGTGGAATTTCCAAACCTAATTTTGTTTTGTAACTTAAATTCTTTTAAGTTGAACAATTCAATTTGTTTTATAATAGAATTAGCTAAGCATATCCATTAAAGCTTAAATAATTAGATCTCTTGGTCATAATCTATTAAGTATGCAGTTGATCTATGTTTAAATTTTCAAAACTTTATAACTTTATTTACCCAAGGTTTACATTCAAATTTGAATTTGAATCTAAACTTGAAATATTTTAATTCTTGTCTTCAATTAAATCCATGCTATAGTCATAAGGTTAATATAAATGATAATTCAAGGCTAAAACCCTTTTTGGTTTCATGAGTTCTTGAATATTACCTTTTAATTGTAACTTTGTTATGAAATAAGATAAAAGAGTGTGCATTCTTTAATTTTATATCCTTGCATATCATGTAGATCCGTTTACTCTCACTGACGGTGACTACGAGCTAATCTCGGATCCAGCCGTAGAAGTTTCCGAAGACCCCGAGAGCACCGTCGAAAGTCTAACTGAAGCTCCGAACCAAAGTTTGGAAAACCTTGACGCTACTGCCCCCAACTCTACGCAAGAAGGCAAGCCTCGGACATAACCCACTATTTTATTTACACTGCGACCTATATCTATTTACATATTTCTATGCATTAAGTTCTTAGGAATTGCTTGAAATCCTAGTTGCATAATTCCAGGAACCGATGTGTTGAACACTGGAACATGAGTTCGACTAGCCACTATGCTAATAGGACCGGTAGAAGTCGGGTGATTTCCTGTCACTCACGCGATATAGGAATTGTAATGCTTACATTCCTATTATCACTATAAGGATGACGGACGGGAGTTCTGTAGGATATCATGGTATAGATGATGCCCCGTCTGTGTTGGTAAACTTGATAAGGTCGCAGCGTGTGGTAGTGCGGGTTAAGTGTTTGAAAGTACTAACCACATGCCGCGAAATATGGTAAGCGGTAAGCCTAGTAACCAATTGGCCCAAGGAGTGGACATACCTCCCACCACTCGTCTTGCTTTTTCTGGTTACTTAAATTCAACGTGTGGGAATACGTGTTGCAAGGGCAACCAGGAGTACGGACATGTAGTCGCGCTACAGGCGTACGTCCTGCACTTTGGAAGTGCGTATGGTCTTGCAGTCGCTTATGGTGGACCTGTTCACGAGTCAAAATGAAAGGCAAACAGTTGCTTCGGAACGACCCTTTGGTGTTCCAAGCGTGTGTGTTAGGTTTATCGTTGCAAGGTTGAATTTGATTCAGAACCATCCGCTTCTCACGAAGGTTGAGACTGCTTGATCCCTTTACCACATTGAGTAACAAGAGCAATCATATAATTATCAAAGATGATGTTTGACCAAAGCTTATGCCATGCTTGCGTAGATATAGGTGCTCACTTAGAATGGATAAGCAACTAGAACCTGAAAGCTAAAAGTTGAAAATAAGGATATACTCTTTGACGCTTTTTAGCTGAAAACTAAAACCAGATCCATTACAAGCCTTCATAAGTCTAGCTACATGGCTATGTATACCATGAACGGGTAAGCCTTGCTGAGTATTAGAATACTCAACCTTGCCTTGTAACTTTTGTTCAGGTAATCCTCCTGACGACTCAGCTCTGCTTGTACCGTGGCTCTATCCTCTGCCCGATGGTTGGTCCGTGGAGTGGGACCCGTCCCCGACCAACGCAGACCCCTCCGAGTGATGTCATGCAAGGGCGAGCATGACATCTGCACTGACGCCGTGTACAATGCCGTTTTAAACTCCGCTACATAACTTAAAACTTACAGTTGTTTTGTAATAAATTCCCTCAGATGGGAAAATTTATATCACTTTTGGAACGCTCCTGTAATATATCTGCCTATGATGTGAAATGTAATGGCATTTGTATCTCTGGACTCGCCTTCGTGCGGGGTACCTTGTTTGATCCTGCATTCGGTGGTTTATCAGGACGTTACCCGACAGGCCAAGGGATTAATAAACACGTTGGAGTCCGCAGAAGTGGACTCGCGTACTTGAGCCGGTGTAATTCGAGTTGGTTCTGCCACAGCGGGCTTCCCGTGCGCCCTCTGCCCTCTGCCACACGCCGCTGCAGCCTCTCCCCTCCGCTGCGTGCCGCTTGGACTACCTCCGGCCGGCCGCTCAACCTACATGCTCGCTCACCGGCTGCCGCTCAGCTTCCCTCGGGCTGGCAGGCTGACACGGGTCGTTGTGCTCATCGGCCTGACCTAGCACGATGATCTTACCTTCATGATGTGCCTGGGCTCTTGGTGCGGCACGTCGAGCGGCCCGGCATGGCCCGTTAACATGCTCATGCCATAAGAGGCCGTGCCGTTAACGGGCTATGCCATAACGGGCCCGTGCCGTGCTAGGCTGGGCGGCCCATTTGACCATCTATACCCAACTCTGGTACTACTGGCTCGAGTGAAACCAAGGCGTCCCAAAGCTTCGTGGAACTGGTCAATCTCCACTTCGGGTCTCCCACGCGCAGCAATAACCTCTGTGAGCTCATCAATTCCAAGCGCACAGGCACAGTCGTGGACTACCAGAACCAGTTTTGCAGCTCCTCGCCCGATGCAATGGCATCTTTGAGGCGCATCAGATCAGCATCTTCACAGCCAGCCTCAACAACCCGTTGCAAGTGGACGTTGAACGCAAGCAGCCAGCTAGCGACACTGGAAGACGCCATGGGCCTGGCACACGCCTTTTGAACGCGTTTGTCCATCACCGACGCCGAAGGGCATGGCTGGCGCACGTCCCTGCCTCATGCTGTCTCCATCGGTAGCCTGTAAAGCGTTCTGTACTCTATATATAGAGGAAGATTTCATTCTCTATTGCTCCAGCAGCGTTCTCTAAATGGTCCTCTAAAATAGAGAACGTTACAGGTTTCCTCTATATATAGATATTCTCTCTCCTCTTCTCTATTTTTTCTTTACGTTTCAAACACTGAATTAAATAAAAATAAAATATGTCCATAGCATTTGAGGTATGATAAATACGTACGTACAAAAATTTGGAACAAAATACGTTTCTAATATAGGGTTTAATGTATAGAGAACGAGATTTAGAGAACGTCGTTGGAGAGAAATGAGATATAGAGGAGAGAATCTTGTAGAGAATTCTGTAAATGAAGGATATAGAGAAGGATATAGAGAACGACCGTTGGAGATAGCCTCAGTGCGCTGCGGCTACTACGCGGGCATCTTCCACGCCACCACCACCTGTGAGGAGGGTGATGAGGCGTTGATCTGTGTCAATTTGTGCTTCATATTTGTTGATTTGTATTCGATTAATGTTGATTTGTTTTGAACCCGCTGTTGGATCTATCGATTTTTGTTGTTTTTTTCCAGTGCATCAAGTACCTCAGTTAGTTTGGTCAGGACCGAGACCGAACCAAGCTAACCGACACCGAATTTTGCTCGGTCTTCATAATTCCCAGGAACTGATCGACGATTCTCATTTTCAGATAACAAATTTCGTAAAAAACCAAAGAACCGATCGGTTCGGTTCGGTCTGACCGAACGCCTAGGCCGAACCTGGACTGTGCCATGTCACAAGTACAAAATAAGGTTGAAAATAAAGAGACCTTAAAGTACAACACCTGGAGAAAATAATTTATTTCAGAACTCTCCAACATGCATATAAGTGATAATATGATGATACATATGCAGGAAGCTTGCAATGACTTCCCGAACAGTTTGGTATTAATCTGTCGTGGCTATATGAAGGATTATCCTGGCGATGGACTTCTTGGCAGTATTTCCTCTCACTGCACTCTTGATCTCTTCTACTATCTGGTTGGTCATAGCTTCGCCATCTTTGTCATTTAATCTCAAATACACCTCTTCAAGTCTTGCAAGGTTTTCTGTGCCATAAATACCCTCCAACATTTTGAACTGCACCTCAAGCCTTTCAAGCTTTGCCATGCCATTTTCCATAAAGCTCACCAATGGAATGACAGGAGCACACAAGTGAAGAAGCTTAAGGTTCTCAAATCCGCCATCCGGAAATATGATGTGCCCATCTGAGAACAACTTATTTTTTGCTAGAATGGACATAGTTTCCGGATCCTGTTTTTCTGCAGCAAGTGTAAAAGTGAGGGAGAATAATGTTTTAAGATTGCTTAGCTTGCTTAAGTTGTCTTTCCGGAGAGCTGTTATTGATAAGGTCAACTTAGTGACAGCATCAAGTTGTGTGATCCAAACAGGGAGCTGAACCATCATGCCACATAACTCAAGGGCAATAAGGGATTCTGGTGGAGATGTCATCTCATCCAGACATTTGAGGAATTTGGATGACTCATCGTGGATTACAAGGGTGTGCAGAGAGTAGCCACAGAGGTACTGGATAGAGGAACTTAATTTCAAATTCGCATTATCGCCTGTGAGTTCGAGCTTGTAAATGGCAAGTTTTCTCAGGTCAGTCAAATGATGCAGGTCTGCTAGTTCCCCAGCAATCTCAATGCCTGACAGTATGCGCAGGGCCTTCATTTTCTGCTTCTTCACAAACGCTTCTGGGAGCTTCAGTGCCCTGCGTGTTTCTTTATCGCCGCCAAGTATATTGATCAGTCGCTCAAGACCGCACACCTCTTTAGGCAGGTTGACAATCTTTGTCTCCCTTATATCCAGTGTCTCTATATTCTCAAGCTTTCCAATAGTTTTCGGAAGCTCCTTAGTGTCTGTTCTTCGGAGGCTGAGATACTTGAGAAGAAGCATGCCACATATCTCCTTGACGTGTTGCTCTTTGATATCCGTACAGCCCTCAAGATCCAGGACCTGAACAATTGTTCCAAACTTGAACGAATTGGAGGGCAGTTGCTTCAAGCTCTCAAACATGGTGAGTGAGCGGACATGGGACAGGTTCATCTTTTCTGTATCCTTTGCACGCTTGGGGTCACTCCCTTGTAGGGACAGCCGGCGAACCTTGCTGCTTGGTTGGTACATGAGCCAGTGGCCACCAACCACAGTGATGAAATTCTCTTCACTTGCCTTGGATACAATGTGCTCCAGAACCATGTCATGGACTACACATTGCTTGATCTTCCCGCTGCTACTGTGCTCCACTGGACGTATCATCTTCCTCCTTACAAGATGTCCAAAGTACGTCTCAGCAACATCCTCCACACTCATCCCGTCCTTCTCACTAACAAAGCCTTCAGCTATCCATCGTCTTATTAGGCGCTTCCTACCAATTCTGCTGCCCTTGGGAAATATGCTCAAATACAGGGAGCAGGTGATGATTTCAGCAGGCATATCATTGTAGCAATGACTAACTATCCTGCCCAACTCCTCCTGGGTAAGTCCTTTCCTTGTATCCTTACCCTCCTCAGCAGGCGTGGAACCGGAACTAAGGATGTCTCCACTCTTCAATTCTTCGCGCCTCTTCTTCTCTGGAAATAATTTAGTATAAATTTTATCCCAGTCCAGATGTTTGTGCGCGTTGCAGGCCACATAACCAGCCATGGCCACTATGGCCAACGGCAAACCCCCACACGTCTTCCATACCTCATCTGGGACACTTACATTTTCACTTGGTTTGGATTCAGAGTGGGCATGGTTAAATAACTCCTTGGATTTTTCGAGTGAAAGCGGGACAACTTTGTGAACACGGTCGCCTTGTTGTCCTCTACGCGCTGTAGCAACAGCCGGAAACCGAGTAGTGACTATTATTCTTCCTTGTTCACTATGCTTATCAGTTTGAGGAAATGCCTTTCTAATGTCATCCAATGTTGTTGCAGACCACACATCGTCAATTACAACCAAATAACTGTCAAGAAAAGAAGATAGCATAGTTTGAGGACACTAGCTAATCAATGGAGGATGCTAGGCATGTGCGTGCTATTTGTTCTACAGTACAGCACGTACCTGTTTTTCTGGAAGTGTCCCTTGAGCTCGTCGTTGAGCTGGTTTCGCTTGGTGCCACGGCCATCCGTTTCATGTGAGGTGCCGAGGCATCTGCACTTGGCCTTAATGACCGACTTGCCCCGCGTGATGCGACCTCGCAGGCCTTGCAAGGCTGCCGCGAGGTGGCCGTTCTCCTCCGAACTGCCTTGTCGCCGTCGCTCGTGATGCTGGTTGCTCTGCGGCTTGACTTGAGTCCTTATGCTGTCAAGGATTGCCTCGATGTTGGAGCTCTGAGACACCGTCACCATGGCACGGCATCCAAATTGGTCCCCGAGTTTATTGTACAAGGCCGTGGCGATGCTTGTCTTGCCGACTCCTCCGTACCCAACGATGGACAGGACAGCAGCCTTGTTTGTCTTGTCGGTGACCCAGTTCTCCAGCTTGCCCATGAACTCGTCAACTCCCACGGGGTCACTGGAGGCAACAAGAGCAAGGCTTCTATCCTGGTTGCCAGCAGCGTCGAATCCCTCCGCAGCCGACTTCCTATCCTTGGCCGCTTCGGGGTTGTTGACGCCGTACCTCTGCCGCCGCTCGCTGATCTGCTGCGCCCGGTGCTTGAGGTCGGAGATCCTGGTGGCGATGTCGCGGCGAGGCCACCACGTGAGCACCTCGTAGCCGTTGCTGACAAGGAAGTAGCAGCACATGTCGCCGCGGAGCCAGCGGGGGTTGTGGATGCGCTGGCCCGAGTCGTCGACGCAGTCCTCCACATCGTAGGTCATGTCCCGGATCTGCTTCATCCAGTCCTTCATCCGGTGGTCCTGCTCGCCGTCCCCGAGGTCGCGGAGGAAGGACTGCATGGTGCGGAGCTCGTCGGTGATGTACTGCAGGTCGCGGCCGACGCCACGGATGAGAGTGTACTCCTGGGCGAGGAGGCTCCCTAGCTTGCCCAGCAGAGACTTGAGGGTGGACTCGGAAGCACCCACCACCAGATCCATGGTGCATGCGGCAGGCGCTGCAATTCCTCGATCAACCCGTGCTGTGCAGTGATTTGTGCTGGATTGTATTGCTGCCTGCTTGTTGGGGAGGAAGAAGATCGAGCAGCGACTACAGGTCAAGGTCAACCCGTGCGTGATTGTTGCTTCAAGGTGGGAAAGGAAGGGGGACTATTGGATCCGGATCCAAAGAAGGCCACGCATGTCCAACTAGCTATAGGTCCCAAAGCCAGCACTGCCACGGCCGAAAGAGAGTGGTTCTTTGCTTGTATCCGGAGCACGCAGGCTTTCAATAAAGGTATATAAAGGCATGCATGGTTCCCGTCCAAAGGTAACGCACAAGCTAGACTGTCTGGTGTTTGTTCTGCCTCATCGATCGGCCACTGACTCTAATTTTTGCGGTTCTTTAATTTCTGCTTTATTTGGTGCCACGCAAATTAAAGCAAAAGTAAAGGCAAAAGAAAGTGCAACCAAAGGAGAAGGTAAGCAAAGCACCAGCACAGCTGAACCTGTGCCAAACCAAGCAAAGAGGAACACATCATTGTCGGGGACACTCAGACAGCATGTGGTTGCGGAAGTTAAGAATATTTGAAGGAATATAGTCGTTGGGCATTATATAATAATCTGCCTTCCATGGCAATCAGACTGTAAGGAAAATAGTTTCATTAGACTATTATTATGATATTTGGTGATTAAGTGATAATATAATTATTGGGACTAATATGTATGTCAAGAATGAATACTCGTAGAAGGTTCCAAAGATGCAACTCAAATAAAACCACCAAAACCGGAACAATGAGAGTAATGAACTAGAAGTGTCCCATGAATATTTAGATTTGACTGATTAAATGGGTTATATTTCTGAAGAATCTTACTGGCATCTCACAAACTCTTCATAAAGTTCAAGATCATCAAAATCGGAGTCCCAAATGAAAAGTTATGACTAAAACACAAAGGCAGAAAAGAGGTGACCGGATGATCTAACGCAGTACTTTTATCATTTATCCGGTACTCAAAATTTGATATAATGAGATGAACTTCTAGAGAATCTTATAGAGCATCTCACAAGCGTTCCATAGAGTACAAGGTTATCGAAATCAGAGTTCCGAGTAGTGAGTTATGCGCGAAATACGAAGTATCATGAAGTTGATCCGTATGAGCGACTGTATGACCCGGTACTAATAGGGATTAATCCGGTGTACACTAAACTGCACTCAAACGTTTATCCGTTCAGTATAAAAATACAAGCGCCAGATGATACGTGGTAGGAGTTTCCGTCAGATGATACGGTGCTACCATCGGAGTTTCTGTAGGATGATACGGTGCTACCATCGGAGTTTCCACCAGACCAATGTGCAGAGAGTAGGTGTGCGTGAAGAAATAAAAATTAGGGTACCGGATGATCCGATGCCTGTGCTACTGTACTTTTAGCCTCAGAGCAACGACTCTTTTGAGTTGTTGTGCTATTTATACCCCCTCTACTCGTCCATGTAGGTTGCTAGAGTCTAGAGAAAACTCATACACATTGAAGAAGACATCCAAGCCACCATAGTGCTAAGAGATCACATCCAAAAGCTTTAGCACATGCTTAGGGAGTGTAAGTGCTAGGTTAGGCCAAGAGAAAGTGAGAGACCAAGGTGTAGCTACCTTGTGCTTGGTTCTTAAGCGAACCACCACTGTAATCTTTGTATGCCGGCTCCTTTGAGTCTTAGTGGCTCACCGGCAGGTCATCGACCCTCTTGTTTGGTGTGGAGCAGCGACAACGACCATGTTCGAGGGACGAGGAGACCCCTCCTTCGTTGGAAGCTCCGTAATGAAGACAATGTGTCAAGGTGACCGATGCAAGCGGTGATGAGCATTGCCTTTGTGGCAATATCCTCGTCTACTTGACGTGAGCCCTAGTGGTGAGATCAAACCGTTGATCGGACGAGACTTGATCGCTGGGAGCATATCCTCGGTGTAGCTCCATCATAAACAAGGGATGGGTTTGCCCACCGATACCACACGAAAAAATCGGCATGCCAAGTTTGCATCTCTTAATCCACTCCTTTATGTTTCCGCAATTTTTACTTGCAACTTGTGTGCCTTTACTTTCTTAGAGTAATATCTTATTAGGATTAGCTCTAAGTTGCAAAACTCTTGTTAGGGGTATTGAAAACACTAGACGAACCGTAGTTGCACATTTAAATAGCATGTTTTAGTTTATGTTTTGTGCAAACTACATGCAAACCATACATTAAGGTTTTAAATACCCTAATTCACTCCCTCCCCTCTTAAGCTACGAGCACCGATTTAGGATAAAATAATTAGCTAATTAGTTTGTAAAAATAAAAGGAGTTCTAATATCAATATGCTTTTTGAATATTTGCATTTAAAACATGAAAATCATATATATTCATCAATCGAGCACCCTGTTGTTCCATAAAAAGAAAAAGAAAGCCCAATGACTTAACCAATGATGAGACCACCAACATATGACGACATTAGATTACAGGATTGGCGGTCGCATTTCCAAACACTTCGGCATCCAGGGCACGAAAAAAAAAGGCTGAATTCGCCGTTCGAGCCTGCTCTTTAGTGTAGGATTGATCATGATCAGTTTATAGGCTTCCTAGCAACAAGCCCATTTCTATATATCAAAGCCCCCGGCCGAGGCGCAAGGCTAGGTAGGCCACGACAGAAAAAAAAAATCACCGTGCGATCTCTAGTTAACGGTTCGTTCTTCACCGCACTTCGGATACACTGTGATGACCTAGCGTGGCGTTTCGCAAATGGCTGGAAGGTTCTCGGCTCTCATGTCTGCAGCCGCGGAAAATATCTTGCCCCTCTCATCTTCTCCCTGCCGTCCCATAATCTCCTTCCTGGCGTTGGCTCCCCGGCGAGGACGGCGCAGGCGAGCGGGCGAGCGAGGCATGCAGGCGGGTGCGGCGCACTTCAGGTGACAGATTTTCCAATGTCACCTGAAGAGGTGCGTATTCCCGCGTGGGCTAAAATTAATTATTAAATCTAGCGAGCTAAACCTGATCATCAGCCCACCAATATAGGCATGCATGCATGCAGGAGAGAGCAACGCCCACGAGGTCACCCACGTACATGCAAATTCAAAACTAGAAAAATCTATAATTAATAAACCGAGCATCCAAATTAAATTTGGTTTGCACCATTATCTTTCTTATAACAAGATGTTCAAAACAAGACCACACTGCCTATATCTGCATGATATTTTAAAAAATATTTTTTAACACTAAATAATTAATCTCGGAACTTGGGAACGAAAATTTTAACAACACGAATAAATAATTATTTTTACGAGCAAAAAATCTTAAACATACCGAACAAATGATAATGTGCAACGAACACGATATTAAACATGAACATTTGATCCTATGAATATTGCGACCAAATGAGTTAAAATTACCGAACAAATTAGTATACAAAAGCAAACAAATTAGTCTAAAAAATGAACAAATAAGTCAATGTTGTAGCCAATGATTTTTGTACTTCAAAATATATAATAGAGTATATATTTGTTAAGATCAAATTAAAAGAAAGAATAAGATATTAACAAATACTACAAATTTACAAATTATAAATTTGTAGTGGAGATAAGTAAAGAAAGAAAGAATGTAGCAGTAGGAGAAAATGAGCGGAGAAAAGGCAAAGTAAAAAGAATACAGAAAGTAAACAAACAAAAGGAGAAGAAAAATAAAAAAATATTACGAAGAATAATCTAGGAGAGGACTAGAAATAAAAAGTTACGATGGAATTGAATATAATAGAAACATAAAAGAAAGAATAAGAAATAAGGTGCGACTCTCTTTACAACTTTGGACACGCCCATGCACGCGTGGAAGGCTCTGCTACTTGTCAGGATTCCGACGCCACTAGCACTTGGCAAGCGGGCCCGCAAGCGCGATATGAGATTTGGTGGGTTGTTAAATATTTAATTGGGCCAAATGATCTCACGCCGGGCCGTTTGTACCTCTTCAGGTGATGGGAAGCTATTTCATCACTCGGGCGATGGATAGTCATCGCGCATGCAGGCCCGGTGCTCCGGAATACGACGACCACCTCTAGTATGGGCTTGGGGCTTTGCAGAACATAAATTGGGCTTGGTACGTGGTCCCAGTACTTGGCCCATATACGATGGGCTCACATGGTTACACCCCAGCAACTTCCACTAGGCCCATCTCAAAATTAGCCGACGCATCATTTAGTTAGGTACCCCCAGCCCAGCCGCTTGAATTGCGTTGATTTCTCCCGGAGACCGTCATTGGGCTTCATTGATTGTTGGATCTACTATTATATTTGTTGGGCCTTCATAATTAAGTACCTATATAAATATTTAAGAAGATGAATTGAATAGGTTGCTGAGTAGCACGTGCTACTTGCAAAAGTGTGGAGAAGTCTGTACAAGTAAAAGATTGGTGGCCGCTGCAAATTGAGTTCCAGACGGCCGGGTGTTGCTTGGCGCAAAGTCAAAAGAGAGATTAGGTAGAGGCTGCTCAAACCTGTTCCGTTGTCAATGTGGTTAGGCACGTATAGTACGGTGAAGACCGAATGAACATAATGAACCAGCAAGTAGATGATGCGTGCAGTCAAGTTTCTTCTTCCCTCTTCAGCACTGACCTTGCACCAACATTATTCTTGCATGCATGCAGTTGATGGCAGCTAGGGATGCGGATTAATCAAACATGCATGTGTGGATGGCGTGTTAGGCCCATGTATGGGATCTCTCGGAGTTAGAGCCGCAAGCTTTTCCCTTAATTCTGTAAACTACTGGAGAGTAGTACTATGATATTGTTTAATTACTCCGAAGCAACTAATATTACCTGCAGGTACGGCCCTTAATTAGCTTGTGATGGATCGATCATTGAGCGAGGAATAATCTATCCTAGTCATCATCCTAGCCAACGCAGTCGAGTCGAGTGGGATAATTAATAAAGATATGATGTGATGGATGAGTGACTGATGATGTTGAGCTCATATCATCCATTAGTTCCCTTGCTTAATGAAAGTCGCCGATCCACGATCGTAATTAGCCAGCAGCAGCAGTATCTTCCTTCACGTGCAGGTGCATCTATACCCCCACCCGCTGTCACTTCAGTGTCTACGCAGAGAGTAATCAGAGCATCAGTATCGTATCCATGGGCCATCGTCCACTGGTCATCTAATCCTCTGATATTCAATGCAATGCAAATTATAAATGCAATGCAGATTGAAAATGCAATGTAGAATACCTTTATCATGTAAATTTCCACCTAAACACGTAGTACTGCAAAGCCCAAATGAAGCGATCATGCATGCTAAGTCGAAACTAAAAGAGCTGGTGGAGCTACATTATAATTTTTTTCTTCAGCAAAGCAAATGAACAGGAAGTGATGTATGTAGCAGGTCCAATCTGCAAGTTGCCTCTGCCTGTATATATAAAAGTAGCAGCTAGCTAGTAGCACACTGAACCGGTCTGCACATGTGCTGACGATTAAACAAGCTCGAAGTCTGGTGTGATCGATCGATGGATCGGAGCTTTCTGCAACGTGCATGATCGATTCTGCTGGATGCATGGTGTGGCTGCCGCAGATGGAAGAAGCGAACGAAGCAATCATGCGTAGTGGTTTCGGTTGGGATCCATCCATATTCCTTAAATCTGGCACCAAAGTGCTGCAGAAAGCGGATGGTATGACGATGCAGTAGTCAGTGAAGCACATCGATGCGGACAAGGCATTTTCTTGAAACCAGAAGAGGGCTCGAGGAAATGGACAAGATGCCAGAAATGGGGAAAAGCGCAGGTGCCCATGGGCCAAAAGCAACCAACCGACCTGGCAAAATTGAAGGGTGCTGGCTGCCTAATGTGATCGAGCGAGCTCGCGACTGACCAGCAGTTAGCTTGAATTGTTCGGCTGGGAAACGTGGCCTTTCCTTCTGGGGCCGTATGCAGTGGTAGCAGTTACTCCCTCCGGACCCTTTTCTAAAACATTCAGAATAAATTTGCGCCGGTTCACTCGCTCCTATGCATGAATGCATGCAGGATCAATGGTGTAATGAACGGCCGGTGTTAAGAACTTGGTAACAACGCGCGGGTGTTTGGGACCCATGCAACGCGAACTGGTACGGTGATGCATGCCGAACACTGCATGATCGGTTCGACTATCAGAATCTATCGGACGAGTTTAGTGGACCTTTAGCGATTCGTTTGTAAACTCAAAGGGCAACTAACCCAAATTTCTGACGACCGGTATCAACTCAGACATGTTTGTTTCAGCTAGCTAGATTATTAATTTAATTTGGTCCAAAAGCTTATAGATGATGGCTGTTTGGAAACATGAATGGGTTATAGTTTCTAGATTGTGGGTCGAATCTAATTAAGGATTAAACCTTGACTAGGACTACATTCGTTGACAGCATCCTGAAGGATGCAGTACAAATAAAGGACAGCTATATATATATATACCTTGAGTACTAGGAGATGCTCTTGTCAATGTAGAGGAGTCAATGCTACAGCCACAAAACAGTAATACATACAGTCCGCCGGTACACGCAAGTCAGACGCGTATTATTGGTATAGTAGCGTGAACGAGGGGTGTTTGATGAGGAACGAATTTTTAGTCCGGGTCATATCGGACATTTGGATGCTTATTAGATGTACTAAATATGAGCTAACTGTAAAATTAATTGTATAACTAGAGACTAATTCACGAGATAAATCCATTACGTCTAATTAATCCATCATAAGCATATGTTTACTCTAACACAATATTGTCAAATTATAGACTAATTAGTCTTAATGGATTCGTCTCATGAATAAGTCTCTATTTATGCTATGAATTTTGTAATTGATCTATAATTAAATACTTCTAGTTGGTGTCCAAATATTCGATGTGCAGCCCTTAAACAGTAAGCACAGTGGAGGGAAACATAAACACTTACATTGAGAGTCGGAGAGGAGAACACATCCGATCCGATCCAACTGGGTGGTTGGGTTGCATGGGTGCGCGTGCCCGCCCGGCCGGCCCTCCTACTAGCTCCTTTCTAGCTCGGCGCTTATGAGTGTTTGGACGTATCGCATACGATGCTCGATGCTAATTAGAGAGGCTAATTTAGCTGTAAAACTAATTATATAAATGGAGACTAATTCACGAGATAAATCTATTAAGTCTAATTAAACTATCATTAGCATATATTTATTGTAGCACAACATCGTCAAATGATGGACTAATTAGACTTAATAGATTTATCTCGCAAATTAGCCTTCATTTATACGATTAGTTTTGTAATTAATCTATATTTAATATTTCTAATTAGTGTCGGGTTTTATTCTAGTCCTGAAACTAAACATGATCTTAGCTTGCATACCACAGTTTCATATGAGATGAGACAACAGACGGCGAATCCCACCGAAGCGATGGAGGCTCCTTACCTCCAGGCTCTAGTTCCACGGATTAAACTTTAATCCTTGTCACATCAAATAATATTTAATTACTATTAAATATAAACTAATTATAAAATTAATTGCACAGATAGAGTCTAATTTGCGAGACGAATCTATTAAACATAATTAGTCTATAATTTAACAATATAGTACTGTAGTAAACATATGCTAATGATAAATTAATTAGGTTTAATAGAATTATATTCATATATGTAATTAATTTTATAATTATCTTATTTAATTCTTCTCATTAACATCCGAAAATTCCATACAATAACAACTAAACTTTAGCCCGTTCTCTCTCCGTTCACGCACACCAGAGAGAGAGAGAGAGAGTATTTTACAGCGGGGGGCGGCAGCCCCAACACGCGCTCGATTGATCATCCCGTCTTCGTCTTCGCTGCAAAGTCTGTCAGGCAAGCGCAAAATCCCCCCGGCTGCCTTGGATGAGTCTTCCCTGACTTTTGGCTCGGTCACTGACACGTGGGCTCGGCCCCACGCGTCAGTGACTGAAATGAAGAGGGATCAAAGTCAGAGGAACTGTTTCCGCCTGCCTGGGCCTGGGCGGCCACCATCTTCCACGCCTCTCGCTCCCTGCATCTCTCATACTCCTTGCTAAGCAATTCCCAATCAAGGTCAAACACGTACTACTACTTGCATTGCTCATCCTCCCTAGCTGTGCCGTACCAAATCCTCTGCTAATTATTCATCCACTTCTTTAATTTCTCTGGATCACTGCTGCTACAGGATGAGGTCAATGCCTTTTTATTTTCTGCATGTACTACTAGTTTAGGATTAGTAAAACGCAGGAAAAAGAAAAAAAACTGCAGGCGCACGCAAAGCAAACTGCCAACCCACACCGTTGACAAATGCATGGTTCCTCCTTGCGCTAGCTGTGTTTGAAACCGTGAAGCGAATGGAAGAAACTATGTGGGTTACGCTAAAGCCACGTGGGAAATTAAGAAACTACTTGCCATATACGGTTATAGAACACATCGTTGTTCTATTAAGAAATAAATAGTACTACCTTCATCTTAGAATATAACTATTTTTAGATTTTCTCCAAGTCAAACATTTTAATCTTTGACCATAGATAAGAAAATATAAAGATTGATAATATAAAAATAATATTAGTTTAATCATAATGAAACCAACTATCATAATATATAACTTTTTCTATTTAAAAGTAATTATTTTTAGAAATATTATTGGTCAAAGACGAAAATACGTGACTTTGACCAAATCAAAAAGTTTGCAAGCATGTGAAAATAGTTTGTAAATTGTTTTAAACACAATAATAACCATGTGACTATATATATTTGGTTGGTGCGCAAATAGCTACAGAAAAAATATAGAAAGATCTTATTTAATCTACCATTATTTCTGTTGGATCTCCACACTCTAAAGTACAACTTTCTCATAGTCAGATTGTTAAGTAGCTATTACTCTACTTGATGATTTAGATTGGAAAAATAATTTGCTTTGAGCTTGGTTTTTCTTGTTCTGAAACGTGAGGTAAATATGCATGAGAGGAAGTAGTGTTTTCCTTTTTTAGAGCATCTCCAAGAGTTTTTCTAAATTTCAATTTCTAAATTATTATTTAGAAAGCTTTTTGCATAAAATCGCTTTTTATATGTTTTACCTCTCCAACAGCTTTTCTATATCTTGTGTAGCCTCTATAAAATTATTTTCGCTATATGTCTTTAGCTAGCGAAAAATATGGAATGGAGAATAGCTATATTTGGATAACCACTTAGAGAAGTTGTTGGAGGGTATTTTTCTATCAAAATCGCTATTCCTAACAATGAGGGAAAGATATAGAAATTTTTTTGAAGTTGCTCTTGCAAATAATAAAGTGACGATAAAATTAGCCTTCGATGATGGGACCTGATACACTACTCCTAAATAACTATAAACCGTCAATTTAGTTAGATCTGATGATATATTACCTCTTAGACGTAATAGATGAGTGAATTATTATATTTATTTCTATAATTTTTATTTTATAAATAGGATAAATACGGAACAAATCTACCTTTTAGATAGCATATTCTAATAACACGTGATAGATCCATTTTTGTATTACATGTTGTCTGATGTTTTGTATCAATTACTTCGCTCCAAATGAAAGTGCCATTGAAACCATCTTGGCTTCCTTCTATGAGCATGTTTGCATAAGGCTTTTACTCGTGTTCTTTTAGTAGTGCATACAAAGTTTGCCACTAAATAATTTGCCGAGATGCAAGTTCCTCAGAATAAAGACAAACCTGATGAGGAACCATCTCTGATGCCTGAACTAACCCAACGATAACCGTGGCTCAAGGGCGGGGAGCAACGAATTCCCACCCATTTTTTCCTTTTTATTAATTAAATATTTGTCCTTTATTAATTCTTTTATAATTTAATGGTTCAGATTTATTTGAGCCAAGTAAGAACCATCCAATTTGACACCATTTTAAGAAAACCGCCGGTTATTATCAATAAGATGAGAGCTAACATGCGCTCGCTTGAGAGCGTGCCACCTTTTAACCCACATCTAATGATATGAACAACCTGTCAGACCCGGGGTCACGGGACTGTGTACATAATGTAGTTTAAACAGGCTCAAAAAAGCCCGTCTTATCTCTTATTTATCTCATTTATCTCTTATTTATCCCGTATGAATAGGAGATAAAGCTAGTCGGTACAGAAGGAATCTACTCGAGTTGTATTTGGTTACGATTCCTGATCTAGTATTGGACTAGGATTCTTGTAACCCTGACCTCTCGGATATATAAGGGGGGGCAGGGACCCATTCAAGGCAGATCATCAAGATCATTCTACACCTAAGGGAATACAAACCACCACACAGGATGTAGGGTATTACGCACCTCGCGGCCTGAACCTGTCTAAATTTTGTATCCCTTGCACCTTCGAGTTCCTGATCTCGGTGTCCTCACCTAAACTTACCACCTTAGTCATATACTTCGGTGGGCAGCCGGTAAAACACCAATAGCTAGCGCGCCAGGTAGGGGAGCGCATCGAAGATCCACCAGCGAACTCGATGGCATCTTTCCAGTTCACCAGGTTAGTACCTTCTCAGGGTACAATGTTTGTTTTTGGCTCGTGGATTTGCATCGCAGATGGTGCTGGCATTTTTCGTCGATTCCTCATCGACATGAAGCCAAAAACTCCCGCGGCGGATCCTCGCAGCGACCTTGACAAGTTCGTTGATGATCTCGATGACTTGTCAATCCATGCATCCACTGCAAGGATCGAGGAGGAGTCTGCTTCCGGTGTGACTTCATCCGGCGCTGCATCAACTTTCCTTGGGTTGGACTCGTTCCAATCTGAGGATTCGTGTAGCTGATCATGACTCGGTCTACGCGATTTGGCCACTGATCTCCAGGAGGCCGACATCTCCGAGTCCCTCTCCGCATTAGAGAAGGACTTGGACTCTCTGCTCCAACTTGATGGGCCCGAAGCCACCGCACGTCGGGGGGTTCGGGTTGTTTTGGTGCCAGCGATCCGATGATCTCCTCCACCCCGGAGGGGCGTTTCGTGCATTGGAAGGGCATGCAACCTTCTGATCTACTCGAGGCTGAGGATCAACTTGTGGCCCACCTCGAGCCTTTGCCTTTTCAAGAGGACAGGCCGTTAGCCACCTTGGTGGAGCAGTCGACTGAACTAGTCGACGAGAGCTCTGAGGAGCTCATCTCACGCCAGGTGCTGATGGCGGAAGAAGGTGAGGACGATGGCGACTTGCCCATCGACGAATTCGATGTGGTCTCTGAAGATGAAGCCACAGCTAACGCTGGCGACGAAAATGACGCCGATCGTGAGGCACGGAGGATCCGGAACAGGGCTCGCGCAGCTCGCCGAAGGAGGGTCAATGAGCGCATGCGATCCATGCATCGCGAGCTTGATGCCGAATTTGCTGCCGTAAGCAAGCGGGGCTTCAGGACACCGGTGGTCAACATCGCTAGGGTTACGGCCATACTCGAGCGCAGCAACGATCCAAACGTGCGTCAAGCACTTCATTACGCGCAGAGGGCCTGGATTCAGCTTGATCAGCAAAACCTAGTTTCTACCCTCAGGGAGGAGCGCGTGGGCGAGAGCCGAAGCCAGGCTCACAGCCGAACGGCAGGTGGCCGTCCTCGACCTCAGCGTAGAAATAACAACAACGCTCGCGGGAGTCAGGCTCCTGGCGGGAGGCAGCAGCCACATCCAGGAGGTAACCCGCGACATGCCAATCATCGGCCTCCTCCAGAAGACCTGCGCCAGCATATCAATGAAGGCCGCGATGCGCGGTCCGTGATCGATTCCAGGCGCAAAGTGCGCGAAGAAGTCGAGATGGAAGGTACTGATTGCAGCGACCGTTTCCTAGCTTTCTCCGCACGATTCAGCAGCTACAAGTACCCTGAGGGCTTCAAGCCGATCGCATCACCAAGTATGATGGTAAGCAAGCTCCTCAGCAATAGCTACGTTGCTACTCCACCGCCATTGAAGTAGCAGGGGGCTCCAACATCACCAAGGTCGTCTACTTCCCGATGGCTTTGGACCCCGCGACGCTCACGTGGTTGGAGAGCCTCAGCAACAACTCGATCGACTCTTGGGAGCGGCTCAAGAAGGTCTTCATCGACAACTTCCAGGGGGCGATCGCTCTTGCAAGTACTCATCACGATCTTGCTTAGTGTAAACAGGAACGTAACGAGCTCCTACGATCGTACACATGCTGTTTCTTCGATATCCGCGCCACCATCGCGAATATCTCGGTGGAGGACATCATCGACTGCTTCTACAACGGCATCACCGATGCAGGCATCTACAGAGACTTCGGGCGGAACAGACCGAAGACTATTGCGGGGTTGCGTGACATGATGCACGACTGGTCCGAGCAGGAAGAGAAGATGCGGGAGCGGTTCCTGAGGCACCAAGATGGCAATCTGAGGCGTCCTCATGACAACCACAACGACAAGAGCCAGCGGGACTATCCGGGTCCACATCGAAAACGCAAGCCAGATGATCTCATCACGGCTGTGGATCGTCCCTCGCGAGGCAAGAAGTCGACTACGCAGGAGGAGTTCGAGAAGCTCCTGCAGAAGAAATGCCCATGGCATCCAGGTGCCAATAATACGGCAATTGATTGTTACCACCTCCGGAGGACTTTCAGCAATTCCGGCAGTGGCAAGAAGGACAAGAAGCCCATGGACAAGGAACCCGAAGACGACGACCAAGGGGACCAAGGGCGCAACCTGAAGTTCCAGGATGCTTTGAAGACCGTCAACGTCATCTTCGGGGGGATGGAGACTTCGGTTCCAGGTGGGAACAAAAACTGCTTCTCCGAGAGATCATGTCCGTCGAGCCGGCGGCACCACGACCACTCCACTGGTCGGAGGTGCCCATCTTGTTCTCCCGCGACGATCAGTGGACAAGCTTTTTGGAGCCCGGTAAGTTCCCCTTGGTTCTGGACCCGGTGGTGGCAAAAGTTAGGCTAACCAAGGTGCTCGTCGATGGTGGGAGTGGTCTCAACCTCATCTTCACCAGCACTTTGAGAAAAATAGGTCTGGACTTCACGGACATGCTGCTTCCAAGCAAGTCTCCTTTCTACGGCATTGTCCCAGGTAATGCGGCGCACCCACTTGGCACGGTGGTTCTTCCAGTCACTTTCGACATGAGGGAGAATTACCGCACTGAGTTCATTAAATTCGAAGTTGCTAACTTCGAATCTTCTTATCATGCTATACTGGGCCGTCCGGCCCTTGCCAAATTCATGGCAGTGCTGCATTACGTTTATCTACTTCTTAAGATGCCAGGACAAAGTGGGGTACTCACTCTCCGAGGCGACTTGAAGAAGTCATATGATTGCAACCAGGAGGCTGTCCAATATGCTTCAACTACGCGTGTGCCAGATGCTTCAGGAGAAGTACTCACGGCCGCACAGCAGCTCTCCCAAGCCGAGCTGGAGATCCCTTCAAGAAAGGCCAGCAAGTCGAGCATCCAGTCAACTGGTGATGTGGCCCTCAAGTCGATCCAGCTCCAGGAGGGTGACTCATCTAAGACCGCCGTCATCGGTGTAGGCTTAGATAAAAAAATAGGGACTCGCGCTCGTCAGTTTCCTTCGGGCTAACCGAGACATATTGTGTGGAAACCAGCGGATATACCAGGGGTGCCCAGGGGGCTGATCGAGCATAGTCTGAATGTACACCCAAAGGCTGTGCCCAAAAAGCAACGCCTTCGAAGATTTGCTCATGACAAGCGTGAGGCAATTAAACGGGAAATAGCTAAACTCCTCGCGGCTGGCTTCATTAAAGAAGTGATTCATCCAGAGTGGGTAGCTAATCCCGTCCTTGTATGGAAAAAGAATAATAAATGGAGAACGTGTGTTGACTACATCGATATCAACAAGCATTGCCCAAAAGATCACTTCGGGCTACCGCGTATTGATCAACTCGTCGACTCGATGGCAGGTTGTGTACTTCTTTGTTTTCTTGATTGTTATTCAGGATATCACCAGATTGCGCTCAAGGAGGAGGATCAAATCAAGACCACGTTCATCACCCTGTTCGGGACTTACGCCTACAAAACTATGTCTATTGGTTTGAAAAATGCAGGAGCAACCTATCAGCGCGCTATTCAGATGTGCTTTGCCGATGAGCTGCATCAAAACATTGAAGCCTACGTGGATGACGTGGTCATCAAGACCAGAAATCCCGATGGTCTGATTGCAGACTTGGAAGAAATGTTCAACAGCCTACGCAGGTTTCGTTGGAAGCTCAACCCAACCAAATGCATCTTTGGAGTACCATCAGGGAAATTGCTCGAGTTCATCATCAGCAACCGGGGAATTAAAACCAACCCTGTGAAGATTTCGGCCATCACTGATATGAGGGCTCCGGCCACAATCAAAGATGTGCAGAAGCTAACAGGTTGTATGGCAGCACTGAACAGGTTCATCTTCCGACTCGGGGAGAGAGGACTACCCTTTTTCAAGCTCCTGAAGCGCCAAGACAAGTTCCAATGGATGAAGGAGGCCGAGCGAGCCTTATAGGACCTGAAGCATCACCTTTAGTCCCCTTCAGTCCTTACAGCACCATTGCCGGGGGAAGATCTACTACTCTACATTGCGGCAACAACTCATGTTGTCAGCAGTGTTATTGTAGGCGAGCGAGGCGAGGAAGGCCATGCATTTGGAGTGCAGAGGTCTGTATATTTCGTCAGCGAGTTACTCTCCGAATCCAAGGTATGATACCCGGCAGTTCAGAAACTTTTATATGCAATTTTGATTACATCAAGAAAATTGTGCCATTACTTTGACGAGTACAAGATCACTGTGATTACGGATTTCCCGTTGGCAGATATTCTCCATAATCAAGATGCCACGGGGCGTATATCAAAGTGGGTAGTGGAACTGGGGGCGTTGTCTATTGACTTCAAGCCACGCACTGCAATCAAGTCTCAAGCTCTAGTCGATTTTATGGCTGAGTGGAGAGAGAATCAAATCCCAACTCCAGTTGACAAGCCAGAGCATTGGACCATGTACTTTGGTGGGTCTCTTAAGCTCGACGGCGGCGGCGCTGGAGTCCTGTTTATTTCTCCACGGGGTGAACAACTGAAGTACGTTCTCCAGATCCTTTGAGAGGTATCAAATAATGAAGCCGAGTATGAAGCTTTGCTTCACGGGCTACGTTTGGCAATATCACCGGGCATCAAGCAACTACTCGTATATGGCGATTCACTTCTTGTGGTTCAACAAGTCAACAAAGAGCGGGACTGCAACAAGGAGACGATGGACGCTTATGTACAAGAAGTACGCAAGCTAGAAAATAAGTTTTCCGGTCTGGAGGTTCATCATGTGTTATGGGAGCATAATGTTGGTGCAGATATACTATCCAAGCTAGGGTCTACTCGTGCATAGGTTCTAGCAGGAGTCTTTGTCCAGGAGTTAAAGCAGCCATCCATCAAGTCTTCACCTCAGGTAACCACCGATACGGGCCGTCAATAACCTGATCGGGAGGTTATGATGCTTGGTGAGGACTGGAGAGAGGCTTATATCGATTTCATCCGAGATCAAAGGCTACCGGCGGGGACGGACGCCAGAAGCGCAGAGGCAGCTCGTGTCATGCACACAAGTAAGGGGTTCGTCCTAGTCGATAGCAAGCTTTATCGGTGTGGCGCACGTTCAGGCGTTCTCATGAAGTGCGTCACGAAAGAAGACGGCTACGATATGCTGCGGGAGATACATGAGGGTGTTTGCGGTAACCACGCAGCTTTAAGAATGCTGGTGGGGAAAGCATACAGAGCTGGTTTCTGGTGACCCACCGCAGTGTCCGATGCCGAGGATCTTGTGCGGAGGTATCATAACTGCCAATTCTTTGGCAAGCAATCTCAAGTCCCAGCTCACAGTCTCATCACCATACCGCCATCCTGGCCGTTTGCTTGCTGGATCCTTAATATGATTGGGTCTTTCACAATGGCGCCAGGCGGCTTCACCCATGTGTTGGTGGCTATCAACAAGTTTACCAAGTGGATTGAGTACAAGCCGATAGCCAAGCTCACACCAGATCGAGTTGTTGATTTCATCTCCGATATCTTGCATCACTTCGGCTTCCCGAATACCATCATCACGGACTTGGACCAAACTTCACGACCAACCAGTTTTGGGAGTTCTGCGAAAATGCGTGCATCGAGATTAAATATGTCTCTGTTGCACACCCAAGGGCCAATGGTCAAGTCGAGAGGGCGAACAGCATGATAATTGATGGCCTCAAGAAAAGACTCTATAATGAAAACAACAAGAAAGAAGGCAAGTGGATACATGAATTGCCACATGTCATCTGGGGGCTCTGGACTTAGCCGTCCAAAGCCACAGGACAAACTCCATTCTTCCTCGTATACGGTTCCGAAGCTATCTTATCGGTCGACATCATGTGGAAATCCCTAAGGGTTGAAATGCACAATGAAGGCGAGGCGGACAAGGCAAGGCAGTTAGAGCTCGATTCTGTCGAAGTGGCTTGCTGCACCGCTCTTGTTCAGTCAGCCCGATACCTGCAGGGGATCCGGTGACATCACGATCGCAACGTGAAGGAACGATCGTTCAATATAGGCGATCTGGTCCTACGCCGCATCCAAGACGATTCCGGCTTACACAAGCTCAACTCAAGGTGGGAAGGTCCGTTCGTCGTCAAGCAGGTTATAAGACCAGGGTCGTATCAACTACAATACCCCGAGGGTCAAGATGTCCCGAATTCCTGAAATATTTAGCACCTGTGCAAGTTCTACCCATGAAGAAGCATGCGTGGATAGCTGTTCTCCAGACGCCTAGGCGGCCTTTTTTCTTCCGAATCAATTTGGAGGCCGCGTGCTGCAAAATTTGGAATGTAAATTTTTCTGTTAACAGACAGAGGCTCCGGCCACGTTCATGTTTTATAAATTGACTTCTTGCCATAAGTTGTGACGGAGGCTATGGCCACGTTCTTGTTTTGTCGACTTTGTGTTATAAGTTTTGACGGAGGCTTCAGCTACATTCATGCTTTATATGAATCGACTTCCGCCGTGACCTTTGATGGTCGCTTGCGACGATGGTCGCATTTTTCCCAACAAATTTGATCCGTTTGATTAGGTTTATACCTAACTTGTTGGATGGGCTCGCATGAGGAGCTATTTCGACTACACCCAGAGTCGTTGCACTCGGGGTAGTTTCTTTTTCTGCCATAAGCACGACAGTCTCGCGGCGCCGCTCGCATTTTTCCCAACAAATTCGATCCGTTCGATTAGGTTTATACCTAACTTGTTGGATGGGCTCGCATGAGTAGCTATTTCAACTACATCCAGAGTCGTTGCACTCAGGGTGGTTTCGTTTTCTACCATAAACACGGCAGTCTCGCGGCAGTGCTCGCGTTCATTCCCAACAAGTTCGATCCGTTCGATTGGTTCATACCTAACTTGTTGGATGCGCTCATATGAGGAGCAATTTCGACTACGCCCAGAGTCGTTGCACTCGGGGTAGTTTCGTTTTCCTTGCCATAAGCACGGCAGTCTCGCGATGATGCTCGCGTTCTTTCCTAACTGGTTAGACCCGCTCGATCGGGATATGTCTAACTTGTTGGATGGGTTCCTACTCGGAGCCACTATGACTACTTCCAAGGTCGTTGCACCCGGGGTAGTGTCTACTACTTCGCCTTCAAATCTGGATGACAATTCAGCTAAGGCACATACAAGTAGAGACATCAAATAAAAATATATACAAGGAAAACGAGTACTTATTTTTTACATTCTAATCCTGCAGTACATTTTTCACTATCTGTTCTGCTACAGGTTGGGCTTCTTGGAGGTACTCGTTGAATTGATCTTCAGTGCACTCCGTAGCCACTCCCTGCGTGAACATCTCTAGTTGTGCTTCTGGCCAAAAGGATTTTACAAAGGCGAGCGCGTGGCTGACACATGCGACCGGGGCCTCTGTTAGGATTTTGACGACCTTTTGCGGCGCTCCGAGAAGTCGTTCCAGCAAAGGCCGCTCGCCTGCTTCGCCTTCCTCTGGTGGATCCACCATGTCCACAAGCTCCTGGGCGGCCCCCCTGAGGTCCTCCAGCTCCTTTTGCCGCCGCTCATCCTTCTCGTCTAGCGTCTTAATCTGCCGAAGGCAATTGGTGAACTATTGTTCAGTGTCAGCGATTACCTTCTGCAGCTTTTCAACGTCATTTGTACGGTGATATAGCATATTCTTCACGTCAGTAAGTAGCTCTTCTTTGTATGTTAAGATTTTCCTAAGCTCTGCGGTGAAGATATTTTCAGAGTCCAAGGAAAATTGTTAAGGGAAAGTACTCGAGAGAAGAAAGGGGCCTACCTTGGTGCGCTTTCTTCTGCTCTTTGAGTTGCTCCTAGAGCTCGGAGTGGGCCTTCTCAAGGTTGTGGAGGTCGTTCTTGAGGAGCCATGTCTCTCGAGTCCGCTCTTGTTTCAGCTTGTCGAGCTCCCTCTGAAGATAGATGTTCTTCGTAAGCTCTTCGGATATGCGCTTCTCCTTGGCAGCAAGCTCCTTGTGACCACTCACGACTGCTTTCAACTTCTTCGACTTCTTTTGCAAGTGCGTGATCATGTTCTGCATAAAGTGGGAGATTAAGACAAGCAACTTGACAACGTATACAAGCAGAAGAGTAATCACGTGTTACTATGGTAAAATCATACAACTCCTTGTAAGCCTTCTTGAAGGTTTTTATGTTATTGCTCGTCAGCATTGGATCATCCACCAGATCTGTGGAGATGATGTTCTGGTACCCGGGCCCGGCCATCAGCAGATCTCCAGGACTTCTTGAGGTCTCTGCGGCTTCTTCAGAAGGTGGTTGCGGGGTACCTGCAAGTCAAGATGCATTCAGTACATAATGCCTGGAGTGTAAGCAGCCAGCCATGGGCGGTTAGACACTTACCTGTGCCATCCGCAGGAACAGCGTCAGGGGCCTCGATCTGTTCCTCACCACCAGCTCTAGCTTCGGCTTGTTGGGGCTCGGGGGGTGGCAGGTCGGGTAGCGTCGTGTCTGCCTCGCGGGCTAGCTCCGTGGGCGTGGGCCCCTCTAGGGCTGATGGCTCGGGGGCTGGGGTAGTTGCGGCCGGTTTCGGCTTGTGCCTCACGGCGCTTGCAGACCTAATGAAGCAGAGTCAGTTATATCATTACAAGTCGAAAAGAGCAGAATGTTCATTATGCGACAAGATGTACACTTACAGCGAAGACCTCTTCATGACAGCCTTCTTCACCCTCATGGCCCATGGTGTCCTAACCATGGTACTTGTTGCTGGCGGCGGGGTGACACCAGCTGGTGGCGCGGTGCCTGCCACGGCAATGGTAACCGATCCTGTCGCCGAAGCTGCTGGATCCGTTCCCATCTCTTGGTGCCCGGGCTCGGGTGGAGAAGCAGGTGGACTGCAAATAGAAAAAGTCAGTGTGCAACAAGGCAGCATATTCATACCTAGAGGACTCGACTTATTGCACTTTTCATTTGTGCACAACCCGGCGACCCTGCCGAACCGAAGGCAGAGTATCGGTCAACTCCACGGATGGTCTGGGGGAGTTGCCTCTTCTCGCCTCCCCCTTGGCTTCCTTTTCCGCCAGGGGCTTCCACCTTTAGTGGACTCGCTGCCGGGCAGAGCCTCAGCTATCGAGCCCTCTTCGCTTTGGCCGCGGCGCTGGGGAGAAGGTGGTCCGGTCGAGGGATGTCAGGTTGCGGAGGGTAGCTGCGGTATAACTCTGTGTGCCCCTACAGAAGGTTTTCAGTTAGCAGTGGCTGAACAAAATTTGTTTTCAACATAAAGTAGTCAAACACTTACCGGCTTCGAAGGATTTTGTGCAGCAAATAGCTGCGGGACGTAGGGGACTGCATCCACATCCAGTAGCACTCGCCTGACCCGGGTGAGTGCAGCTTCATCCGTCAGCTCCTCTGCACACATGTGAGATGGATCTTCAGCGCCCTTGTACTCGAATCCAAGTATATGGCGTTGCTGGATTGGCTGGACTCAGCGTTTGAAGAAGGAAAAACATCACGGATGCGCTGGTCACTCCCATTTCCTTATGAGCTGCTATGGTGTCTAGCAACTCATCGACTTGATCCATGTCCCCCATGGAAAGTTCGATATTCCACTCTGGTCTTACATCAGGTGGTTTATTTGACTTTTCTGGGAGTTGGGGGGCATGATTTTCGATGTAGAACCAATGATTCTTCCACCCGGGAATGTTGGAGGGGAATTTGTATGAAAGGTACTTGTCGCCGGCTTGTTGTCTAAGTTGGATGCCGGCGCCCCCTACAACAGATGGATTTTTGGAGGTGGGTTGTGGTTTTACTCGGAATAGGAAGCGAAAAAGATCCCAATGGGGTTCAATTCCGAGGAAGGCTTCACAGAAATGGATAAAGATTGCGATATGGCAAATGGAATTTGGGTTGAGATGATGGAGCTCAAGCCCATAGTAGTAAAGAAGACCCCGGAAAAAGGAACAAGAGGGGAGGGCCAGACCCCGTTCGGCAAAATGGTAAAATGTGACAATTTCATCTACATTTTCCATGGGAAAAGGTTCGTGAAAGGAGGGGCGCCAATTGAGAAGACTCTTCAACTTCGGAAGTCTTGGAGCAATCCCTCGGAAACAAGCTTATTAAGGTCGTTGAGGGAGCACTTACTGTATGTCCACTCCCCGGACGGCGGCTGCACCTCCTTCTTCTTCCCATCCTTCTCCGATCTCTTGGACGCCATTTCCAGATCCGCTCGCCACGAGTTGCTCGGGGGCTGTGGGGAAAGGGGTGGGGAGATTTGGGTGGATTGGAGTTCTCTAAGAGGGAGAAGGCGGGATGCGGTTCTATTTGGGGGATTTTGGAAGTTCTTGGCGGGTTGCAGATTGAAAGCACAATTTTTACTGCTTTGAAGTTGAAGAGTCATTTCAGAGAATATTCGGAAGTTGAGGGGTCATTTGGTGGATTGTTTAGATAAAGTATTCAATTTATCATTTTTTCAGGGTTAATTGTCGCGAAAAAAGGGGTGTTTTGAATCCTAGATCTAACTTCTATCATTTATTACCATCACATCAGTTATTTACCATGTGGACATTTTAACATTGCATGCCACGACTTTTTGATCCTTATTTCCAAACCTTAGAGATTTGGATTCAAGGCTCGGGGGCTGCGGAATACGTGGCATCGACTACTTATATTTTAAATTTATTTGAAAAGTAAGGAAGACTCAAGACTAATGTGACCCTCAGCCTGATTCTCTGATTCAACCTAAGGCTCGGGGGCTACTCCATATGGAGTGCGATTTTTCAATCGCACACCATACCAAAGAAATAATTTGGGGCATGAGCACCTCATAGCTTCGATGCAGCCAAGTAAGTACTCAAAGAAGAACTTCAAGACGGAGCTTCAAAAGAAGCCGAAGACTACTTCAAAAGTACTCGAGAAGCCTGCAGTACTCAGCTACGAAGAGTTCGGGGGCTTGTCAGACCCGATGCCACGGGACTGTGTACATAACGTAGTTTAAACAGACTTAAGAGATAAAGCCCATCTTATCTCTTATTTATCTCATTTATCTCTTATTTATCCCGTATGAATAGGAGATAAAGCTAGTCGGTACAGAAGGAATCTACTCGAGTTGTATTCAGTTACGATTCTTTATCTAGTATTGGACTAAGATTCTTGTAACCCTGACCTCCCGGATATATAAGGGGGGCAGGGACCCATTCAAGGTAGATCATCAAGATCATTCTACACCTAAAGGAATACAAACCACCACACAGGATGTAGGGTATTACGCACCTCGCGGCCCGAACCTGTCTAAGTTTTGTGTCCCTTGCACCTTCGAGTTCCTGATCTCGGTGCCTCCTCACCTAAACTTACCACCTTGGGCATATCCCTCGGTGGGCAGCCGGTAAAACACCGACACAACTGGCACGTCGTTTGCCAAAATTAATATCAAATTCGGTAGTCCCGCTATGTGCTCCACCATATGCCAAGATCAAGCATACACACATACCGTTTACAATCATATATATATATATATAAATATATATACGTAAATATATATATATATTGCCGATGAACTACAAAGATAAATTTTAAGCATTTCAAGAGTTCGACAAATAAAGATTACAAGTTCAACATAGGAGGGTTCAAATATGAAATTAAAGGTTCAACAACAACTTACAAGCCTTGGGCTTACAAATCCAAATTTAGTGTTTAACATGCTATCCTAAAAGAAACGACTACGCAACGGATAAACTTGATAAAACGTGATAACTGATAAACTATTGGAGTCTTGCTCAAGGACACCATCGAGGCCACAACGACCTACTCCTCCCCCGCACCGGGATCGGCGGGTAGAAGTGGCCAAACACAACTTTCAGCTCACCTACAATTTAGTTTAAAAAGCAACATAAGTACAAAGGTACTCGCAAGACTTACGCAATTTAATAACCAAGGAGCATGCAATGAGAGCTCAACAAGATAAGAGCTTTAGGGTTAAGTAAGTTTGCATAAGCATGAGTTCTCTAATCCAACATCTAGCTCTCTAGCAAATTAATTGTCTTGCCCAATCCACCTCATAATTTTAGTTGCTTAAATCAGTGTTTTCCTAGACGAAAAACGGTAGACGAATGGCGAGGGGCCGTTTAGGGTTTAGACGGGTTTAGACGTGTTTAAACGGGAATTAAACAGCCTAAATGGTTTGGTACTGTAGCATGATTTCAGCAAGATTAAAGAGGACTTTACTAACCTTTTGTGAAGTAAACTTGAAGCTTTTGATTTTGATATCCTCCCAAGTTGAGATATGTGCCTGAAAAAGAAGGAGCAGCTATTAGAGTATGGTGTAGAACTGTAGAAGTGTAGATAATAGTGCATTACAGGCAGCATATGAACAAGAACAAGATTAAATAGTAGAATACATTAAACATGCTCAATTCTGCTCCAAAATCAGCAAATGACAGAAAATAATATAACACCGCAAATAATTGATAAGCACAAACATAGATAGTTCTTACAAACCAAGCACCACAAATAGGTTCTTACAAACAAAGCAATAGTTCATAAGTTCGGTAGGTAGAGATTAATAGATAGTGGTAATATGGAATTATGGATGATGGTCAAAGCCTCTAGCTTAACCCATCATCCGTCATTGTCTTCCTCCCCCTCTAGCTCATAACCAGTTGTGATCACAACATCTTGGTCCGACTCAAAGTCAATATCTTCCTCATTTATTGGCTCTCCATCAGTTTCGGACAAGGGCTCTTCTTCAATCTCTCTCTCCATAGCTAATCTTGCACTCCTACGAAGTTTTGTGACCTCATCAGGACCACACGTCTCAGCAATTAATCTCCATGTGAGACCTGTTACAGAGTCAACATCAGACCCCTCTTCATCTGCACCTTGGGCCATCCATCCTTGACCAAAGGTTGCTTCGGTTGCTACAAGCGGGTCTGCCCTTTTGCTGTTTTGAGCTTTATTTTTCCTCTTTGCATGAAGATGATTGAATCTAACATAGACAAGTTGTTGAACCCTCTCACATGTGAGCCTATTCCTTTTCTTTGTATGGATCTACAATATATCAAATTCATTGAGCTGCAATTAGTGTTGCTGAAAAAATATGACACATGCTGAAATGATCAACTAAATTTTTGTAGACTTACTCCTTCAAAACAGCTCCAATTCCTTTCACAACCCGAGGCACTTGATGTTAAAGAGAGGATTCTAATAGCAAAATTTTGCAGTGTTGGAACTTGTGTTCTATAATTTGCCCACCACTTAGCTGCACAAGAAAAATACTTAAGATTTATACAACAAGGCTGAGCAACCAACTACCAAATTTGATGCAAATAACTTAAATACCTGGACTGAAATTATAATCCTTGCAGCCCAACTGAGCTACATTTTTACCAAAATGTCCAGCTTTATCTTTGAACTTGTGGAAGTCTTCATTAAGCACTTGATTTTGCTTGTCATAGTCACCATGGTAGAATGATTCAACAGCAGCAAAAAACCCATCTATGACATCCTCATTGTGAAAGATAGAGGGCTTGCTGCAGCTATAATAAGGGTTTAAGCAATATGCAGCCATGTGAATAGGACAGTCCAACCGTTTCTTCATTTTTTCATCCACAATTTCTATTATGCTCTTGTACAAACCAGTCTCATTCTTGTCCACATTTCCAATAGCTATTCTAATTTCTTCCTTAGCCTTAAGAATTTCACCATGAACCCAAGGCATTGATAGTTTAGTATCTCCATCAACCATGCGAAGAATGTTAACTAACGGCTCAAATACTCTCAAGCAAAGAGAAACACCATTCCAAAAACTAGGCTTGACTAATGTGGCTGTAGCTTGTACACCTTTGGCACTTTTCTTCACATAGCTAATTTTCTCCCATTCCTCGCTTTGGGACATCATCCTTAGCTGATCTTTCTTCTCATACAAGCTTTGCAAAGTGAGAAAAGCGGAAGCAAATCTGGTCACACTGGGCCTAACAATGTCTCTTTTCTTTGTGAATTTCCTCATTAGAGACAATGTCTTGTGGTGGGCATAAATAATGATGGTTAGAATTTTTGCTGAATCAAGTGTGTTCTTGAACTTTCTCATCTTCCCAACTCCTTCAAGCACTAGGTTTATAGTGTGGGTTGCACATGAAGTCCAAAATATATTGGGTCTCTTGACATAAAGCATATCCTTTGCTGCCATATTGTTTGCAGCATTGTCCGTGACCACTTGCACAATGTGCTTCTTGCCATCCCCAAACTTCTCAATAAAGTTGTCCACGAACTCAAAAATGAATTCCCCTGTGTGTGACTCAGCTGAGACTTCCTTTGACTGAACAAAAGATGTTCCAATGCAACAATTAATACACAAGTTCATTATACTCCTCCTCTTTTGATTAGTCCAACCATCAGTCATAAGAGAGCACCTAGTTCTTTCCATTCTTCTGCTTAATCTTTAACTATCTTTTTTGTATCCTCTACTTCCTCATGTAGTAGCTTCTCCCGCAGCTCATGTTGATAAGGCTTCTTTGCACCTGGACCAAAGCGGCCAGCAGCTTCCAACACTTGATCAAACTCATCACAATTTATTGTGTTGAAAGGTATTCCTGAAATTAAAGTACAAGGGTATTTCTTTCAAAATGCAGCAAACAAGATACTTAAATAGTTAAATATAACAACATCCAGCAAATATTTATCCATTTACCATGCACATAAATCCACCTTGCAATATATCTCTTCAACTTGTGCAGCCTTTCTTTCATTATATGTTCTGAAATTTTTTGCTGGTGAAGGTTTCTTTGATTGGAACCCAAAGAACTAGAGTCAAGAGAGTTTGTGAATTTATCCATAGGACCCACTGCCCATGGTTGAGAGCTGCCAATATCATCAAGGCCCGTGCCATCATCTGTGTCCATCTCATTCGCAACAGCATCTATGACCTCTTGTTTTTCTGATAGCCTAGCAATTTTAGCTTTCCTTGAGTCTCCAATAGCTTTCTTGCACTTCTCTCTATCCTCCGGAGTTGCATTGGGGCATGACCGGACTTGGCCTTTTATGCCAGCAATATGTAGCTTGAGCCTATAAATCCCTGCCTTCACAACCATAGGACATAGCTTGCACTTTATCACATTCAAATCAGCTGGATTAACAAGGGTTCCATACTCCCACCCTATGTCTTCATAATTCCTTTTAACTGCTGGCTTGTCCACTGGATTAGGGCTACGTGGATTCGAGGCAGCAGATGACATCCTGCAGGTTGCATGCAAGCAATAGGAGCAAGAACATCAAGACATGCTATGAGCTAGTATGCAATTATACAAATATAGGGTTCTTATTAGTTATTACAAATATAGGTCATATTTGGTTTTAATGTGCCTTGATTCCTGGTAGCACCGTTTCATCCAGTATGTTTGCCTTCTACAATGAGCTTGATTGTGCATCTCCAAATTATTGTTGGCACATTCATGGATCAGTAATTAGTTCCATGGCAGAAGATCCTTACCCACCATGTTGTAATACATAGTTTCTAAGATTTTTTTTATATTTGTGTGTTGGTCTCCTGGCCAAAAGGATTGGTGCTTCTGTTAGCAGACAAAACTTAGGCCATGAAAATTTTCATTTTATCAGCAAGCAGTTTAACCTAACCAATTGTTTTTTTCCTTTTGATTCCATTATGGTTGTACCTTTCTCTGCTTGTCATCAAGAGATAATAATTAGTAAAGGAAACTTCAGACCTGGTGTCTAATCTGCACTGAAGTTTGTAGATTATGGGTATCACAGGAATACATGTAACTATGTAAGTAAAACATAGAATAATGTTATATTGAAGTAAGAGTAAAGATTAAGTTGTAACTAGGATTGAGATCAGGACCTACATATATGTTGAATTGGCATATATAGTTTGCATACAGGACCTGTCATGTTTAGCACTTGAAGTGATGATAGAAGGCCAAGTGCCAATTGGTTGAAGCTTCAAGAGATCTTATGTTGGAAGGATTGTCAAGCTTTTTCAATTGCATTGATGTGTAAATGATATATGGTCGTCTATTAGATAAACAAAATAATTGCTTCTGGCTAGGATGGAAAATGACAATTTCATGAAAAACAAGATACTGTGTGGGGTCTTGCGGGAGAGCATTACCTCGCAGCAGGAACGAGCTACTGCCTCCTGGCGGCAGACAACTGGGCGGGTGAGCTCTCTGGACGCCAGAGGAGCACCCCTGGGCGCGCGCACCTCCCTGCCTGGGGTCTTGCGGGAGAGCCCCTGCCTGAGGTCTGGGTGTGGGCAGGGCGCCGGAGTAGAGTGCCTGGGTGAGGGCAGGGCACCGGCGGAGAGCTCCACGGTGAGGGCGACAGCAGGGCCCGGAGGAAACCTTCTGGGCGGGCGCGCCTCCCTGGGTGGCGGCCCTGTGCTCCAGCAACTCGTCCCTGGGTGGCGGCGGGCACCAGGGAGGCTGGGAGATGGAGGCGGCCAGGCGGGGCTGAGAAAAGTGGAGGCTGGAGGGCGACGGCAGGGCGCAGAGGAAACCTTCTGGGCGGGCGCGCCTCCCTGGGCGGCGGCCCTGTGCTCCGGCGACTCCTCCCTGGGTGGCGGCGGGCACCAGGGAAGCTGCGAGATGGAGGCGGCCAGGCGGGGCTGAGAAAAGTGCAGGCTTTGGGCGCTCGTGGGCTCGTGGGCTCGTTTAGGGTTTAGAGTTGAAAACGGCCCAACTCCGAAATGGATAGAAAAATGGCCCAAACGGCGTTTAAAATCGCCCAGGCATCGTTCCGTTTCAGTCATTTCGGGCGTTTAAACATGCGCTAACCGTTTAAACTGGTCAACGTTTAATTTTTCCGCCTAGGGCCTAAACTAAATGTCAATGCCTCGTCTACCGTTTAGACCCATCTAAACGGCCGTTTAATACCGTTTAGGAAAACAAGGGCTTAAATGCTATAAACAAATAAAGTAACATAAGATGACACGAGTCCTAACCAAGCATAAACGATACTTCTACAAAGAATTCATTGGATATTGAGCTTGCTCATAACCGAGAGCGTGACATTTCAAATTGATTATTTAACCTTGCAAGGGTATTTCTTTACACACACGACACAAGGACCATGCGGTTCACCCAACCGATCATGTTGGGTAAGGGTGTACTCGCATCAACTTTTTTCAACAAGTCTCAACCGTTGAAAATCACGACTAACTTGCACGGAGAGTCACCTAGGTTCACCGAGGACACCCCCTAAGCCTCTCTACAAAGCTCTATGGCCACGCATCTAGAACCGTGCCTCAATGATTAAAACATAGAAGGTATTTAGCTTATCCATACCATAATTAGATATATGGTAGTACGTTAAGTTGCTCAAAACCGAGGTCATTCACGGACGGTTCTTAAACGATTCAAGCGGACTATGCCTCCAAGACTTCTTTCTCTAGGCTCTACATTCCGTCCAAACCATGAAACCACTTTTCCAACTAGACCGTTTTGATCCTTCCAACATTCCCAAAACCGGACAAGTGCGATCAAGGGTAACCAAGTTGCCAAGTGAGTGTAGTGTGATCCTATTCCTAAAATTTTCTTACAAATTATAGACCAACTCTAAGCATAGCTAAGCATCTAATGAATTAATTAGTTACTAACTACAAATGGCAAGGACATGGATATATAAAACAAGGAAGTTAAATGCAAGAAAGTAGGATCAACGATGGAATAGATAAATATATAGTATAACCACAAATACCCAAGTGAGATAACTAAATTAAATCAAATTAAGCGGGTCAAGAACATGCTTAGCTGCTTGACTTGGTTTTCTTCCGGCTCAACAACGAACTCAACTCCGGGCTCGATTTTGACGGTCTTGGCAGGCTCAATGGGCTCATTCTCTGACGTTTCGATCACTATAATTGTCGGGTTTAATCCGGCTGCCCACCGAGGGGTATACCCAAGGTGGTAGGTTTTGGGTTGGGATGCACCAAGATCAGGAACTCAAAGGTGCAGACAACACAAGATTTAGACAGGTTCAGGCCGCAATATGCGTAATGCCCTACGTCCTGTATGATGGTTTGTATTGCCTTGATGTTGATCTGGTGATCTTGGTTTTGAGGGGGTCCCTGCCCGCACTTATATATCCGGGGGGACAGGGTTATATGAATCCTAGCCTGATACTAGCTTAGGAATCGTACTCAAGTACAACTCGAGTAGTTTCCTTCTGTATCGACTAGTTCTACTCCGCATGCGGGTAGAATACAACATAAATAAGGTACAGGACACGTCCTATCCCCTGGTCCAATACGGACTCCTTAATGTACACAACCCCGTGGCCCCGGGTCTGACAAGCCCCCGAGCTCTTCGTAGCTGAGTACTGCAGGCTCTTCGAGTACTTCTGAAGCAGTCTTCGACTTCTTTCGAAGCTCCGTCTTGAAATTTCTCTTCGAATACTCTTCTGACTGCATCGAATCTATGAGGTGCTCATGCCCCGAATTCTTTCTTTTGTATGGAGTGCGATGAATAATCGCACTCCATATGGAGTAGCCCCCGAGCCTTAGATTGAATCGAAGAATCAAGCTGAGGGTCAAACTAGTCTTGAGTCTTTTCTTCTTATCCTTCGAGTACTTTCGAAAAATAAGTAGTCGATGCCACGTGTCTCACAGCCCCCGAGCCTTGAATCCAAATCTCCCAGGTTTGGGAAAAAGGATCAAAGAATCATGGCATTGGTGTTACTCTGAAATCCTGAGAAAAAAATCTTCGCCTCTGCATAGAGAAATTAAGCCTCCCGCTGGTTTATTTAACCGCGCGGTGGCTTAGAGTTTCTTCTGCACTCTCAGTCTCCATATGAGTCATCTTTGAATAGTTTTGCGGCGTCCAGCCCCCGAGCGTACAAGCCAGGAGAGCCGAATGAGTCATGTCGAGTAGTGCGCATCGCCCAGCCCCCGAGCCTGGGAACTAGCGAAACTGCGATGGCACGCCGCGCTGTCTGGAGGATTGTTGCTGAAGCTTGACCTGAAAAAAGACAATGCACACAGTATGTAGCATAATGTGAAGATATTGAGTAGCACTCAGTAATAATGTAAAAACACCAAAATTTATCTGGTGTGAATTTTGCTGTGTCGAGCTCTTTTTTTTTCTTAGGCCATTTAAATCTCCCGAGCAGTCCACCCTTTACGTTCACGCGGTCCCAGTTTAGACTTCGCCCATAGCATGTACGAGTCGCTTAGGTCTTATGGCCTTCGCTCATAGCATGTACGAGTCGCTCAGGTCTCTTGCCTTCGCTCATATCATGTACGAGTCGCTTAGGTCTCCTGCCTTCGCTCATACAGGACGGGTCGCTTAGGTCATGACTAGGGACTCGAGGTTTCACGGATTAAGGCATTTGCTACTCGAGTAGATTAGCGACCGTTAAGAGGATACAACAAGCAGAAAGTAGTCGCCATGCGACAAATAGGATGCGCTGCGCGCAAAAGCAGTCGACAAAGTGTAGCTCCGGAGGGTTTCATTGCCCATCAAGAGTAGTACACAGATAAGCAGTCGATCATGGTGTAGCCCCCGAGGGTTTCATGCCCGTCGAGAGGCGTACCCCGAAAAGGTAGCCGATCTTGTGAAGAACAAGTCAGAAAAGGTATAAGTTACTTAGCTTGATTCGTGGACAAATGTCGATGAAGTCATGAAGCTCGTTGATGGAGCTGCGATGGTTTGTTGATGAAGCTCGACTAGTCGAAGTCGATTCCGACTAGTTTTCGAGTCGAAACGAGTAGTTGATGTAGTCATTGCTGTGAGGCTCGCCGTCGACTAGTTTTTAGTCGAGAACGAGTAGTCGAAGTAGTCGTCGGCGGGCCGCCGATTGTCCTCGCGAAGTCGAAGTAGTCGAACTCGTCACTGCTACGCGCGGACATTGCGGCACAAGCCGAAGTAGTCGAACTCATCGCTGCTGTGCGCGGACATTGCGGCACAAGTCAAAGTTGAGCCGGGTCATCGAGGTCTGCGGCCGCGGCGCATCAACATTGCAGCGCGAGGTGAAGTCGAGCCGAGTAGTCGTAGTCGATGTAGCCGTTCGCCAAAGGATCTGATCTCGAACTCGATGAATCGATCCGCCGATGCACATGCGTGAAGGTAGCAATCGGCCACCTAGTGAACTAGAAAGATGCCATCGAGTTTGCCGGTGGATCTTCGATGCGCTCCCCTACCTGGCGCGCCAGCTGTCGGGTTTTATCCGGCTGCCCACCGAGGGGTATACCCAAGGTGGTAGGTTTTGGGTTGGGATGCGCCGAGATCAGGAACTCGAAGGTGCAGACAACACAAGATTTAGACAGGTTCAGGCCGCAATATGCGTAATGCCCTACGTCCTGTATGATGGTTTGTATTGCCTTGATGTTGATCTAGTGATCTTGGTTTTGAGGGGGTCCCTGCCCGCACTTATATATCCGGAGGGACAGGGTTACATGAATCCTAGCCTGATACTAGCTTAGGAATCGTACTCAAGTACAACTCGAGTAGTTTCCTTCTGTATCGACTAGTTCTACTCCGCCTGCGGGTAGAATACAACATAAATAAGGTACAGGACATGTCCTATCCCCTGGTCCAATACGGACTCCTTAATGTACACAGCCCCGTGGCCCCGGGTCTGACAATAATATATGAATGAGATGAGTGCATTAGCATGGTACCGTGATATAAATATGTCATGATATAAAATAAGGAATGAATGCCATACATAAACAAGACAAGCAACACAAACACCAGCAACAAAACCCCGCTTACTATGCTCTTAACAAAAGAACCTAAAGTGAGGGTTGGTCAAAATAAATTCATGCAGCAAGCATAAATTATGAATTAATTTGAGCACACAGAGAACCTCAATACGAAATCATGAAAGTTAGATTTGTAGCAAAATCAATTTTATAGAAATATTTATGAGCATGACAATTTTGAGTTGCTCTAAATAAGACAAATCTTAAAAGATATGCAAACTACTTTAAACAATTTCTAGAAAATTACCACAAGAACTAGATGGATAGACAAGGCTAACAAAATAGGTTTTACCCTTTTATAACTTTTCAAACAAAAATTATGAATTAAACGAGCCTGCAGGTAGAGAACAATAAATCACACTAAAATCTTACTAAAATCTTATCAATCAGTTCGGTTCCATACAAACAAATTTCACCACTAGATAGAACTTTCACCAGGAATCTAACAAAGTTAAGTCTGGCATTTTTAGCGCAGCAGAGAAATTACCAAGCATTTAAAGTTACTTTAACATAAACAAAATATAACTACTTTACTAAAACAGAAACATGCAATCCATCAAATTTACAAGATAGATCTTGGTGCAAGAAATCCAACAAAATAACTTTCACATTTTTCAGAGATCTACAGAATTTTACACGAATTTTAAACAGTTCAGATCACTAAAACACCCTAAAACAGCAGATCTGCACAACCTGGGCCCCCGAGCCGTTGACCGGCTGGCCCAGGGGGAAAATGGGCCCAGGCTGGGTCAATGCCGGCCGCTAGCCTTGACCCACGGAGCTCCGCCGGGAGCCCTGCACGGCGAGGGAAATGATGGGATTAGCGCCGGAATCGGTCAAGGAGGATGAGGGGAGGCCAGGGCTGCGAGGAATCGAAGAATCACTCATCGAAGGTTGGGGATTGACGGCGGCCGGAATTGGGGAAGAAGGGGAGGAGGCAGCAGTAATGGTGGAGAAGAAAGAAATTGGGGGCTAGGGTTTGGAGAAGGAGGCCGGCGCGGTTTAAATCGAGGGGGAGGGTGAGCAGGAGGTGAGCGGCCAACGGGTGCACGATGCCATAGCGCTGCCACCTCTGTTGCCCAACCGGCGGGCGAGCTGGTGCAAGAAAGGTTGGGGGCGCTGCTGACAGGTGGGCCTGGGGAGGAGGGGAAAAAGAAAAATGATGGTTCAACTTTAAAATTTAAAACCTAGGACTTCCTGGGCTCCAAAAATCATCAAAAATTTTCTGGAGCAAGATCAAACCACCAAGATCACACTGCAACAATAAGAACTCAAAAATCTATTCTAGATTGCTCACAAAAATTCAAATTAGATATCAGTTTTCAAAACTTCCAAGAATTTTATGACTCCGGTTAGATGTCACAAATTAAATTCATCCTCCGGAGTCTAGTATTTGAATAAAATTTTTAAGGGCACGGTTACTTAACAAAAATTAAACTTACTTCACAACATTCACACAAACAAAGTAAAAAATAATAAACAACTCATGCAACACATGTATATGATGCTCCATTATGGTTCAATGATGCTCATAATGCTACTAGTTACATGTTAATCATATTTTTAACATTTGGGTTGTGACAACCTCGTACCTCTAAAGGTAATCGGAGTACCGTCGTAGTAAGACTCTTGATGATATATGATACACGTATATGTGTTGCTGACCGGGCTTGATTTAATTTCCTTTTCTTGTGGTACCTAATTTGGTCTTTCAAAGTGTTAATTAGTTTGTGCCAATTGGTTGAGGTTCTGTTTGGATCCCTCCCAGCTAATGATTAGCTAGCTAATTGATAATAGTTTATATTAGCCAGCTAAATACTAGTTAGTTAATCATTAGCTGTATATGTTTAGATCCATCAACTAATTACTAATTATTGATATGGATGGACCATGATGTCCTTTTTTCTGGCGAAGGGAATTTGATAAAAGGATTGAGGATAATAAGATCTTTTAACATTTTTAGCTGGAGGATCATTACATAGTTTGGATAATAAGATTACATAGTTTCAAATAGCTGGAGGATCATTAGCTACTGCATACTGCATTAGCTAATCTGTTTGGATCCAAGCATGGCCTTCCACTGCGGCATGCTGAGGGCTCACTTTTTGGGGGGCCATTTGTCAGGACGCCTGCGGGCCTAACCAATCATTCATGTCACGTACATGTGGTGGACGGATCGAACCGTCCAATTACACGCGGAATCCTTCCAAACGCCAGCGCCAAACCAAGCTAAGCTATAGACCACGTCGTATAGCTAGCTAGCTAGCTGCTGCATGCTGCTCGTCACTGTATATAAGTAGTAGTAATAATATTCATATATTTGTGTCTGCAAAAAAAAATAGAGAGCGGCTGCCTGGGTTTAGCAAGTGTCTGTAATAATATTTATAAATTTCAGCATATGCACCTCCATTTTCAATGAAAAGGAAAAGGTTAAGCAAGTGCTTTCGCTGCCCATGCATTGCATCTCTTCTTGTGCTACCTTACACGTTCCCTTGCCGAAGCTGACTGGCTCACGGGAGGCAAGCAAGAGGAATTCTGATATATTCATTATTGCATTGGCTTTCCAATCAAGAGGTGAATTTTGGGGGAAAAAGAGGGGGGGGGGGGGGGTGCAACGAGAGCGTTGCTGCACAAACCTTTTCGGTAGGTTTATCAGGAGTTTTTTTTGTCACGCACGTATGTTTCAGTGAAATTTCACAGGAACCAATATAAATGCACAACAAAAAAGGGGTCTGAATAACTTAACAAGGAGGTGTGTGTATCACCAAGTGCATCAAGAAACGTCCCATCCCATCAACTCAAAAGCCGCAAAGGAGAAAAGAAAAACCAGCAGCAGCGGCAGCAGGTAGTCGAGAACGTGATTAGGCGCGGCGTGATGGTTGATGCGTGGCCATGGGAAGGCTCATCGATTAGGCATGACCTCACCTCACCATGGATGCGATGCGATGGGATCCCTATGCGCAATTAATCCGCTGCGGCCACATCCACATGTGTGAACAGTGAAGGAGGTGCCGACCAGGATGGTGATGCAACTCCCATGGCCAATTGGCCATCAGGCTCTCCATCAGGGCCATCCATGGCCGCCGCCCGCCGGCCTCATCAATTCGCTTCATCAGAGCTGAGAGCTGACGAGATGATCAGACAGACAGACAGGGCGCCGGCTTCCCTTGCCGGAGCCGGAGGGAGGGAAAAAGCCTGCTCGCCTCGGCATTGCAGCAGCCTTGGCAGTTGAAGTAGCATTCATCCTGCTCCACCCCTTGCAGGGTTCCGTAGCCGCTACCTACATCAGGAACGACGCATGCAGGACGTTAGCTAGTACACCCATAACTACCTACTAATCCTCATCCTCTTTTGGAAAGAAAAAACACCCGTACTACTCCAAGAGATTAGGGCTGCATACATAACAATGTAAATGCTAAGATCATAATTCTGTTATACAGAAATGTCTTGCTCTGCTCGCAAAGCACACAGCGTATTTCGTTCGGCTAGGACAGGACTTGACTCATAATTACTCTATGAATATATTTATTTATGTGATACAAATTTATTTTTATAAGTAGGCTTTCTTCAACACCAAACCAATATAATGACACCAATATTTTAATTTATCATCCAAATTATAGATGAACAGAATACTTATTGGTCAAAGGCTCTTCCTAACGAAATGAATTATACGTTCTAGACACTCCTAAAAGTACTAAAAATTCGGCAAGAGATGGTAATGGAAATTCAGAATGTACCGCCATCTATTTTCGTTGCGATTCATCAATTTCACCCCCTTTCATTTCAGCTGTGAATGTCTTGGTTTTCTTCTCTCCGCTAGCTGCATCGTGCCATTTCTTTTTGATAAACTTGGGTTCCTTTCTGAAACGATGGGCAGCGGTTTGAGAGTTGACCTGCGTGGTGTCACATCTCTACTTGTCACATGGATGGCTCGGCAGGCAGAGATCGATGTGCAAGTAACAAGTACCTACATGTCAGAGAGAACACCTCGTTGCAAGGACTCCGTGTGGTCTATCCACAGCCCAGAACAGAGGTTCCATCGTTCTACTTACGGTTGTCATGTCTTTTTTGTTATTCCTAAACTAAAACCTGGCTGTAACTAGTAAAACAATAGAGTTAAAATCAGTGCTAGCAGCTTTTATAGGTTGCAAGTGCGAGTGCAATCAGGGCTCCGTGTTCTAATAAGCCTGAAAAGTTTTACCTTATTCGAAACCAGAATATGATTTTGTTTTTGTGGCAGCACTGTATGTGCAGTAGAATATTGTGGTGTGTCAGCTGCTGATCCCAGTGGGAAAAGGTGGCGAATCTTGAGGTCGCAGCGTTCCCAAGTTGGCGACGATCATCAGTTAAGTTACCAATAACAATACTACCCGGAGAGAAGAGGAAGAAGAAGAAGATGGATGGAGTATCGGGAGAGACGACGATCCAAACAGGAATTTCCGAATAATAAATGATTGGGGGGGTTGCGATGCGATACGATTCGAGTTTCAGACTTTCAGACTTGAGAGGGAGCTTGGGACGCGACTGCGAGTAGGTCCCTTGCTTGCTCTATACTAATAATTGCTTCTCTCTCGTTGAGCTGAGCTCTCGAGGAGGAGTTGAGGATTCTGAATACTAAAATAAATAAAAAAATGGCGAGGCAGGGGAGTCGTCGTCGTCGCAGCAGTACTTAACTAGTCGAGCACAGGGCACCCAACAGACTGAGTAGCTGTGACACACAGAGAGAGAGAGAGAGAGAGAGAGAGAGAGCGCGCGCTTCCCTTGGCTCCCGGGATTCCCTTGCCATGCCATTGCCATGTGATGCTCCTCCTTCCCCTGCATATTATTAGCAGCACCAGCAGCAGCAGCGCGTAGCAATTAAGAGAACCACCAGCAGCAGCAGGCCAGTTGCAGCTCGCCACCTTCCTCCCTGCTTCTTCTTCTTCTCCGGTTTCTTCTTGCCTTGACCAATCAAGAAGAGAGAGCAGAAGGATGGGGACGGGGTGGCGGAGGGCGCTGTGCACGTCCGTCCAGCGGGACGACGGCGGCGACGGCCACCGCGACACCAAGAACAAGAAGCGCCGCCCGCAAGACACGCCCACCGCTGGCGCCGGCGGCGGATTCTTCTCCGCCGTCAAGAGCGCCGCCACCGGGGGCGGCAGCAGCAGCAACCCCTCGACGCCGACCCTGCGCTGCCGGACCAAGCCCCTGCAGCAGCCGGCGGAGCCCGCGTCCGTGACGCCGCCCTCCGCGCCGGCGCCCATGGGGAAGCACCGGATGCCGCTGCTGCAGGCGCTGTCGGCGCCGGCATCGCCCAGATCCCCCTCCAGATTCGCGCTGCTCAAGGCCTCGCTCCTCCCGTCCAAGGTCAGCACCAACCAACATTTTTTCTTCTTCCGTTCAGTTAGTTCTTCTTCTCTTGATCCAAGACTGCAAGTGGGTGAAAGAATCGATTCTTCTCTCCGCTCTGCGTTCAGCGCTCCAAGCAAAGAGATGACTTGGTAACTTAGGGCAGCAGCAATGAGCTTGTCTTTTGCCTTGGCCGGTGCTGATTGGTGATCCCCATCTCGCTCTCCAGAAACCTGCAATGATTGCCACCACTCTCCCCTGTTTTGTCCTAATACTCCTCTTGAGATTCTTCCTCTCCACCTTGTGATGATTGAGCAATTATTATTATATCATGGGTTCGTCACTCACAGCCGCTGCAGCTAGCAGCCTTTTGGTTTCAATCACTCCACCACTCCTTTGTTTTTCCCTGGTTGCAGTTGCAGCCACCTTACTTCACATCTCAGAGAGACTGTGATCTACTACGCTGGCTAGATTAACAACACCAAGAGCAGCCTTTTCCTTCCATGGATTGGATTTTGGATCTCACTTCCCCCATTGTCCAACAAAAAAAAATAGTACACTAGAACACAAAGGATGTGGATTCTGGTGCTCTCTAGTATTGTACACTTTTAGAAGCAGCAGCAGGATGCAAATCCCCCTGCTTTTTTGTTGTGTCAAGTGGAAGAAAGGGGAAAAGAAAGAAAAGCTGCCCGTGGGAGAAGGTGGAGCCTAGAGCGCAAAAAGATGGATCCAATCAGATCAGAGCAGCTTTACTTGACCTTGAGGGATTTTAATTTGAGTGCTCCAAATGATCCTACTGCTAGTGCCCAAAAAGTCCATCTTTTTCCTCATCCCAACGTTCCTCGTTTCTTTCTTTGGGAACAAAATCAGCCAGCCAAATTTGTTCGTTCCTTCACCATTCTCTGTACTCATTTTGTTTCAACCAAATTTTACTTCTTGCAAAATGTGCCAGTCACTGATGATTTTGCAAATGTGTGCGTGGTTGTGCAGGCCCGTTGCGGCGTGTGCTCGCGCGGCGTCAAGAGCGGCGGCAGCTCCGCGGTGTTCACGGCGGAGTGCTCCCACGCCTTCCACTTCCCCTGCATCGCCGCCCACGCGCGCTCCTCCTCCGCCAATGGTGTCCTCTCCTGCCCCGTCTGCGCCTCGCCGTGGCGCCAGGCGCCCTTCCTCGCCTCCCTCCGCCTCCACTGCTCCTTCCACGACGACAAGCACCGCGGCACGGACGGCCGCAAGACGCCGCCATCCTCCGGCGGCGGCGCCGGACCCAAGCTCTACGACGACGACGAGCCGCTGCTGGCGCCCAAGGCCGCGGCCAACGGCGGAGGCTTCAACCCGATCCCGGAGGCCGACGAGGACGACGAGGAGCAGGGCGCCGAGTTCAGGGGCTTCTTCCCGCGCCCGAGGACCTCGGGGCTCGCGGTCACCGTGGCGCCCGAGGCCGCGCTCGTGTCGTCGGGCCGGCGGCACGGCAAGTACGTGGTGGCCGTCAAGGTGAAGGCGCCCGGGCTGCGGTCGTCATCGGCGGCCCCGCGGCGCGCGCCCATCGACCTGGTGATGGTGCTGGACGTGAGCCAGGGCATGATGGGGGAGAAGCTGCAGATGCTCAAGCGCGGGATGCGGCTCGTGGTCGCCTCGCTCGGCCCCGCCGACCGCCTCTCCATCATCGCCTTCTCCGGCGCCGCCAAGCGCCTGCTGCCGCTGCGCCGGATGACGAGGCAGGGCCAGCGGTCGGCGCGCCAGATCGTGGACCGCCTCGTCGTCTGCGCCGCCGCCGCAAGCACGCAGGGGCAGGAGCAGGGGCAGCAGCAGAGCGCCTGCGTCGGGGACGCGCTGCGCAAGGCCACCAAGGTGCTCGAGGACCGGCGCGACCGCAACCCGGTGGCCACCGTCATGCTGCTGTCCGACACCCAGCAGCAGCAGCAGCAGCAGCCGGATTACTCGGCAAGGAACAAGTTTGGTCGGCCGGCCGTGGCTCCGGCTACGCGGTTCACGCACGTGGAGATCCCCATCGGCGGCCCTGGTGACGCGCCGCCGCCCCTGGTGGTGGCGGAGGAGGAGAAGGAAGACGAGAAACAGGAGCCTCCGGTGGAGCACGCGTTTGCCAAGTGCCTTGGCGGGCTGGTGAGCGTGGTGATGCAGGAGGTGCACCTGGAGCTGGTGTTCCCGACGGGGGAGATCACGGCGGTGTACTCGTGCGGCCCCGGGCAGCAGGCCGTGGCGCTTGCCGGCGGCGGCGTCACGGGCGGCGGCGGCGTGAGCGTGCGCCTGGGCGAGATGTACGCGGAGGAGGAGCGGGAGCTGCTGGTGGAGGTGCGCGCGCCGCTGCAGCACAGCCACCCGCACTCGCTATCGGTGCGGTGCGGCTACCGCGACCCGGCGTCGCAGGAGACGGTGCGCGGCGCGGAGCAGCCGCTGCTGCTGCCGCCGCTGGGCCAGCACCAGCAGGCGTCGTCGCGGCGGCTGCACGACCTGTTCGTGGCGACGCGGGCGGTGGCGGAGTCGCGGCGGCTGGCGGAGCTGCAGGACCTGGCGACGGCGATCCACCTGCTGTCGTCGGCGCGGGCGCTGGTGCTGCAGTCGCCGCCGACGCAGCAGCAGCAGGAGCTGGTGGGCAGCCTAGACACGGAGCTGAGCGACATGCGGTGGCGGCGCAGCCAGCACCGGCAGCAAGAGGAGGAGCAGCAGCAGCAGGGGCCGCTGACGCCGACGTCGAGGAGCGGCCGGAGGAGTCGGGGGGACGGGGAGACGACGCCGCCCGTGGGGACGCCGCGAGGGTCAAGGTCAGGATCAGGGGAGCCGCTGACACCGACGTCGGCGTGGCGCGCGGCGGAGCAGCTGGCGAAGGTGGCCATCATGCGCAAGTCCATGAACCGGGTGAGCGACCTGCACGGGTTCGAGAACGCGCGCTTCTGATGGTGTCTGTAAAATTGGGTGTTTTGATTTGGTTTAGCCTTTTTGGATGTTCTTTTTTTTTGTTTTTTGCCTTTGTGAAATGAGATGAGAATGGAACAGGAGCAGAGGAGCCCGCCGCCGCCGGAGTGTGGCGGACGGCGGCTAGTAGATGATGAACAGAGCAGTCAGTCAGCCAGCAGAGCTGCTGCTGCTGTTGTTAATTTGTTATTACCCCACTTTTATATGGATTATTATGATGACGGTAGATCAAGTCACATACTAGCATGGATCCTCCTTTCATGTTTCGTTCACGAGAACATGAGCACTCAGTATTCAGTGGTACTCATCACTCGAAGTGAAACATGAGCATTGCTGGCTGCTGTGCTGGCTGCCTGATCATTCAGTATCAGTAACGATGCATGCTCTTCTGTCGCACACAGTGCAGTTGCAAGTGTGTGTTTGTGTGATTCTTCAGAGCCAGGCATCCAGCTGCATGCAGGTGATGAGGCAGATCAACCATCTCCATCATTCTCGTTAACAGCTAGCTCATCGTCTCAATTCATTCATGGAGGTACGGTCAACATGCGTGGCCATGGGTGATTCTCTTCTCATCTCATCTCGATAGGCAGGCAGACAGACAGATACATAGGTGAGATTGACTGGTTGAGAGGTGACTGCAGGGGAGGTGGTCTGCTGCAAATAAAACTCTTATGTTACAGTTATATGTCGTATTTAGGAAAAGTTAAAACACATTTACTAGTTTTATTAAAAAAACCTTGTCATGAGGTCTCCATGATCTACTTACTATATGCTCAAGCCCATTGCCACTATCGCGAATATCTCTATTTCAGTGTACTTGTCACTGGCGAACTAGTGTAGCAACTTCAACCGCTCATTTTTCCCCCAAAAATCTTTATCAATACTTAAAAAGTGTACAATAGTAAAATAATACATTTCATAATAAATCTATTTACTATAAAAGTTGCAAGCATTTACAATTCCTTTAGAAAAGATGTACAATTACTATAAAAGTTTCAACATTTACAACAACTTTGGTAGTCTTTTGAACAATGTGTTCTTGGTTCCTCTCCTTTTTAAAGAGCAGAGTATCTTGTGCCATCTTTCTGCTGCTCCTCTGCTCTGCCAAATCTTGTACAGCCACCCTATCCCTATGTGCAGGTGCAGCAAAGCCATGTATACATCTCTCATGCATGCAAGTATAGATGGCCATTCGGCCGCTCGGCACGGCCTGGCACGAGTCTGGGCTAGCCTGGGCACGAACTGACCGGGACAGGCACGGCACGACCATGCTAACGGGCCGGATTGTGCCGGTCGTGCCACATCCTCAGCGCAAGCACGAGCCCATAGGCCTATTTCGTGCCGTGCCGGCCCGGTCCGGCATAGGGATTTTATCGTGCCCGTGCCAGCTGAAGCCCATGTGCTCAATGGAGGCCGCCGCGCCCGCCAGCAACCCGCGCACCTGCCGATCCCACTAATACCGGCTGCCGTGCCTACCAATCCCGCCCGCGCCTGCCGTCACCGTGTGCGCTTGCCAATGCGGACGCTGCCGGCGGCCGCGAGCCCTGCCATCGAGCCATCGCGCTTGTCAGCTGCCGCACTTCCATCTCGATGAAGACGACGGTGGGAGATGATGTGGACTCCTTGCCTCGCCGGATCTGCGCGGAGATGATGCTAGCTCAGATCTACGCAACTGGAAGGGGAGAGCCAAGGGCGACCGGGCGGCGGGATGCGAGAGGTGAGAGGCGAGTGAAGAATAGGCAAACAGCAGAAGGCTGGCAGGTAGGCGGCGGCATGTGAGACAACAAGAGGGAGGCGACAGGGGTGAGAGCGAGCGCGAAAGGATGGCGGGTGAGCGGCGGCGTGCTGTGGGAGTGCGGGTGTGTGCATCATGATGGGAGGTCTACCAGTTAGGGTTATTGTGTTAGCAGACCGGAGTTTTATGTGGGTAGTTCGGCTATTGGAGAGATTAACGGGCCATGGTCGGGCTAGCTCTTTTAACTCGATCGTGCCCATGCCGCCTGATGGGCTGAGGTGTCGGTCCAAGCACGGCACGGTATATCAGGCCATGCCGGCCCGAGCACGCAGACTAACGGGCCGTGCCATGCTTGGACTAGGCCAAAAAGCCGTGTCTCATGCCAGACTATCAGACCTAGGACTTTTTGGACATCTTATACATGCAAGGACACGCTCCTCCTTTTCTCCATCCCTTTAATTTGCCATTTTTCTTTTTTGCGCGTCCGCGCGAGAGGAGCCAGCGGGGTTGTTTAAGCGGCGGGCAGGCTAGCTAGGGCCATGTGGCGCAGGAAGAGCGGCGAGGGGGCAGCTGACGGCCGGGGAAAACGCTGGCGATGGGCGGTGGGCGGCGCTGCAGAGAAACAGAGAGGGAAAGCAGGAGGAAGAAGATAAGGACCTGTTTGTAAATTTTACAAAAGTTTAAGGAGTTCACTATAAAGTAAATTTTTTTTCAAACTATAGCTCTAATAAAAATATGCCCAAAGTTAAAAGTGTAGAGCTTAAAAAAGATCTACCACTTTGCTTTAGGGTCTAACTTTAAAATAGTTAGGGTTTTAAAATTATTTTTAAAACCAACAAGTCATTCAATTTCAAATAAATCCAAAATAACTTTTACCTTTTTACCGAAGCCTTGAAGTATTTACACTTCTTACGGTGGTTAAAAAATGAAAACTCATATTTGTAAATCAACCCTTCACACATTTTTGAAATTACCTCCCATTTGTACAATTTACAAAAAGAACTCTGATTTTTCCAATATTACAAAAATACTCTTTAATGTATATTTAAGTTTTTAAAGGCATTCATCAAAACAAACACGCACTAAGCACCACTTCATAGTAGAAATTAATGTGCCTAGCTCCTAAGTACTTGATAGCTCGTAAGTACCTGAAATGTCACAACTATCGGATCTCGAGCTTTTTGGACATCTTATACATGCAAGGACACGCCCCTCCTTTTCTCCATCCCTTTAATTTGCCTTTTTTTCTTTTTTGCTAGCACAGCAATAATCAGGATAGATCTGGAGCAAGAGAAACAAAACAAGCACATGCACCAGATGTACATAATATATATATACACTCACAATCAACCAAACACAGAAGGGTCGGTCCTTGCATTGGGCCTGCGATCATTGGATCGCTAGCTAGCTAGCTAGCATATGCTTGGACGGATCCAGTCAAAGCAAACAAATAAGAGCAAGTGGATCCTTCTCTTCTCTTCACATGACTGCAAACCATGCAAAAGCGAACAACTTGACCTCAGCAAAAGCTTAGTAATTTGCATTGATGCCTACCGTACTTCATAATTAAAATCCAAAACAAGAGGACAAGCTACCTAGTTTATACATATTTGCTCTTGCATAATAAGTCCCGGTGATGTATATACACGCGCAACCGTTTATATACATAGTATGTGTGTCCCTGGTATAGTATAGGCTCCTCGGCAAAACTGTGTCGCATTTCCATCAACAGGAGATGGACACAGAGAGTACAAGTTGGATGGTGCATTCTCTTCTCTTTTACAGGCTGATGCTGCAGATCATCATTTGTGTTTTGAATTCATCTTTTCCCCTTGATGGGATCATAATCCACCTACTATTTGCACAAGAGGTTGTAAGCTGGGAGGTCATGGATGCTGTTGAGATCCTCCAGGGAGAGCTCCCTCTCAAGCTGCTGCTTTGTGGCCTCCAACACCTCCTGCAATTATTTCCTTAATTATCCCTTTTTGCATTACATATATACCCCACAGCAAGGAAACAATTAATCGAAAAGGAGAAGCATCCTTAATAAACTAGCAATCTTTCGTGATGTAAATTGATTCGAAATTTAGATCAATCCAAACTAGAACGATCGATCAGCTTACTTTGAACTGCATATACGACGCTCGCATTGCTAGCCACTGAGCATCCATCATCTCGAAAGCGATGCAGTAGAGCACGTCGAATGCATCCTCGTGTTCTGATAATTAATTTGCAAGATCCATCCATCCATGTGGCAACCAAAAACAAAACACTTAGTCGAGTTGAGTTCATGAAAACATTACAAATCAGTCGCTCCCGGATTTGACAGAAATATACAACAGCAATACTAGTTACATACCTGTCAACACTTTGATAAAGTTAATCCCTGGCAAAGATTTCGGCCGCGCTGAAACCCAAAAATAAAGCAAAGGAAAAGAACCGAAAGCAGTCAACAAACTTTTCCTTTCTTTCAGGTCTCGCGTATCATATCTCAAGGAATAACCAAAACCAGCACAGCTACTAGCTACTAGCAGTTATGGAACCAACAATCATTCATTCAGTTGTTGCTTTCAAAGAGATGGTGCGTGAACAATCAAACAAATTGAAACGAATAAACAAGCCTTTGTTTTCTGTTTGAAACCACATGATGATTCTGGTGAGACCAGCTTGTTCTGTATACTAGTATGCATGGATGATCAGGCAAGGCAATCATGGGTGGCACAACGCATACACGCAACGGGACGAGACGGTTGCGCATCGGTTAGCAGTTAGCACCAGGTGCATCCATGTGCCGACTATTATAATGCTTATCATCAAACAGTCGTAATCAAATCCAAAGATTCCTCATCTTGAGAAAGGGAACAAAACCTAATACTATACTGCAATGTGGCTGCATAATCATGGGGCTGTTTGACTCGTACGAATGCAGTGCACATGGTGGGTTAGATGTACGTACTTTGATAACTACTTTTAATAGTGCTTTGACCAAAAACAAATCTGTTACGATGCAATGCACATAGTCTATATATACATGTAAATTCTTAATTCCAAGAAACTAGACAGTTTCACATGTAGAGATTAGATGCCATTCCCGGCCCCTAATTAAGAAAAAAAGAATACCTGAGTTGAGCTCCAGCAGCTGAATCAGCATGTATGAGATGTTTATACCGGCGACCGCAAAGGGGTACTCCCACACAGCTCGCATTCCTTGCTGCTTCAGCATCAGCCTCTTGAAAGGAGCCTGCTTAATTGTTGGATCAAAATAACCAGCAAGCGTCAGTCTGTATGCAAGGCAAGGTGGACACTTTGCTCATTCCTAAGGATTTCATTTTGTATACAAGCTAGGTCGATGAATCCAGATTCGATTATATAACCTTGGTTTCCGGCACATACATCATTACATATACTAAAGAAAAAGACATACCGGATATGTTCTTGCGAAAAACAAAAGGTTCTCAAGTGAAATAAATCCACAGCCCCTGAAATCACAGTCAGATGATACTGTTATCTGTCAGGGAATACATGCCATTTGTTGGAATAAACCAGCGGCTGATTCTGGACCTCTAAGAAGAAAGAGACAAGGAGCATTTAATTTATTTCCAAAAAGAGCATTTTTAATTTATTCCAAAAAACTAAAAACGGACAGTGTGAAACTTAGTTTAGACAATCTAAAATAGGGCACACAGAAAAAAAAACTTGAAGTAACCTGAAATCAGTCGCTGGGTTGACGCCCTGCCACCCCATATCTTTCCACTGTGCTGAAACTAAGCTATTTAGCTCCGTATCAGGAAAGGAGGCATTCCAAAGAGCCCTGAGTGATTCCTAATGTCAAAGTCCACAAGATAACGAAATACAGAAGTCAACATCTGTTTGAAGTCAATGAGGTATAAATACTAAAATAAAGAGCAAAATACAGTTGCAAGCTGAAGCGTACCATGATGCTGAATAGAGTTAGTTGCAAGTTGAAGCACATTATTGTGCTGAATGTAACTCGTTGCAAGTTGAAGCATATTATTGTGCTGATTATTGCAAGCGCGAACTGAATTGAGTACTGAATTCATGGCAAACTTACATGATAGTTTAACATGCAGGGCTGAAACTATAGCTTTTCATGTCTCTTTTAAAATCCATACAGATAGTCTTGCCGAATATTCATTCTTTTAGATAACAAAATCAATTGCAGCCTTTACATCATGGGATGCACTCAGCCCTATTGCTAAGTATCCTGAAGCTAGTTAAAGTTTCTTCTTACCTGATGTTCTGGCCGAGATTCATCATAAGGTACATTTAGCCTTTCCTTCAATTTTTGCAATCTCTGTTCCTGAATATTTAAGAAAAGGTTACTTCAGCTGCAAGAAGGGAAGAAATTTGATATGAACATTATACCTACTCTATATATCCTTTCCTACAACGAGAGAAGAGATCATCCAGAATCCTCTAAGGGCGCATGTATTTTGCCTAAACACATTTTAGTGATGGCACAACATCTGTACCTGAAGAGGGGTCAGATCAAGCACTATCTTCTCTGCACTGACTTGTCGCCTTTTTCCTGAGCTGTTGAAGAGCCCTCCAAACCATGTCCTATTTCCAACCATACTAGCATCAACTGCAATGAAGTTATTTATGAAGCAATTGAAAGGATCAGTGCACTACAATAGTTACTAGTACTGTTGAAACATATATCCAATAATGTCACACGCTACAGACACAAAAAGTGTCTGGAAGAATCACTAATAATTTCCCTAAGACAGGAGCAATCTTTCATGCTTAAACATATGAAGTGATAATATCTAAAATTAAAGATTATGTATTATTGGAAAGAAAATTAAATGATATACATAAACGTAGAAAATTAAATGGTACCTGTTGGCGTTGGAGTTGAGATGTCAACGGAATGCCCATCAAATTGAAGGAGGCACTCTTTGTCAATGTGAATGGACTAGCTAGTAAATCAATGGATCAATCAATGTGCGGGGACGAGGGCGGCGCATCAGGAGCTAAGTGGGGAACCATGATCCATGAACACACATACGTATCCCTCTGCCCCCTTGCTGTTTGTTGCTGGTCGTTTTGGAGGAGGCATACACAGGATCCTGTGTTCTCCTCCTGTTGCTGCTGGATGAGAGCTGGAGATTGACGAAGGGGAGGGAGGGAAGAGATTGGAGAATTGGGAATGGATTATTCCAGGTTCCCCAATCTCTCCGTCGACCAGCCCTGCCCCTGCCCCTGCCCTGCGAGGATCGTCGCTGGAAACTATGCCAGCTCAAGACATGCTATTTCTCTCTCTATCCTCTCCCCCATGTTGGCGACAGGCGCGGGTTTTAGGCACGCCGCCCGCTCATGCCGCCCAACCATCCATCCCTCCCTTTCTTTGTCTGCAAAAAATTTCTTCCTTGGCTGACCATTAAGGAATAAGCTGACCACGCTGCTCTTGTTAACGGGTATCTTTCTGTTCAAATTCATATCAAATACGATCAAGTATCATTAAGGAGTGATTCTCACCAAAGAGTGTTCGAGAAAAAGATTCTCACCAAAGATAATTTGGCTAAAAGACCTCGATCTAAGAAAAAGAAAAGGAAGACGGAATAAGACATGCATCGGTCCGGAGAGCCATATTTTCAGACGGCTTTGGTTACTTTTGTTGCTCCTCCTCATTTTCTTTCTTTCTTTCGTTGTGTCCTAAGTCTGGTTTGTAAAGACTTCTTTTAATTCTCTTTCAATATATTTATAATCAGTAGGGGATGAAAATCCCCTCCTGTTTCTTCAAAAAAAAAAGATTTTCACCATGTAGGAATAATACATGCATTGGTCTTAAAGCCAATAAACTTAATCATGCTGGTCGTATCACTTATATCAATTCTCTTCTTGCTTCCATTCCTATCTATTTCAGGCAGAATATCCTTTTGCCAAAATCCTTCATAGAGAAAATCAATTCCATTCTTAAACCTTTTTGGTGGCAAGAAATTTAGGATGAACACTCTTCTAAACCCTTTCATTTTAGACCTTGGGATGACATTTGCCAACCAATAGCTAGTGGTGGTTTGGTGCTTCATTCTGCTTGGATGGTTGCTACTTCGAAAGACCCTATGCTCACCTCTGTCCTCAAAGCCAAGTATTTTCACAATTATTCTTTTTGGAATGCAAAATATTCTGGTCCAAAATCTGTTTTCTTGAGCTTCCATTCTTAGGGTCAAACATCATCTTCATGAGCAGTGTACCTATCAGATAACGAAGGGCAATTCTAATATTTGGATTGATCCTTGGTTTGATGGTTGGGAGAACATTCATGATCAGTTAATTATTCCACCAGCATCTAGCTCCCTTCAAAATTTTGTCTCTGATCTTTGGAATAACAATACCAACTCTTGGAACTCTTCTCTGATTAGAGAGACTTTTCATCAGCCGGCAACAGATGCTATTATTCAGACTTAAAATTTACTCTAACGATCCTGATAATCCTCGCTGGAAGTCGTCTGCTAATGGTCTCCACTCGACCAAAGAGGCTTACAAATATCTTTCTTACCATTCTGGCCATTCCCTTCCAAATCATGGCCCTCGTAGCACTTCTTCTCAGGCCTTAGCTCTTCTCAATAGAACTTAGAAGCATAAGTCTCTCCCTTGCATTAGGGCTTTTACTTGGTGGTTACATAGGAATGCTTTAGCTATTGGCCATAGAGCTTCTCATTTCAACACACTAGAATTGATGACTCTTGCAAATTATGTGGTTTAATAGAAACTGACTTTCACCTCTTTTTTTAGTGCACTTTTCCCAGAGCTGTTTTGTTCTCCTCTAACTCTTCTTTGAGAACAGATTTGTTGCCTTCTGATGGGGAAGGTCTGCAAGGTACTTTAGTGGCTATTTTGAGTAACAATTTTTCTAAATATCTACCGCAGGAAGTCCTCACCAGGTTGTGTTACTTGTAGAAAGCTAGAAATGATTTCAGGTTTAATGATAAAAATTGGTCTGTCAGCAAGATTTCTCATGAAGTCTTGGCTGATGTTCAAACTTCGAGTATGTTTGCTTCTCTAGTTGGGTCTACGGATCTCCATGGGCATGTTGCTAGAGGAGGTGAAGGTAAGGCCTACAATTCCTTCCCCATCAGTATACCACTTCTGTACCAGATGGGTTAGCTGATTCTTCTCGATGGGCAGGTTTGGGAGTTTATCTCTCTCTTGCAGGTTCAAGGAACTCTGGTTCCTTATATATTCGTGCATGAAGAATGGTGAGTTCAGTTCTTATGGCTGAATTGGCGGCTCTGGCATTGGCAGCCAAGGTGGCAGAAGTTCTTCAGATGCTAGCTGTTACATCTCATACTGACAGCAGGGATGCAGTCCCTCAGTTGCAAAAGGGGGAGGAGGCTTCTTTTTGGAGGCTAAGGCCACTGCTTTCACAATTTATGTGTCTCCAAAATAGTTGTGATTTTAAGGTGATTAAGATTAGCAGACATGAGAATAGGTTTGCAATGCAGGCAAAAGCTGTGAACAATCACAATTCAGCTATTTTCTCTTGTAATTCCCAGGAACACCAATCTGCATGTGCTGCCATCACTGTCGGAGATCGCCGGAGTAGCAACGTCACAATGCCGCCGGCAAGCTCTCCCTGATGAACACAACAACTCATGCAAACACTCGTGGATAAGCACAGAGACGCAGTCTTGTTTTTGTGCTACAATGCGGCAGCGTTTTTTGGACTGTACTAGTTGAATATAACTCAAACATGGCCATCGGCCATCTGAGAAGCTCACCATGCCTCTCCTATCAGCGCGCCATCCCGCACGTCAAGGCATGCCGCTCCATGCAAACGCTAAAGACTCGCTCTGCTGTGAACGTGCACAACTCAAGCTTACAGACGCGCACAACCTGAATATGGTCATGCTCTAAGCCAGCAGAAAGAAAACACACACGCTAAGTGCTCAAGACTTATTCCAACAAATCTCCTCCTAAATCTTGACGCACGCTACTGACCTGAATGAAGGCCAATCTTCATGCAAAGCTCCTGGAACTTGATTCTGAAGAGAGGTTTAGTGAGAATGTCCCCAAGCTGCTCCTCTATTCTGATGAACTTCACTTCAATTTGGCCAGTGTTTGCATGCTCCCGGATAAGATGAAATCTTGTGTCTATGTGTTTGCTCCGGTCGTGATGCACTGGATTTTTAACCAACGAAATGGTGGACTTGTTGTCCACTCTCAACACTGGCTTGCTCACCTTTGAATCTAGAACTTCAGCTAGCAACCGTGCCAACCACACAGCCTGACAAGCAGCAGTTGCAGCAGCAATATACTCAGCTTCACAGCTAGACAATGCCACTACCTTCTGTTTTGCTGATTACCAGCTGATTGGGCTGCCACCAAGGAAGAAGATCAAACCAATAGTGCTCTTTCGGCTATCCACATCTCCAGCCAAGTCACTGTCTGAAGCGTCCTCCCATCAGGGAAGACTTAAAAGTGATGTTTATCAGTCCCAGGAGGCTGATAACAGTTTTATTACATCAGATGGTACATCACCGTACAACTCTACGCGGTAATGGGCAGTGAAGCGCCACTATCGCGAGGATTACAACTAAAACCCACACTACTACACTAGCTACGAAAAGAGAGTCATCAGAGTCTTGCGCCATACGGAACTCCAGCGGTGGCCCTAACCACAGGCAAGACTGGGTGCAGAACGAAACCCTACTCGACGTCTTCGGGGATGTAGTCTGGATCTTCCACTGTAAAAGTAAGAATGGGGTGAATACAAACGTACTCAGCAAGTCCAATCACACCCACGGAGGGGGTATAACAGAATTAAATGCACAGGATAATCCAAGGATAAAGTTATGGTTTATTTGCGGAAAACTCGGGTGTATGCAAGGGTTCATTTAAAGCATTTCCAAAACAAGTTTTCTAGTACCAAGGAGCACATGATGTTGATCCACACAGGATCCAAGTTTTAAGCTGCTACCGGACTCCCCGTCCGCCGTAGCACACGGCACAACTGCCGGACACTTTCCAAACAACTCACACCATTCCCTGAGAGAAACACTAGTTATGTGACCACACCATAACTTGCCCAATACCATGGGCACGGCTATTCGAATAGATTTTAACTCTGCAGAGGTGTGCAACTTTACCCACAGGTGGGGTACCACAGCACGATCACCTTAGTGTCGGTGCAGATCCCAACGAAGCCATTACCCACCTTAGCTAGACCTGATTAGCCACTACGGGATCCATCAAGGGGTCATTCGACCTATCTCCGAGGTTTAACCGGGGCATAAGTCACACAGAGCTTATCCCTTCTCCTTGATCACCCGTTGCTCTCAGCTCTCCTGATGGCTATCAGACTAACTAGTGGGATTTATGCTAAGCCGTTGCCCATACAACGGTCAAGTGGTTTGCACGACAGGAAGCTAGGTGAGATGACACATCAACTCCGTCCTTAGGGGTGACAAGATGGACATCTCCCTTCCTCGCTCAACCACACAGGTACGAGCACACCAACGGCAATTCACACAGAAATGCCATCCATCCCGTCTGACTCATCTTTCAAAACCACATTTTATCCCTTCCCACACACACATTTTCTTTATAAAACCAGGTGGTCAAGATATGGTTATCGCAAACAAGGGTGGCTATCCTACCATGTTTTCAGCAAGCAAAACCATGCAATTTTATAAAATAGGCCACTGGGTTGTGTTCATAAAAATTAGGACAGAAACATGCATCAAAGGGTGGGATTGAACTTGTCATCATCAAATCCTTGCGGGAGGTCCTGATCGAAGCACTGTCCCTCGGGTTCGGGGTCGCAGAACTGGTTCTTGTTCGCTTGGTTACAGTCGGGAACTTCCTCGTTCACTCCGTGTCCTACGACGCAAACAAACAGGCACACAGTCAAGCGAAAGAACCAAAAGCTTTTATCGTTGAGCTTTAATCAAAAATAATTTAGTTATGGAGATTGGGGCAATATTTTTGGGTGGTTTCTTAATGGCATGGTTAAAACTATACTAGAAAGGGTGTGGTAAAGTTTTGGGTCGATTGGAGACCGTTTGGCGCATAAAATGACGAGTTAAAGAGGGTTCGGGGGTTAAACAGGGGTCCAGGGGCTCATGTGTAAATGGTTATGAAACGGAAAAGGACTTGGTTTTAAATTTTAGAAATATTTGGGGCATGTTAGGGGTTTATTTGATATTAGGCTTACATGGCGGGGGTTGCTTTCCTAAATAACTAGGAGCAGAAGGGCCTACAGTTAAAAGTGGCACAAGGGGGGTTCTTTTGGGGAAAAGGGAGAGAGCCAGGGGGTTTTGTGGCAAATAGCCACCTTCTTCCTCCTTTCCCCATGGGAAACAGAGGAGAGGGGGGTGGGGCGCCGGCGGCGGCCAATCCGCTCGGCCCGAGCCCCGGCGGTGTCGTAGGGGGGGAAAAGAAGGAGGAAGGCGAGGGGGTTTGATCCCCGGCCTTACCTCGGGCCGGGACGGCGGGAGGAGGCGGGGCAACGGGAGCAGGCGGCGGCGGCCTCGGGAGCTCGGCGGGGGGCGGCGCTAGGGCAAGGGAGGCAGGGCTGGGCGTGCTGCGGCAGTTGTGGGATGCCGAGGTGCCCCTCGGCCCTACTTATAGGCCGGGGAAAGCAGTGGAGGGGGGTGTTCGGCCGGCGGCTCCGCGGGCGGCCATTAATGGCGTTTGGCCGCTCGCGGCCGTCGTGGCGTGGTGGCGAGGGCCGAGGCGTCGCACGTGGGGGAGAGCTGTGCTGGCACAGTGGCAGGGAAGTGACGGCGCGCGCGGCGGGGCGGAGCGCCAGCGACGGGCGGCGCGGCACGCGCGGACAGGGCGCGCGCGTGCGCGCACGGCGCGGCGAGGCGCGGGCCAGGGCGGGGGCGCGAGCGGCGGCCGGCACCCCGTGGCGCGCGGTCACACGTTGCACGTGCGCGTTGCGGAGGGAGGCCGGGGCAGTGCGCGGCGCGCAGGACCGGTGCCCGGCCGAGCGGCGCTTAGGCGCGCGGCAAGGAGGAAAGGAAGGAGAGGGAGAGAGAAGGGAGGAAGGGGAGAAGAAAGAAAAGAAAGGGAAAATGGGGAGAAAAGAAAAGGGAGGGAAAAGGAAAAGAAGAGGAAAAGGAAAATAGGAGGAAAATAGAAAAGAGGAGGAGGAGAAAAAGAAAAGAAGAAATGGCGGAAGGAAAAAGAGAAAGGGCGAAAGAAAGGTGACGCGCGGCGGCGATATTCGCGGCGGCAACCGCGGCTGGTCGGCCACGCGCGCGCGATGTTCGCACGCTGCGCGAGGAGAAAAGGGGAAGGTGACAGCGGTCGGATTCGGGTGCCGGTTCGGGGTTCCGGGGAATTAGGGTTTAGGGTTGAGCGAGCTTCGACGACGAAGAGGTTTTGAACAAACATATCTTAGCGCGTAATTTGACTTGGTAATTTTCAGGGCGTCACACTATCACTGTATCCTTCTAAAATAGGTTGAACCCCATTCTTCCTTGTATAGAACAGTCCCACACCACATGTCCCGGCAATGTACCTCAGTATATGTTTCACTGCTGCCAGATGTTCCTCATGTGGTTCTTCCATGAACCTACTGACATACCCAACTGCAAAGGAGAGATCAGGATGGGTATTGATCAAATACCTAAGGCTGCCCACCAAACTCCTGTACATGGTTGCATCCACAACTGGACTTGTACTCTCCTTGCTGAGTTTCAGTCTCGGCTGCATGGGAATCTTGCATGGATTACAGTCAGCCATTCCTGCCTTCTCCAAGATCTTGACTGCATAGTTCTTCTGACTGAGATAAATACCTTCTGCCTGCTGCTTTACTTCAATGCCAAGATAGTAATGCAGCAACCCCAGATCACGCATTTTGAACATCTCAGCCATCTCTTGCTTGAATTTCTAAATGCTCGAGCTGCTAGTGCCTGTAATTACCAGATCATCAACATAAACACCAAGCACCAGCCTTTCACCACCAGCACCTCTGCAGTAGGTGGCATGATCTGATGGGCTTCTCTTGAACCCCAGAGACTCCAAGCTTTCATCCAGCTTCTGATTCCAAGCTATTGATGCTTGATGCAGTCCGTACAGTGCCTTGTGAAGCTTGAACACCTGATGTTCACTGCCAGCTTTAACAAACCCCGGTGGCTGCTCCACAAACACCTTCTCCTGAAGGTCGCCATTCAAGAACACCGATTTGACATCCATGTGATGCACTTCCCAGCCCTCATGGGCCGCCAAGGCGATCAGCAGGCGTACAACTTCCATGCATGCTACAGGAGCAAATACCTCATTGTAGTCGATGCCGTGGCGCTGCGCATACCCCTTGATGATGAGCCGCACCTTGTGCCGCACCACTGCTCCGTGCTCATGCCGCTTCACCTTGAACACCCATTTGAGGCCAATTGCTCGCCGTCCTTGTGGGAGTTCAGTAAGTGTCCAGGTCTGATTCTCCTCGATGGACTGCAGCTCCTCCTCAATTGGTTTCCACCAGCACGGTTGCCGCTCAGCATCCGCAAGGGATGCTGGCTCCTCCGCGCTTACTGCAAATAGATGCTCATTACCCAGATAACAAACGGCATACCCAGATGGCGACGGAGGCTCGACGATGTCATCCACAGTACGAAACCGCAGAGGTACATCATCATCATGGTTGGCGTCCAGCTCATCACCCAACACCGTAGGTGGCGAGGCAAACTGAATTGCTGGTGTGGAGGATGGAGTTGATGCTGTGCTGCCAGCTTCCGGGGGTGTTGCTGGTGGGGACATTTGCAGTGTAGTGGCAGCTGTTGGAGTCCATGCCGTGATGCCCATTCCCATGGGCGTGCCTGGTGGAGATGTTGGCGTTGCTGCAGACTCCTGTTCCAGATCGCCGTGCCCATGCACGACCATGTACTCCACCGTGAAGGAACCGGCAACATCCGCTCCACCTCCCTCTTCGCTGTTCCAATCCCACTGAGCACCTTCATCAAACACCACGTCCCTGGTGATATGGACGCATCGTGTCACGGGATCATAGGTGCGGAACGCCTTATTGCCCCGCTCGTAGCCGACGAAGATGATGCGCCGGCCCCTATCCTCCAGCTTCTTCAAGTGTGGCGTCGTGTTCTTCACGTAGACGATGCAGCCAAATGTGCGCAAGTGATGAACGGCGGGCTTCTTCCCGTACCAGGCCTCAAACGGGGTCATTCCATCCACACTCTTCGTTGGCGACCAATTAAGTAGGTACACTGCCATCGTCACCGCTTTACCCCAAAACCAATTTGGGAGCCCTTTCGCCTTCAACATGCTTCGAGCAGTGCCCACCACCGAGGCATTGCGGCACTCCACCACATCATTTTGTTGCGGTGAGTGGGGTGCCGTCAATTGCCGCCGCACGCCACGGTCCAGACTGTACTTGTGGAAGTCCACCGAGTTGAATTCCCCACCGCGGTCGGTGCACAGCCCGCCAAGCTTCTGTCCTGTCTCCGCCTCCGCAGAGAGTTGGAAGCGTTTGATCGCCTCTGAAACCTGATCCTTTGACGCCAGTAGAGCAATCCACATGAACCTGCTCTTATCATCCACCATGAGCAGGAAGTATTGGTTCCCGCTTGGCGTGGCTGGAGAAATCTTGCCGTAGATATCCTCATGCACCAGCTCCAGTACACGCTGGGCGTGGTACTGAGCTTGGTCTGGGAACGAAGTCCTTCTCTGCTTCCCTACTAGGCAGGCTTGACAGAGCTGCTCCACCTGAGTGAGTTCAGGGAGCCCTCGCACTATCTCCTCACGCACCATCTTCTTCAAGGACAGGAAATTCAGATGCCCCAGACGTGCATGCCACCTCCAGGCTTCCTCATCGCCGCGCGTCGCCAAACACACTGGCTGTGCCAGCATGATGTTGAGAACATACAGGCGGTCTGGCGAGCACTTCACCCTCACCAGCAAGCGCCATCCTAGTTCGCGAATCGTCATCACCCCATCCTCGGTCACCACCTTGTAGCCGCCTCCATCCAGTTGCCCCACAATCACGATGTTTGTTGTGAGTTGGGGAATGTAGTAGTCGCCAACAAATGAGCGGTGCTCACCATTCTTGCAGGCGAATAGCACAGTGCCGCAGCCCTCGATGCGCGAGATGGAGTAGTCGCCGAACCGAACAGTGCCGCAGACCTAGGAGTCCAGTTCGGCGAACGTTGCACGTGAACCGGTCATGTGGTTCGTCGCCCCGGTGTCAAGGATCCACTGCTCGGCGTCACGGTTCTCCTCCTCTGCTCCGAGCTGGATGAAGACCTTCCCCTCCTGAAGCCACACAGGAGTGCGGGGTGTGGCCCGTCCAGCCATGCGCCTCTCGCCTAGGGGTCCGTGTGGCTCTCCTCCGGCCGTGCGCCCGCCGTCCTGGGCAACGGTCGGCGCCGCCCTTCTAGCTGTGCGCACGCCATCCAGGGCCATGGGTGGCGGCTCCTCCTCTCCGACGGCCCCGTATCTGGTCGGCGTAGCTAGCAGGTCTGACCTCGCCGCAGGGAAAATCGCGAGCGGGGGCGGCACATGAAGAGTCGCGAGCACGGGCGGGCCAGGTGGAGTCGCGAGTGGGGGCGGGATCGGCACAGTCGCGAGTGGTGGCGGCGCTGTGGGAGGACGAGAGGCGATCCTCGCCCTGACGTGGAGCAAAGATGCCTCCTCCTCCTGGGCCACATACGCTTGCTCCTTCTTGGGCCTGGAGGGACATTCACGCACCCAATGGCCATGCTTACCACACTTCCGGCATTGGTCCTTGCTGGGTTTGCTTGTGAAGTTAGATGGCCCAGAGGAAGATGACGAGTACCCCTCACCTCCATGTCCACGGCCACACCCGCGCCGGTTGCCGCGACGTGCCGAGCTCCCGCTCATGCTGTCGCCGGCCTGGTTCTCCGCTTCGCGCCGCCTGCGCCGCGCATCCCACTTCTCCTCCGTCAGGTACAACTTGCCGTCGTGTTGCACCGACGGCGGCGGCTTGAACGACTCCTCAGCTGCCTTCAGCCGTCCCGTCAGGTCGGCCATGGTGAGGGTGGACATGTCGAGCAGCGTGCGGATTGAGATCACAATTTGCTTGAAACATGACGGCACGCTGCGCAACATCTTCTCCACCACCCTGCTCTCCTCAACGACCTCTCCCAGCGTCGCAAGGGTGGCCACCAAACTGGTCAGATGGAGTGCGTAGTCCTCCACCGTGTCGCCGTCCTTGAAGGTTGCGAGCTCAAACTCCCACCACAGCTGCTGGGCGGTGTTCTTCTTCACGCGGTCGTTGCCAACAGCACGGTAGCGATGGCGTCCCACACCTCTTTCACCGTGTCCTTCTCGGCGATCACGGTCGCAATCTCCGGAGGAACCGCGCTGCACAATGCGTCGAGTGCCATCATCTCCTCCTGCTGATCGACGCCGCCTACATCGATTGCCCGCCAGAGCGCCCGCACCTTAAGCTTCACCTTCATGAGGCACGTCCGGTCAGAGTAGTTGGTCTGGGTGAGGACGGGGTAGCTAGTCCCACCGCCTACCTCACGGACCACCCGCTTGATCACCGTTTCATCCTTGGTGCCGCTCGAGCCGTCGCCCTTGCCAACGACCTTACTGTCGCCGTCCGGTGGTGGTGACGAATTTCCGGCCATCAGCGCGTAGTCGATCGTGCGGTCACGGTTCCAATGGCGGTACCTCACCGCGATCGAGCCCCGGCCTGCAACCGGCTCTGATACCACTTGTCGGAGATTGCCGGAGTAGCAACGTCACAATTCTGCCGACGAGCTCTCCCTGATGAACGCAACAACTCACACAAACACTCGTGGATAAGCACAGAGATGCGGTCTTATTTTTGTGCTACAATGCGGTAATATTTTTCGGACTGTATTAGTTGAATATAAAGATCCAGTATAGATTCGACTCAAACGTGGCCACCGGCCATCCGAGAAGCTCGCCATGCTTCTCCTATCCGCGCGCCATCCCGCACGTCAAGGCATGCCGCTCCATGCAAACGTTAAAGTCTCACTCTGCTGTGAACGTGCACAACTTGAGCTTACAAACGCGCACAACCTGAACATGATCATGCTCTAAGCCAACAGAAAGAAAACACACACGCTAAGCGCTCAAGACTTATTCCAATAATCACAGCACGCCAAAATATAATGTGGAGTCCGGTTGATCTACAATATTTTTAATATATAATGAAAGTGCTTATAAAAAATATTGTCCGTTCATCCTTCGGAGGAGCTCTGAGAATAGATAATAGCCCATCAATAAAAATGGCCCAACATTTAATTTGGCCTTTTCCTTACCATGGATGACGGATCCAAGACCAGAAGGCCTCAGATAACCATGCATGGTGGTCCTGGGCTTGTCACCCATGCTTTGCTTCAAGTTTTATTACGATTTTCCTGCAATTTATCGACAGATATTTTTCTCTCCAAACTGATGCAACCATTCCCTATAAAATCTAACACAATTAGGCCCACTTAGACCCGCGGCTGGGCTAAAAGTCAGGACTAGACATTAGGCCTAGGTGTAATAATGAGCTAAATATAGGCCAATTGTGGGCTAGTTAGGGCTAATGGGATCTAGAAAAATCAAGACGATCTATAATTTAGAATAAAATTTAGAATGGAGGGAGTATATGAATTGATCACTGATTAACGTATAGCAATGCTTTCTAATACTAATTAGGCGTTCCAATAATGAAATACTAGAAAGCGAGGTCTTCTTATCTATAACCGTAAATTACTAATATATAAATGAGATCGTTGTGGTCACAAACAAGCTTCTTATGTGTTTAGATTTCAGTATTATTCAGTGCTCAGTCTGAACTAGAAGGTCCTTGACACGTGTATATACAGGATAATACAAGTATTGAAATGTAGTCTCCTAATAAGCATATATATCATGGTATGCTGAATTGCTAGTTCTTCGTTCGTCCGGTTTGATCGAAACTGCTAATCAGTTGAAGCAACAATGAGCTCTCAAAGTATTCTTTCGTGGAGCAAATTAAACCGCTACCCGGTCAAACCAGTGCTCAAAAGACTATAAGACAATGTAGTAGCTACTTTTGGATTTTGCAGTAGCTGGTTAGCTTCTTTTAGAAAGATAGACATTGTTTCTTGCAACCTTTGAAAACACACAAATTTGTTGCATGCTAGAATATTCTTTTTTATTACAGTAGATTGGATGCCCAGGCCGATCTCTTTAGAGTTTAGCTGCCGTCCGGCCGACCGGGCAATGGCGCATGCCGGCAGGCCGACCGCCGACGGGATGGATAATGTGTGTGCACAGGCCGGCCGGCGGCGATCTCGTCTGCATGGCCCCTGGATCGGAGATTCGGAGTTGGTACGGCCGTCCGCCAGCCCGGCCAGTGCATAATAGCTCATGGATAGATGATCCTAACAGCTAAACTAATTAAACTAGCGCGGGTAGCTAGGTTTATTATGATACTCATTTTATTCAAAAAAATAACATCTAAAAATACTAAATTAGTTTCATTATGAAATTGTATTGATAGTATATGTATTTGTTATTGTGAATTAACATATTTTGATAAAATTGGTAAAAATTAGAGAGATTTTTGTAGTGTACTCAAAAAGAAATTTATGCAAATAGTTTTAATTGCCATGTCATTGTAATTTTTATCTCCTAATATCCTAGATGAAGACCCCATCTATGTTATTTCTCATTGTCCTATTATATGGCTTATTTTTTTGGAAGATCTCATTTAGAAATATATTTTTAGTATACATTGAAAGTAATATAAAGTTTTTACCTTTTAAAAGTTTTTTATTTTGACTGGTAGTGTACATTTTTATTTGAAAGTTTACTTAGAGTGTCAAATTATCCTTAGAGAAGAAGATCTAGGTGAGCAGCTCAATGTGTACTCCTAAAGATTATTAAAATTTACTTTTGAAGTTCGAATCCAAACCTTAATGCCTGGTGGATGCATCCTATTTAGTTATGATCACATCCAAATCTCTTGGATCTCAAATTCCTACTCTTTATATATGCATTCTTCCCTTTTCTTCAAGCCGTTGCATTTTTCCGGAGCCTGTATACCAGGGGTTAACAAATTTGTTGTTGTGCGAGCAAGGTATAGTCGTCATTTTTGTGCTTGTTTTTTTTTCAAATTCTATTTCTAAGGATTTCTGCCCGCTACACCATAGTCATAGGATGCCATAGCAAGATATTGACGTCTCGCTGGTTCTGGTCTTTTTGCTTGTGGTGATGGTCAGGCCTTGGCGGAACCAAAAGTGCTAGGGTAAAATGATGCCCTACCTAGCGCCGGTTGGATTGTGCTGCTCAGCATGACTGCACAACCAAATTCTCTTATTGTCGTACCCCTAATATCCATGCACTCTTCTCTTCTATAAAATCACACTACCGGAAAAAAGATCTTTGCCGAGTGTTAATTATTTTGCCGAGTATTTTTTTTCGGCACTCGGCAAAGAGCGTCTTTGCCGAGTGTCGTTTTCGGCGCTCGGCAAAGACGTCTTTGCCGAGTGGCTTTTTCAGACACTCGGCAAAGAGCTTCTTTGCCGAGTGCCTTTGACGAGTGTCTGAAAAAGGCACTCGGCAAAGAAGCTCTTTGCCGAGTGCCTTTTTCAGATACTCGGCAAAGATAATTTTCAAATCATATTTTAAAGTAGTAAATTAATTCAAATAAAAATATTTTTAACTACAAAGTTGTATAACTCATCAAGATGCACAATTCTTGTTTTGGACATTTCTTTATTTGACAAAATAAATGTAAATTTGTTCACAAAACATATATCTCTCTCGTACTTTATGAAACTATAAGAGAGATATATAAGATTTGTGAACAATATTAGAATTATCATGTTAGATGAAGAAATGACAAAACAACCAAAATAAACTTTATAGATCTTGAGAAGTTATAAGATTTTACAGTTGGCAACATTTTAATTTGAAGTTATCTTATCAACAAAAACTATATCTGAATATAGAAAATTTAAAATTCGAATTTTGCAAATGACCTTGAATGGAAAAATCATAAAAATTAAAGTTGTAGATCTCAAAACGTTATGAAAGTTTGTAGTTGACAACTTTTTGATTTGAAATCATTGTGTCATATTAAAATACATTTGAAGTTTTCAAATTTGAAATTCAAATTTTGTAAACGATCTCGGATGAAGAAACTACCAAAATAAAAGTTGTAGATCTCGAAAAGTTATGCCACTTTGTAGTTAACAACTTTTTTATTTGAATTTAGTTACTATCTCAAACAAACAATTTACACTCGGTTAATTATAATATGTGGAGAATAAAAACGTAACGTTGACACACGTAATTCAATGGTGCAGTGGTAGAGGGAGTTGTTTGTGTGCAGGAGGTCGTGAGTTCGAATCTTATCAAAAATTGCTGAAAAAAATATTAGATGGGTCACTAGCTGGCTGTGCATGCCTCCCCTAATAAATATTTTTTTTCCTGTTTCATCTGTTGGATTTTTTCCGATTTACATTTTGCCGAGTGCTTCTCTTTGCCGAGTGCTTTTTAGCACTCGGCAAAGCCTTTGCCGAGTGCCCGACAAAAGGCACTCGGCAAAGACGTCTTTGCCGATGGAATCTTTGCCGAGTGTCCCAGACACTCGGCGAAGCCCCTGCAGTGGATCATGATGGTACCGTTGTCCTTTATTTGCTACTGTCTAACCGCGCGTCTTCATATACCACTGCAAGTTGGTTTGCTAGCAACCTGTTCGATTTGACCTTAGACTACACGCTTCATGCCCGATGCAAAATTATATACAATAGCATCCATGCATATCCATTCTATTTTCTAGATGGAATCGCTGCCAGTTTACAGTTGATGTACGCATGCACGTGTGTTGAGGCATGGCTGTTCCGTTTGTTTCAATATCCCTGAAGCAATCAATCAAAGATAGTTTTGCTTTTTAGTAAAAAGAAAGAAGCATGACTATGGTGTAGCGGGCAGAACTCCGATGTTGTGCAATCAAAGATAGTTTTAATCTCTATAAAACTTAAAGCGAGTCGCTTTAAGTTTTATAGACAATGGAAATAACTCATTCTACACCATCTGTGTGGCTTTTGCCTAGAACATGGAGGGCGGTGCCTTAATCTATAGCACTGGGTTATATCAGATTTAATTGGTACACATATATACACTCATCTATTTGTTTGACTTGCACTACTACATATAGACCCATCACCGCCGGGTCCAAAGTATCATCACCCCCAGTTTCGAGATCCGTTGGATCAGGTTCGATGGTAATGACTTGGGCCATCACCGCCGGTTCTAGGCCCGGCGGTGTTACCCTTATCATAAAACAAAAAAAAGAAAGAAAAAACATGCCGTCGCGCCCCTGCTCCATGCTGCTCGCAGCAGCTTCGTGCCGCCGCCCCACTGGCCGTGCCTTTGCACCGCTCGCAGCGCCGCTACCCTGCTTGCCGCGCCGCTCGCCGCGGGGAGGGGCTGCAGGGGGAGAGGAGGCTCCGCGCTGCTGCCGCGCCTGCCCACCTGCTTGCCGCGCTCCACGCTGCCGCCCCGGCACCATGCTTCCATCCCGCTCGGCCGCTTGCCCCGCGCCGCCGCAGATCCACACGCCTTACCGCCCCGCTCGGCCACTTGCCCCACGCCGTGTCGGATTCGCACGCCCCGTGCCACTCGGCTGGGAGGTGTGGTAGGGAGGGGAAGGGAGGGGGCTGCGTGGGCCGGTGAGGGAGGGTAGGGGAGAGAGGTGGGGGAGGGGAGGGAGGCGGGGAAGAAGAGGAGTGGCGTGGGAGAGAGAAGGATATGACTTGGGATAGAATGGGAGGAGGGGAAGGGAAATAATGAGTGGTGAAGGTATCACTGCCGGATCATAACACGAACCGGCGATGATGAGTGATCATCACCACCGGATCGTAATATGAACCGGCGGTGATGTGTGGTCATCATTGCTGGTACTATTTCGATCCGGCAGTCATGCCCGTTGAGTCTATCACCGCCGGTTCGTAATACAAATTGATGGTGATGCCTACTATTATGCAGCAGTGTTACTTTATTTGTTACCTAATTGAGAAAAGAACCTAACTTACACGTATGCACACTCATCCAAATTTGCTTTGTGCCCATATGGACATATGCTATACAGATCTTTTTTTCATAGTGTTATTTCTTCACGCATCCAAAGCAATGAATTTACCTATATGCTAACCAAAACATGTTTTAATATAATAGCTGAAGGAAAAATGTTTATAACGTACCAATCTACCATGACATTGCTACTGTTATTTTTCTTGATATTGATTATTCCTCATTTTTGGATGACACGTGCTCAGAATTTTAGTTTCAATATTGAAATTTATTGTCAAATTTATGTTTAAAGATATTTTATTTTTCTTGAATGTTTTGTCCAAAATTTCACTTTGAGATGAAACTTCAATTAGGTTAATGCTCAACTGTTCAGCTTTACTGTGCATGCATGCTCAAGCGCTGACATGTATACATGCATTCATGCAGTCCTTTAACTGATGTCTTCTTGACTTGCCAAATATATGAGTAAATATGGAATTAGCATATGCGTCACGTACATATAAATGCATGGGCTTGCATTTGACACGGACTCATCCATATCCTTATGTCCAATCACATAATCAATTGCTATTTTTCAAACTTATATATTTATTGACCGTATTTGCTATGGACACTTTAGGTTAATCTAAACCATTAGATCTTCATAAAATCCAACAATGTATATCTTCTCTTTTTTCGATTAATATGGTAATTTCTAGACTATCTCGGCGAACGTGGTGGTTTATTCTAATACTATTGTATTAAGATAATAGGTAAGAGTGCCGCGCATGATCGAGTTTAATCTAGGTTTTGCTCCTTTTCACCTCTTCAAAGGCTTAGAAATAGCTTATAAGCCATGCCCTAACGCAACCGGCCTTCAAGTGGTTGTGGAAAAATGCTTGTTAGCAAAAGCACAAGATCTTCTTCTTGCTACTGCTAAAAGATAGATTAAGCACTCGAGAGCTCTTGAAAAGAAAGAATATGGTCTTACAATCCTATAATTGTGTCCTATGTCCACATTCAGTAGAGGAGTCCCTGGAGCATCTCTTCCTAACTTGCCCATTTGCCTCAAGTTACTAGCAAAAATTTGGCCTGCACATCCGGCAAAGTTCTTCTCCAGCAACGGTGGACTCAGTTGCAGGTCCCTTTCTTCATGAAGATTGTAATACTTGCAAGTTGGAGCATTTGGATGTCGCGCAACGATCTAATCTTCAGGAATATCCAACCAGGAGTTCAGAATTTCGTCTCTCTTCAAAAAGGAGTTCACTTTAGTATTACTGCAAGCCAAGAGCTCCTTACACATAGTGACGGAGCCATCAGTATGACGAGCTATGGAGGCTGCCATACCTGGCCGGCGATGAACCCACGCCCAACCCCGGCCAGAGTTCCTTGAGCCATGGAAGAGGTCTGTTCGTCTTATTATCTGGAGGAAGAAGAAGATAGTCTGTTCATCTTATCATCTGGAGGAAGAAGAAGATAACGTTTAGACTTCTGGGGCTTTAGACAGTTAGGCTGTTAGGCACTCAGGCAACCCATCCCGCACAAGCCCAGTTCAGAAGACCAAGCGTCAAAACTCAAAACCAATGGCGTCTGACGGACGGAGGAGCCATCGCCCTCGCCCTTCAGCCTTCTGCCTTCGTGGTTCGTCACATCGCCCCGTCGGTTTGTCGCCGTCCCAGGTCGCTTCGCGCCTCCACCCTCCGCCAGACGCGTGATGGCGGCGGACGGGGAGCAGGGCCAGTGCGGCCAGGGCCTCAATGGCGTGGAAACGGAGGCAGCTAATCCTCAAGACCGTGATGGCCCTGCAGTGCCGCTGACCGTCAGCGACGCCCAATTTTAGATGCCAGCAGGAATGGGAAAAAAATTAAAAGGTGAGATTTGGATTATGAAATTGGACAATCTATTAATTCAATCCTACATGCACATGACCATATTTGCAAATTTTGATATATGTTTCATTCAATGTTTTCAGTTGTAAGCATGAAGAGAATTTTAGCGCTATTTCTGGCAAAGAACAGACCAATGCTACTGTAGAATGGGGAGATGGCAATGAAATTGAAGAGCCTGTACAAGAAGCGCAAACTGAAAATGCACCGCAAGCACAAGGTATACAAATAGAAGAAGGTGATGATATAATCAAAGAGTTCAACCAAGATCATATTATTTCTGATCCAGAGCTTCGTATTCTAATTCAAAGATTTCATCCCAACATTAGAGATCAGGTGAAGCGAGCTTATTTCTTGAAGGGTCAAACATAGCCTAAAGGCCATACTTTTCCTCGTAGACTTCGTGGATCGAATAACTATAGATCTTTTCTAGAATCATGGTTTACCAAGTATGATTGGTTAGAATACAATACAGCGAAAGATGCTGCTTATTGCTTTTATTGCTCTCTTTTTAAGGAACAACCCTCTGATGGTCAGTTTGGGCATGATGCTTTCACAAAGTTAGGATTCAATACTTGAAAGAATGCATATAAGGCCCTCCCTTTACATGTTGGTAGTATTGATAGTCACAACAATGATGCAAGAAATGCATGTGCTGATTTTAAGAATCAAAGGGCAGGTGTAGATCGTAAGTTCCAGACTTATGGCACAGACTCTGAAATAAGATATAAAATTTGTCTGACTACTGCTTTAGATTCTGCAAAATATCTCATTAAGCAAGGTCTTTCTTTTTATAGACACGATGAATCTTCCTCATCGTTAAATGTAACACCCTAATGTAATTGCCCTTAATTTTAAAGAATTTATTTGGGCTTGAATAAAATTTTCCAGGGTTTTCCCTAATTTACCTCGTATTTAAAGTAATTTTATAATGCAAGTAATTAAAATTTACTATAAGTCAACTTGCTTGTGCATTCATGCTGGTGCATGGTTTTATTTGTGTGGGTTGAATTCAAAATTATTTGAATTCAAATGGAGTGGTTTGAATGTTTGAGTGTAGAAAAGGAGGAGAAAGGATAAGAGAAGCCAACCCCAAACCTCCTCTCTCAGCCCAGCCCATTTTCTTTTTCCCTCCTCACTCCCGCATGGGCCGACCAAAGCCCAGCATCCTCCCCTCTTCCCTTTCCCCCGCGTGGGCCGAGCCCGGGCCCGTTCTTCCCAGCGCCGCGCGCCCCCTCCCTCTTCTCTGTCTGCCACGCCGGGCCCATCTGCCGGCGCCCGTTCCCCCGCCCAGCTCGCTCACCCGGTTTCCCTCTCTCCCTCTGGCCCTTTGGCCCCACCTGCCAGCTTCCCCGTTGCTCCCCCTTTCTCTTCTTCCTCCCGGGCGCAACGGCCTCCGGTAACCCCGGCGAGCCCCTTCTCCTGGGCCCGCACGCCGAGGCCCGACCCCCACCTTAAATTGGCCCCGCAGCCCCACCTACCCGGTGCCGTAACCCTAGCCCCGCCGCCACCCACGCCAGTACCGCAGCCGCCTTGCTCCGCCGCGTCTCCGCCTCTCTGCCTCACCGTCGGGCCGTTGCTCCGGAGCGCCACCGACCCCGACAGCCCCCGCGCTCGCCTCACCTCGCCACTGGGAGTCTTCCTGAGCCCGGCACTCGAGCTCCGGACCTCTGCATCACCTGAATTTTACGAAGAAGCCGTCGCCGGTGAGCCGTGCCGCCACCCCAATTCCCTCGGTGCCGGCCGATCTTGGGCTGCTCTGACCCCCTGGTGACCTCCGCAGGTGCTTCCTCGACCAACCCGTGCGGCCAAGGGACCCCGAGCCGCCCTGCTGCCGCCTGTCCACGAGCGCCGCCCCGTTTCCTCCGCCGGTCGTCGTCGGTTTCCTCCCTCCGCTGCAACTCCGGCCATCGCGAGCCCTTGGTGAGCTCCCCCTTCCCTACCTGGTCGTGATGCACCGAAGGCCGTAGTTTAGGTCTCAGTTGCGCCCAGAACGCGCGCACACCGGCGTGTTCGCCGCCCCGAGCCGCCCTCGCCGCGGGGATCACCCACCCGAGCCCTGATCCGCCACGTTGATAGCCCAGGTGGATTACCCGTACCGCCAGCATTCTCCACGGCTTGATCCCGACCCAAACGAAGCCCGGACGGCCAAGTTTGGTCATCACCGGCGAAGCGCCGCCGCGGAGCCGAGCTCCGGTGACCTAGCGCCGCCACCCCGCGTCCTTTTTCCCCTGACCGTCCGATCGGTGTTGTACGCGTAAGATTAGATCGAGCTGAGGCTGGTTCAAAACCGTAGGATCGCGATCTGACGGCCGAGCGTTGGCCGTACCGGTTCGCCCCTCGTTTTAAATCCGAGCCGCTCATCTTAGATCCGGCGCGCTGCATTAGATCTGAGAGAAAAGAGAGACGGGAGCGTCGGATTTGGATCCGACGGTTGAGAGTTGCGCGTACCCCTTCGCGTAACGGATCTAATCCGAGCCGCCCGATTTAGATCCGAGGATCCAGATTAAAGGATACCGGTTCAGCCATGCCTTTTTGCTAAAGAGCCCTCGGCTTTTCCTGCAATCAACCCGCGGTCCACTGCAGTTCAATAGTAATTGCAGTTTAGCCCTAATTCTTGCACCGAAGCCCCTGATCTTTATGGAATTAGAACCCGCAGTCCATATCCAGTGTTTTCACGCGCTAGCCCCTGTGTCTATCCTTTAATTACGTTTAAGCCCTCTGTTTTTGCGCAGAAACCCCTGTAAGTCTTGTTTTTCTCGCAAATAGGTCCCTGGATCTGGTTTTAAGCGCAGTTTTCGCGTTTTAGCTCCGTTTTAAGCGTTCCTTATATGCACGCGATCGTTATAACGCGTAGATTAGTTCTAGGCTAGTTTTGTATGCTGTTTCTATGTGATGTTGTACTGTTTTCTTATAGTTTGCTATTGGTTGTGCATGTGTGTATGTGTGGACTATGCTTGATGATCGTGAGTAGACGCGGAGCCTTTGGACCAGTACCAGGAGCAGCCGTCTTCCGAGCAGTTCGAGCAGCAGCCGGGAGAGTACGAGGAAGGCAAGTATAACATGAACCTCCTATCACTTTTAAGTACAATTTCATACTGCATTTTAATACTGTATACCTATAAGGACTTCCTAGCCACCTTTATATCCTTATATATATCCTATGGGTTGCATTTTTGGTTAGTTGTGCTAGGTTGCTGCGCTACAACATATCTTGGTCCTTTTTAATTAATTTGTTAATGGTTATATGCAACTTAATTCTGGAGCCGACCCTCTGTGCTGTGTGCTTGAGTGGTTTGTGCGTCCTTAAAAGATGTTTTTGTTAGAAACATGGTTTAGGGGGCCAGCACGGTACTTAGTGCTTGGTTGGCCACTCTCTATAAGGACCGGTTCATAGAGCGACAACCTGGGACAACCGCGCAACCACAAGACTGGAATGGGACGGTCTTGACTTACTAATTAGGTCGTGTTGGTTCTGGAGTAACTTACCTGCGTGGGCAAGAGGGGTGGTAAGCTTCAATGGTCCCTGCTCCTCCGGCTTGGTCTGTGCTGTGTGTCTTGTACCCCCGGAGGTGGGCCCCATCGTCGCTGATCCAGAATCCTTAGCGGTTACACCTTACCAACGTGATTCTTTGTAACAGTCTCGTAGTGTGCTTGCTAGCCATCTCACCTAAGGAAGTGTGATGAACCACTAGCGTGGCTCACGACTTGTGGGTAAAGTTGTGCAACCTCTTGAGAGTGTAAAACTGATATATCAGCTGTGCTCACAGTCATGAGCGGCCCAGATCCTCCGTCTGATTAGTGGGGTTATCAACCTTTGGTTAGGGAGATTCCCCGGGTGGTTTTGGTTTGGATGGTTCTCAGTAGTTCTTAATTAATATTGATTAATTCTTTTGCAATTTGGGTTATGGTAACTCATCCACTTGTAGTAATTAGCTTTAATAAAATTTGCCAAGACTAAAAGCTAATGCAGTTGAGTCAGCTAACCTTAGAGCCTCATGCTCGTGTTATACTTGTTGAGTACTAGTTTGTACTCACACTTGCCTCTCTACTCTTCTGTTCTATTTCGGATATCTTCGACTGCTGCCCAGTGCCCGGCAACGTGGAGGATTACGTCAGCGGCTTCGACGACTTCTAGGCGTTTGTCTCCCAGTCGACGTCCCTGTGGCGCCCAGCTCTTCATGTATCTCTTTTACGCTTCCGCAACTCTTGAACCGATTCTTGATTCGGTTGTAATAAAATAATTCATTTATGATTCGTTTACGATTTATATTAATATTATTCGTGACATGTGTTGTGATATCTTGATGATCTGTTGTATATATGCGTGACTTGATCCTGGCGCATATATGATTGCTCGATTTATGTTCTTATAAATCGGGTGTGATAGATTGGTATCAGAGCCGTGTTGACTGTAGGACGAAGCCTAGGTAGAATTGGCCGAGTTTAGGACTTCTCTTCCTTTGCCTTGCTTCCGCAAAACTTCAAACATCATTTCCTGTCTCTATTCCTTGAGTCTTAAGCCCTAGATTTGCTATTTCCTCGTCTTTTCTGAGAAATAGCTTGAGTTTTCCGTAGATGTTGGCCTGAGTCGCCTAATCCTGTAATTTATAAGTTTAGGTTGTCCCGATGGAAATCCGCTAGAACGAGTGTGTTGGTCGAGTAGTGTGGAAAACTCGACTAAGTTGTGAATATTGAATGGTTGTTATTGTGCAAATGTATGATTTGGATCTTTGGTTGATTGCATAGTTTAGTAGCTAAATTTGTTCATGCAAATCGACCCTAACCCAACTTGAACTAAATAATAAAATTTGAGTTAGATCGTTGGGGGTAAAACCTATATTCCTTTCTTTCTGTCATATCCTATCGAAGTTTCATTTCCGCAGCCGCACGATATCTTATTCTCATAAAATTTCGTTGTTGCAATCAGATGGTGAACACCAGGCGCACCGGTTCCGGTTCTGACCAGCAGGAGCAGAACAACCAGAGTACTGGTCAGCCGTTACCGATGCCTCCACCACTGACCCTGGAGCAGTTCTTCCAGCTCCAGATGCAGATGATGGCGACCCTGAACAATACTGTTCAGGCTCTGCAGCAAATCCATGCTCAGCCACCGCCTCCTCCGCCGCCTCAGCCCCGTGACAGGCGTGCGGACTTCCTGAGAGGTCACCCTCCGACCTTCTCTCACGCCACAGACCCACTCCAGGCAGACGACTGGCTTCGCTCGGTGGAGCGCCAGTTGGTTGTTGCGCAGTGCGACGACCGTGAGTGAGTCCTTTACGCAGCCGGGCAGCTGCGAGGCTCCGCTCTTGACTGGTGGGAGTCCTACCCAGCTCAGGATCGTGATGCTCTCACGTGGGACCAGTTCCGCGAGCGTTTCAGGAACCATCACATTCCTGAGGGCATTATGAAGATGAAGCAGAAGGAGTTCCGTGCCCTTAAACAGGTAAAATTTAACGGAAATTCCCTACCATTTCTTTTGAGCTTGATCTATCCTTGATTTCTTTCGTAAAACCTGACCAATTGAGCGATCTCCATTCTTGTTATCTGTGTTCTGTATTTCAGGGATCTATGACGGTGACGGAGTACCGTGACCGTTTCCTTCAGCTTGCCCGCTACGCCCCTGCTGACGTCGCTCGTGATAGCGATAAGTAGGAGTATTTCAAGGAAGGACTGGATGATCACATCCAGTATGCGCTGCTGAACCACCGCTTCGACAACTTCAACCAGCTGGTTGATGCGGCCCTCAACACCGAGCGCAAGCGCCGGGAGATTGAGGATAAGAAGAGGAAGATGGCTCCATCCTCTTCGGGCAGCAACACCCGTCCCCGCTACCAGTACCCTCCACAGCAGCAGCAGCAGAGGCCACCCCAGCAGTACCAGCAGCGGCAGCAGTTTCCGCCCCATCCTCAGCAGCAGCAGCAGGCGGGACAGGGTCAGAGGTTTCCAGCGCCTCCGGCTCCACCAGCTCAGAGGCAGGGAGCGCCCACTCCTCCTCCTGGGCAGCAGGCTCCGGCACTTCCTCGAGTGTGCTTCCACTGCGGCGAGCCAGGGCACTACGCCAACGTCTACCCTCGGAAGGCACAGGTAGGAGAGCAGGGCCGTGCAGCTCAGCCCAAGGCCCCAGCTCAGGGCAGGGTGAACCACGTGACGGCCGAGTCAGCGGCCGAGGCTTCCAACGTGGTTATTGGTACGTTCATGGTTAATGCCCATCCTGCTACTGTGCTTTTTGATACTGGTGCTACACATTCTTTCATTACCCGGTCCTTTGTTGAGCATCATGGTATTCTTACTAGCACATTAAAGAGGTGCATGTTAGTATCTTCACCGGGAGGACAGTTGCGGTCTCATGTCTTCTGTCCCAGAGTCAGTGTGGCCATAAGGGGGGTAGATTTCAGTGCAAATCTGATGGTGCTAGACACCAAGGGCATTGATGTGATTCTCGGGATGGAGACTCTTGCTAAGTGGGGAGTCCGGATAGACTGTGCTCAGAGGACAGTTCTTCTGTCAGCACCGGATGGTCAGGAGGTTACTGTTGGAGCTACAGAACCTTCTGGATTTCTTCATCAGATGGAGGCTAGACCCACGGATATTATTCGCATGGTGTCTGAATTCCCGGATGTCTTTCCGGACGATTTGCCAGGTATGCCGCCTGATCGCGACATTGAGTTTTCTATTGATCTCTTGCCTGGCACAGCTCCTATTGCTAAGAGGCCCTATCGTATGGCACCTGTTGAGCATGAGGAAGTTAAGAAGACCATCGATGAGTTGCTAGCCAAGGGCTATATCCGTCGTAGTTTCTCTCCTTGGGCTTTTCCTGTATTGCTCGTAGAGAAGAAGGATGGCGCGAAGAGAATGTGCGTCGATTATCGGGATCTGAATGCAGTCACCATCAAGAACAAGCATCCATTGCCCCGTATTGAGGATCTTTTCGATCAGCTTCAGGGTGCTTGTGTATTCTCGAAGATCGATCTTCGTTCGGGTTATCACCAGCTGAAGATTCGTCCTGAGGATATTCAAAAGACGGCATTCACCTGCAAGTATGGGTTATACGAGTATACGGTCATGTCCTTTGGCTTGACCAATGCTCCGGCTTTCTTCATGCATCTGATGAACAAGGTTTTCATGGATTATCTGGACACCTTCGTGGTGATATTTATTGATGATATCCTGATATATTCCAAGTCAGAAGCAGAGCATGAGAAGCATCTGAGGCTTGTGTTGCAGAGGCTCAGAGAGCACAAGCTGTATGCCAAGCTCAGCAAGTGCGAGTTCTGGATTGACGAGGTTCCGTTCCTCGGTCATGTTATCTCCAAGGGAGGTATTGCTGTGGACCCCGGGAAGGTGAAGGATGTGCTTGACTGGGTTGTACCGCAGATGGTGAAGGAAGTCCGCTCTTTTCTAGGCTTAGCAGGTTATTATCGGAGATTCATTGAGAATTTCTCCAGGATTGCGAAGCCTTTGACGTCCTTGCTAGAGAAGGGTGTGGATTTCTTTTGGACTGATGAGCGTCAGAGTGCCTTCGAGGAGCTGAAGAAGAGGTTGACTACAGCGCCAGTCCTTACTCTGCCAGATCAGAGCAAGAGGTTCACAGTGTATTGTGATGCTTCGAGGGATGGTCTTGGTTGTGTTCTGATGCAGGAAGGCAGAGTGATAGCTTATGCCTCGCGGCAGTTGCGCCGGCACGAGCTGAATTATCCCACTCATGATCTGGAGTTAGCCGCAGTTGTGCATGCTCTGAACATATGGAGGCATTACTTGTTTGGGCAGAGGTGTGATATTTACACCGATCACAAGAGCCTCAAGTATATTTTCACTCAGAGTGAGCTGAATATGCGGCAGAGGAGATGGCTAGAGTTGGTCAAGGATTATGACCTGGAGATTCACTATCATCCGGGCAAGGCCAATGTTGTAGCAGATGTTCTGAGCAGGAAGAGCTATGTTAGCATGGCCGTGGCTTTTCAGATGCCTCAGGAGTTATGTGAGGAGTTTGAGCAGTTGAGTCTGGGTTTCTTGCATCATACCTCGGGTACATCGTTCGAGGTGGAACCCACTCTAGAGGCTGAGATCAGGCAGCATCAGAAGGAGGATCAGAAGCTGCAGGAGATTCGTGAGTTGCTCAAGATTGGCAGGGCCCCTCATTTTAGAGTGGATGATCAGGGTACCTTGTGGTACAAGGGTCGTATATGTGTGCCGGATATAGCAGGCCTCAGAAGGTTGATCCTGAGTGAGGCTCATGATACAGCGTATTCTATCCATCCTGGCAGCACGAAGATGTATTACGACCTGAAGGCAAGATTCTGGTGGTATGGAATGAAGCGTTCCGTTGCGGAGTACGTGGCTATCTGCGACACTTGTCAGCGTGTCAAGGCAGAGCATCAGAGGCCAGCAGGGTTATTGCAGCCGTTGAAGATTCCAGAGTGGAAATGGGAGGAAATCACTATGGACTTCATTGTTGGCTTGCCTCGTACTCAGAAAGGGTACAACTCCATATGGGTAGTAGTGGACCGGTTGACGAAGGTTGCTCATTTTATTCCGGTGAACACTACTTACTCCGGTGCTAGACTCGCAGAGTTGTACATCTCCAGAATTGTCTGTCTGCATGGTGTTCCTAAGAAGATTATATCTGATCGAGGATCTCAGTTCACTTCACGGTTCTGGGAGCAGTTGCATGATTCGTTGGATACGAAGCTGCGCTTCAGTACGGCTTATCATCCTCAGACAGATGGGCAGACAGAGAGAACCAACCAAGTGTTGGAGGATATGCTTCGGGCCTGCGCTATTCAGTATGGTACCAGCTGGGATAAATGCCTGCCATATGCCGAGTTTTCGTATAACAACAGTTATCAGGCCAGTCTGAAGAAGTCTCCTTTCGAGGCCCTGTATGGTCGGAAGTGCAGGACTCCGTTGTATTGGGATCAGATTGGCGAGAAGCAGGTATTTGGCCCGGATATTGTGGAGGAGGCAGAACAGCTGGTACAGCAGGTGCGAGAAAACCTGAGGGTCGCTCAGACTCGTCAGAAGAGCTATGCGGATGTGCGTCGTCGAGATCTGACCTTTGCAGTAGGTGATCATGTATACCTGAAGGTCTCGCCGATGAGAGGAATCCGCAGGTTTAATGTACGAGGGAAGCTAGCTCCTCGATACATTGGTCCGTTCAAGGTGTTGGAACGGAAAGGTGAGGTGGCATATCGTTTGGAGTTGCCTCTCAATCTCTCAGGGGTGCACGATGTGTTTCATGTGTCTCAGCTGAAGAAGTGCTTGAGGGTGTCGGAAGAGCAAGCACCGATAGAAGGGTTGGATGTGCAGGAAGATCTGACCTACATTGAGCATCCGGTGAAGATTCTGGAGACGTCTGAGAGAGTTACTAGAAACAAGAAGATCAAGATGTGCCGTGTTCAATGGAGTCATCACATGGAGGATGAGGCTACTTGGGAGCGAGAAGACGAGCTGAGGAAGACATATCCTGATCTCTTTGCTAGCTAGCCTATCCGAATCTCGGGACGAGATTCCTGTAAGGGGGGTAGGTTTGTAACACCCTAATGTAATTGCCCTTAATTTTAAAGAATTTATTTGGGCTTGAATAAAATTTTCCAGGGTTTTCCCTAATTTACCTCGTATTTAAAGTAATTTTATAATGCAAGTAATTAAAATTTACTATAAGTCAACTTGCTTGTGCATTCATGCTGGTGCATGGTTTTATTTGTGTGGGTTGAATTCAAAATTATTTGAATTCAAATGGAGTGGTTTGAATGTTTGAGTGTAGAAAAGGAGGAGAAAGGATAAGAGAAGCCAACCCCAAACCTCCTCTCTCAGCCCAGCCCATTTTCTTTTTCCCTCCTCACTCCCGCATGGGCCGACCAAAGCCCAGCATCCTCCCCTCTTCCCTTTCCCCCGCGTGGGCCGAGCCCGGGCCCGTTCTTCCCAGCGCCGCGCGCCCCCTCCCTCTTCTCTGTCTGCCACGCCGGGCCCATCTGCCGGCGCCCGTTCCCCCGCCCAGCTCGCTCACCCGGTTTCCCTCTCTCCCTCTGGCCCTTTGGCCCCACCTGCCAGCTTCCCCGTTGCTCCCCCTTTCTCTTCTTCCTCCCGGGCGCAACGGCCTCCGGTAACCCCGGCGAGCCCCTTCTCCTGGGCCCGCACGCCGAGGCCCGACCCCACCTTAAATTGGCCCCGCAGCCCCACCTACCCGGTGCCCTAACCCTAGCCCCGCCGCCACCCACGCCAGTACCGCAGCCGCCTTGCTCCGCCGCGTCTCCGCCTCTCTGCCTCACCGTCGGGCCGCTGCTCCGGAGCACCACCGACCCCGACAGCCCCCGCGCTCGCCTCACCTCGCCACTGGGAGTCTTCCTGAGCCCGGCACTCGAGCTCCGGACCTCTGCATCACCTGAATTTTACGAAGAAGCCGTCGCCGGTGAGCCGTGCCGCCACCCCAATTCCCTCGGTGCCGGCCGATCTTGGGCTGCTCTGACCCCCTGGTGACCTCCACAGGTGCTTCCTCGACCAACCCGTGCGGCCAAGGGACCCCGAGCCGCCCTGCTGCCGCCTGTCCACGAGCGCCGCCCCGTTTCCTCCGCCGGTCGTCGTCGGTTTCCTCCCTCCGCTGCAACTCCGGCCATCGCGAGCCCTTGGTGAGCTCCCCCTTCCCTACCTGGTCGTGATGCACCGAAGGCCGTAGCGTTTAGGTCTCAGTTGCGCCCAGAACGCGCGCACACCGGCGTGTTCGCCGCCCCGAGCCGCCCTCGCCGCGGGGATCACCCACCCGAGCCCTGATCCGCCACGTTGATAGCCCAGGTGGATTACCCGTACCGCCAGCATTCTCCACGGCTTGATCCCGACCCAAACGAAGCCCGGACGGCCAAGTTTGGTCATCACCGGCGAAGCGCCGCCGTGGAGCCGAGCTCCGGCGACCTAGCGCCGCCACCCCGCGTCCTTTTTCCCCTGACCGTCCGATCGGTGTTGTACGCGTAAGATTAGATCGAGCTGAGGGTGGTTCAAAACCGTAGGATCGCGATCTGACGGCCGAGCGTTGGCCGTACCGGTTCGCCCCTCATTTTAAATCCGAGCCGCTCATCTTAGATCCGGCGCGCTGCATTAGATCTGAGAGAAAAGAGAGACGGGAGCGTCGGATTTGGATCCGACGGTTGAGAGTTGCGCGTACCCCTTCGCGTAACGGATCTAATCCGAGCCGCCCGATTTAGATCCGAGGATCCAGATTAAAGGATACCGGTTCAGCCATGCCTTTTTGCTAAAGAGCCCTCGGCTTTTCCTGCAATCAACCCGCGGTCCACTGCAGTTCAATAGTAATTGCAGTTTAGCCCTAATTCTTGCACCGAAGCCCCTGATCTTTATGGAATTAGAACCCGCAGTCCATATCCAGTGTTTTCACGCGCTAGCCCCTGTGTCTATCCTTTAATTACGTTTAAGCCCTCGGTTTTTGCGCAGAAACCCCTGTAAGTCTTGTTTTTCTCGCAAATAGGTCCCTGGATCTGGTTTTAAGCGCAGTTTTCGCGTTTTAGCTCCGTTTTAAGCGTTCCTTATATGCACGCGATCGTTATAACGCGTAGATTAGTTCTAGGCTAGTTTTGTATGCTGTTTCTATGTGATGTTGTACTGTTTTCTTATAGTTTGCTATTGGTTGTGCATGTGTGTATGTGTGGACTATGCTTGATGATCGTGAGTAGACGCGGAGCCTTTGGACCAGTACCAGGAGCAGCCGTCTTCCGAGCAGTTCGAGCAGCAGCCGGGAGAGTACGAGGAAGGCAAGTATAACATGAACCTCCTATCACTTTTAAGTACAATTTCATACTGCATTTTAATACTGTATACCTATAAGGACTTCCTAGCCACCTTTATATCCTTATATATATCCTATGGGTTGCATTTTTGGTTAGTTGTGCTAGGTTGCTGCGCTACAACATATCTTGGTCCTTTTTAATTAATTTGTTAATGGTTATATGCAACTTAATTCTGGAGCCGACCCTCTGTGCTGTGTGCTTGAGTGGTTTGTGCGTCCTTAAAAGATGTTTTTGTTAGAAACATGGTTTAGGGGGCCAGCACGGTGCTTAGTGCTTGGTTGGCCACTCTCTATAAGGACCGGTTCATAGAGCGACAACCTGGGACAACCGCGCAACCACAAGACTGGAATGGGACGGTCTTGACTTACTAATTAGGTCGTGTTGGTTCTGGAGTAACTTACCTGCGTGGGCAAGAGGGGTGGTAAGCTTCAATGGTCCCTGCTCCTCCGGCTTGGTCTGTGCTGTGTGTCTTGTACCCCCGGAGGTGGGCCCCATCGTCGCTGATCCAGAATCCTTAGCGGTTACACCTTACCAACGTGATTCTTTGTAACAGTCTCGTAGTGTGCTTGCTAGCCATCTCACCTAAGGAAGTGTGATGAACCACTAGCGTGGCTCACGACTTGTGGGTAAAGTTGTGCAACCTCTCGAGAGTGTAAAACTGATATATCAGCTGTGCTCACAGTCATGAGCGGCCCAGATCCTCCGTCTGATTAGTGGGGTTATCAACCTTTGGTTAGGGAGATTCCCCGGGTGGTTTTGGTTTGGATGGTTCTCAGTAGTTCTTAATTAATATTGATTAATTCTTTTGCAATTTGGGTTATGGTAACTCATCCACTTGTAGTAATTAGCTTTAATAAAATTTGCCAAGACTAAAAGCTAATGCAGTTGAGTCAGCTAACCTTAGAGCCTCATGCTCGTGTTATACTTGTTGAGTACTAGTTTGTACTCACACTTGCCTCTCTACTCTTCTGTTCTATTTCGGATATCTTCGACTGCTGCCCAGTGCCCGGCAACGTGGAGGATTACGTCAGCGGCTTCGACGACTTCTAGGCGTTTGTCTCCCAGTCGACGTCCCTGTGGCGCCCAGCTCTTCATGTATCTCTTTTACGCTTCCGCAACTCTTGAACCGATTCTTGATTCGGTTGTAATAAAATAATTCATTTATGATTCGTTTACGATTTATATTAATATTATTCGTGACATGTGTTGTGATATCTTGATGATCTGTTGTATATATGCGTGACTTGATCCTGGCGCATATATGATTGCTCGATTTATGTTCTTATAAATCGGGTGTGACATTAAATAAGAGCAATTATCTAGAGATGATTGATTCATATCAAGAGAAGAACGAGGATGTGAGGATTGCATTTGATGAGTTAGTGTCCAAAAAATGCTCAAATGCTTTCTCCAAATTTCCAAAAGGACCTTGTGAAAGCTTGTGCACAGGAGGTTACTAAAGTTATTATGGGAGAGATTGGGAATCGTCGTTTCTCTATCCTTATTGATGAATCATGTAATATTTCAATCAAAGAGCAAATGGTTGTGGTTGTAGGGTAAGTAGTTGATTTGTCTCCTTTTCAGAATATCAAATTATTTGATGCATTAAATCATGAGTATTATTTTTTATTTGTTATGCAGGTTTGTAAATAGCAAGAAAAATGTTGTAAAGAGATTTTTGGGCCTAAAGCATGTTAAGGAAGCATTATAAGAGGCATTGAAAGAAGGCTTTTGTCGAGATGCTGGGTAGTCATAAGCTACCAATTGCTAGAATCCAAGGATAAGGATACGATGGAGCATCCAATATGAGAGGTGAATTTAATGGTTCGTAGAAACAAATTCATGATGACAATCCATATGCATTTTATATTCATTGCTTTGCACACCGGTTGCAATTGGTAGTGCACTACTACAGATTTATTTTCACCACCGGCCCGAAACCCCTCGTCACCACCGGTTTAGGTGTCGGTTGTGAAAACTCGGCGGTGATAATACCCGTTTTCACTGCAGATTTTAAAACCGGCGGTGAAAATGAGGTATCACCATCGGCCCATAATGTGATTATCACCGTCGGTCCCAGCTACGGGCCGGTGGTGATAATCACATTATCACCACTGGTCCATTTTATGAGCCGGCGGTAATATACTGTTGTCAGTGCAATATTTTCAGCATACGACGAAAAATATGGGATTTCATCCAAACATACATGGATAACCAATAACAATGATCACACAGCATACCAATATATATATATATATATATATTAGACCAAAAATCATAGAGTTGTCATTACAACCAGTTCATAACATATTAAATTGTCTAGTTCATTATGCAGCTATCTAGTTCTCTCATAGAAGCTAAGGATAACAATAGCCAGCAGTAACGTGTACATTGGAAGTGTTGGTGTTAGTTTGGCTTCAACCGACTAAATGAATACCTATGGTGTTCTCTAAAAGCTTGCTTGATTGACTGTACTCACTAGGTCCTTCTAGCTTTATCCAAACTCCTACAATTCAAAATAAAGAAATATATTTAGACACAAGTATAATATATGTGTATGCTTGAAAAATTCAGACAATAGCTAGCAGTAACATCCACCCGTCACCAATCAAATAGTGCTGGCTCACCAATACATATGCATATATAGCTGACAAAAAATATGAGCATCTATATCATTCACCAGTAACTAGAATAAGCTTGAGAAGTTCAGAAAAAAATTATATGCATAGCTAGCAGTACTATGCATGCATCAGTACTGATAGAAATTTAAATAGTGTTGAAACCATATCATTCACCAGAAATAATATGCATATCTTGCAGTAATATCATTCATCAGTAATGATAGAAAATTCAGTGTTGGAACCATATATATAATTCACCAAAAATTTATCAGTAATGTAAGCCACTATATCATTCACCAGAAAAGTTATCAGTAATGTAAGCTGCTATATCACTCACCAGAAAATTTATCAGTAATGTAAGCCGCTATATCATTCAACAGAAATGATTGTTTTTCATACAAATAGAACCATATTGCTCACTGGAGGACAGAGGCTCACCTGTTCTACTAATCATGATGCCGCCTGCTCCACTGGAGGAACCGCCACTGCCATCACTAACAAGTATCTCCTTCCCCTTTAATTTCCCTTGCTTTGGCCCTCCCTCTCCATTGCAGTGCTGGTTCACCCACAATTTCATAGAAAAAAAAGTACCATGAGAACTTGGGAGACATCTAACTATCAATTTTGGTTTACATAGATGCCAAATCAACATCATTTCCATTGCAAAATATTTGGACAATGCAAGCACATACACCAATAAGAGTGCCACATCCAACAAGTTGTCCTTGGAGACTTGCGCTGGCTACCAAATATAAACATGTAAAATATTTCAAAAGCATAGAAATACAATAAACTACAAAAGAAAAATAAGAAGTATGACTACAAACAGCACCACAAAGACCTCTATATCTTAGAACATCATACTTCTCCTCTTGAAAATGTAAAAGCCTCACACAAACTTTCATACAGTGACATCTTGGCTCCCTAGGCCTGAATGCAGATTAGACCTTTCTCAGTTATGCTGAGAGGAAATTAAGTAGGACAACACAAATATCACGGTTAACTTGTTTCATATGCTACAGAGAACATTTTTCGAATGCAACATTCCACTATTCAAATTCATGTAAATGTGGCATTATCTGATGCTTATATATACATAAGAAAAATATCAAAGTGAATGCACTAATTCCTCAAATACCTGGTTGAGGCAATCTGTCGAGCACTTGGTGGGCGTGTTGGTGAAGAACTCCTGCACAGGCACGTCGGGGTCGGCGTCGGGGCAGGCCAAGCGGCGCGTCAGGGCAGCAAGCCGGCGGCGCGAGGCGGCCGCGCGTCAGTGCACCAGCGCGGTTGGGCTACGGCGCGTCGGGATAGAAGGCCGGCGGCACAGGTCGGCCGCGTCTCGGGGGCAAATGGCGGTCGTCCTAGCAATATTTTCACCGCCGGCCGTATAGAAGACCCGGTGGAGAGGGAGGCGTGTGCGCGGTTGAACAGGAGTTCCTGCTGCGGCAGGCGAACCTGGACGGGATGGCATCCCGGTGCACACCCACACGTTCTCACGAAACCATTTGGGGTTTAGTTCAAATGCTTAAAATTTTATTTTAGCCATTGTCACATGTGACTAATTCCTAGAAAATTATATGAAAGTTATTCATGCACGGAATATGGATCTCAAAGCTCAAGTTTAAAACAATTTATACATATAGAAATAAATTAAGGAAGCTCATCTTGTAACATCTATTTTGAGGTTTTTAATATTATTATTTCAAAGCACACCTTATCAAACTTAGATGTAACTTGAAGTTCCAGTCTTTGAGCTTTATGCACATATGTTCAAGAGCTATATTTAAAAAAAGCTTATATAACTACTTATTGCCATTTTATATTCTTAATTGTATTACTAACAACCTGATTAAGCATGATAATGATATGTTAAAAGCTTAATAATTGTAATTAACTTTAGCAGTGTTACATGGAGCTTCTAGACACGTCACATGTTGTACAGATCAGATACCGAGAAAAAATATCATACTCCAGGATAAATTTTATGCGACAAGCTAAGCGATGATCACCACTAGTGCTTGCGTTTTATCTTATGGATTGGTGCAAACTGTGTTCCACCCACCTATATTGATGTTGGTTAGTAAAAGTACTATATGGGTGATGGTACGCTTATCCAAAATATCACTATGCTAAATAGGAGTATGTGTTTGGGGTATATGAGTAATAATATACAAATATGAGCAATAATACATAAATATGTGCTTGGAGTATATGAGTAAAATATGAGCAATATTTCTGTTAACTCAAAATATTACTTGGCAGCGGCCTAGCTGCAACTCCAAGGAATAGCCAATTGCAAAAGGCTAGGTCGTGGTGGAATTTTCCAATGTGCCGACCAATTGCTTAGCTTTGGGTGTGGGCACTATGGATATTTGACTAATCCATGCTCGTAACTCATAATGAATAGAGTTGTAACTACAAAATAAATGAGTACCACTAGTTCTATTGTCAAATACTTTAGGTTTACTTTGTATTTAGGTTTACTTTGTAGAAATGGTTGCAAAAATGACAAGGAGAAGTTGTGGCGTGGGGTAGAAGGAGTGGGAGAGGAGGAGGAGGAGGATATATACTGTATCATTTTCACTGCCGGCCCGTGGTTGGGCCGGCGGTGAAAATAAAATCCATTTTCACCGCCGGTTTAAGAACCGGTGGTGAAATATTTTCATCGTCGGCCCTATAGTAGGTGGACGCAGTGGAGGATGGGACCAGCGGTAAAAATATTTTCTGTAGTAGTGGTGGTTGCTGTCAGTGAATGTTGCGCAGACATTAAGGATTTTTTTTACTATGCCAATTTGGTTGTAACCAATGTTGGTGCCTCCTGCAAGAGGAAGCATTTATTAATTAAGAAGCATCATGATAATATTTTGGATAGATGGGACAGTAGAGAGATACTTTCAGGGAGAGGTCAGCATCAAATGACTAGCTTGGTTAGACCTGAAGACACTAGATGGAGCTCTCACTTTAAAACATTACTTCGTATTGAGTCAATGTGGGATGCTATTCTACCGGTGTTGATTTTTATTAATAAAGAAAAACGGCATGCAAACAATGTTGGAGGTTTGGTACACATAATGAGAAGTTTTAACTTTGTGTTCATTATGAAGATAATGCTCAAATTATTCCGCATTACAAAAAGTTGTCACAGTGTTTGCAAAGAAGAGATAAAAATATTGTTCAAGCCATGTCATTGCTTGTTGATGTGAAAGCACGATTGGTTGATTTAAGGAGTAACGGCTGGGAGGAACTATTTGCTGAAGTTCAAGCATTTTGTGATGCAAAGAAAATTGAGATACCATCTATGGATGCACCAAGACCAAGATGGGGCCGTTCAAGGCAAGAAAAAGGAATAATGGTCACTGAAGAGCATCATTATTGTGTGGACACCTTCTATACTGCTGTAGATGCTATAAACACAGAGATGAATCATTGATTCAATGAAGTTTCTTCTGATTTACTTGTATGCTTTTCCTGTCTTGATCCAAGGGACTCTTTCTCTAAGTTCAACGTGGACAAGCTTGTCAAATTGCCAAGGATCTATGATGCTGACTTCTCCGGTGATGATCTTTCGAATATAAAGGATCAATTTGAAACCTTTATTCTTCATGTTATAAGAGTTGATGACTTTACTGGTTGCTGTGATTTTGGGATTCTAGCAGTGAAGATGGTTGAAACTGAAAGACATATGATGTTTCCATTGATCTATCGTCTAATTGAGCTAGCTGTGCTCCTTCCAGTTGCAGCAGCATCTGTGGAAAGTCTTTTCGGTTATGAAAATTACAAAAACTGAATGACGCAATAAGATGGATGATGACTGGCTCAATGATTTAATAATATGCTACAACGAGAAGGAGATATTTAAAGAACTTGCTGATGAAGCAATCATGAAGCGCTTTCAAGTCTTGAAACATCGGAGGATGGATCTTTCTCAGCCAAATATTTTCACTGTATGTTCATCTAATCGTGGAGGATGAATCTTCCTCGGCCTAATATTTTCACAGTATGTTCATCGCAATAAGATGGACGATGACTGACTCAATGACTTAGTGCTTGTACAGTACGTTCATCTAATCGTCTACTTACCAATGCCTAATATTTTCATACAATTACAACTCATGAGCTGATATATAGTAAATTTATACATATTTGATGATTATATTTTTTTATACAATAAGTAGTGGTAGGTTTATCATAGATAGATTTTAATCCCGGCTCCGCCACTGCTTACACACCCCTGTGCAGCAATGGCTAGACAGTTTTGTGTAATATCTTTGATTTTCTTTGTTTCTTCCTTTATCTCGTGAGATATACTCTCTTGTTTGGCTGCTTTGTTTTTATAATTAATATATATAACCAGTAGGGGATTAATCCCCTGATGTTTCATCAAAAAGAAAAAGAAAGTACAATCTTGGGATCATGCTGATGTCACCATGACCACCGGCGGCGGCTTCACTTCTCACTTAGCTTGCTGCACAGCCGGCCGGGCAGGTAGCAGTCTCCATCCCGACCAAACGCCACAATCTGCCGCGCTAGCTAGCTGTTGATGCATGAACTACTCGATCACCAACTCTCATCTGCATGCGTACTAGCATGTATTTAGGTGAGGAGGGTCTATATATGTTGGCTTCTTGATTAAATGCTTGCCTAGACAAGTTTTCGATCGAAAAACAAAAGGTTGCTGAGATGTTGACAGGGCCAGACCGGGTCGGCCATACTCGATCGATCATATCTCGAGGTAAGGATGCTAGCTCGCTCCAAGCAGCCTCCAACAAGGTACGCATGCATGTAAGTGAAAATTACTTCTGAGAGGCCGACTTTTGTTGCCTTCGTGCATGCGTATCTGAAAACATCAAACGTCTATGCAGTCAAGCTTCGCTAACTGCATAGACTTTTTTTGCATTCTCGCAAAAAAAAAAAAAGCTTCGCTAACTTTGAAGAGTACGGGCGTAACGTGTAACGTATAATATGATGATGATAATAATAATGGACCGGAGATTGAGAGTTAACATATACATCAACAATTCACGATTACTTGCAATGTCAGCAATGCAAAATGATATATATTACAATCCCCGCTTTTCATGAGTCTAATCATCCTCGGAATCTGGACTAGAAATGACCTCATTTTTCAAGGACTGCCTCCAACAATTTATGGCTGTCAACTCACTTTATTTCAAGAAGGAACTCGAGCTGCTTCTGCATCGAGTAAAACCAAAACATTTGTATCACTTAGAAGAATAAGAAACTTTGCTTTGACTCTGTTTTTTTTTATTTTCTTTCTCTTTTTTTACCTAAATACTGTGTGCATGAACCTTTCCTTTTATTTTTTTATATATATATAACCAATAGGGGCTAAACACCCCTCCCGTTTCTTAAAAAAATAATATATATTCATATATGCATATCGTTCCGTTTTTTCCAGAAAATTAATAATAATGTGCACGTGCATTGTGACAGCTAAGATGATGATGATATGACATGTTCTCGGAGAAACATATAGACGCGACAATAACGATAAGTGGAAAATAATTTCAGACCAAGTTTGTGCCCATTAATTGGAAGGCGAATAAAGAGGCGCGCCTTTTCATAGCGCGCGCGATTGTCTCCCACGGTATTGCAGAAGCCAGTGCTGCGCTACGGAGTACTAGTATGATTAGCATGTGTAATCTACATCTAGGGAAAAAAGTATCTCATAAATCATAAATCAGTTGTACAAATTAAATTCTATTTATATAAGTATTGTCTTAATAAATCTTCTAAATATAAGCACACTAAAATATAATTGGATAATTTTTTAACTGAAACAATTTGATGTAAAAACAATTTCATTGCGAAAGTTGTTGTACCCTAAAATTAAAAATTATTCCGAAGTAAATAAAAATGTTCCAAAAAAAGCTTTGAATAAGAAATAAAATTATTCAATCAAGAACTGAAAATGGTCTAAGAACCAAACAAGATATTTTGAGAACAAGATAAAATGTTTTGAAAAGAAATTGTTTGGGCAGATGTTCCGAAACAAATAAAAATGTTTCATAATTTTTTAAAATATAATTAAATGTAGTTCAGTTTTTAATTCATTTGGACAACCACCTTTTGAACTACTTACTTTCTTTTGTTAAAATCTTATTTTGCGCGGAAATGAATACGACAACATCCGTATAAGTTTTGGAGGACGCTAGGTTGCCAGTGAATAAAAAAGGAAAGAAAGAAAATCGGCCAATGAAAAAGAGCTAATCCTAGTGGGCCGCGCGCGCCCATGCAGATTAGGCCTGTGTGGCTCATTTGCTCTCTTCTGCGACAGCTCGGCCCCTAGTAACGCGAGCGATGAATAGAATTGCTCCGAATAAAGACCCATTACTTAATTCCAGGTCTATCGTGATAGAATTGATTTGAATGTCTGCTTCTCGAAAGTGAAGTTCAAACATGATTTGCCTTCTTAAGCATAGAGCAAAATGAAGCTATATATTTTCCTTTGATATACAGAAGAATATATGGCTAGATATATCCCCTGTAATAGGCGGCGGGTTCTTTTCTCGTTGGTTCCTTTATTCTTTCTTTTGTTGTACGACTGAGACCTGTGCTTTTTTAATTTGTTCATCCAAAGTTAGATATCGTTTTCTAGATACAGCTTCTCCAAGTCAGCCGCCAGCTAGACTATTGATTACGTCATGCACATCTGTTGAACTGCAATCACTACTACACAATATATATCTCAAACGTCTCACCGGCGGTGATAGTGCGCATCACTACCGGATCGTATTAACGAGTGATAGATTCGACGGGCATAACCACCACCTCAGTTTTTCTTTTCCTCTGCTTCTCGTTCCTCTCCCAAATCCCGTCTCCTCCCCCCCCCCCCCCCCCCCGTCGCTCCTTTCCTCCTCTGCAGTGTGACGGCGCCCGCCGCCCTCCCCCTCCCCTGCAGCCCCTCTTCCGCTGCCCCTCCGTTCCACCACCACTAGAGCTGGGACTTGGGCCGTGCTATTTTTGGACGGGCTGTGGCACGGTCATTTGGTACAAGGCACGGTACGAAAAATTTTAGACCGTACCGGCACGACACGAACACAAGGACCGTGCCATGCCTAGAATCTTAGCACTATGGATTGTATGGCACAGTCCGCATTTTAGGCCGTGTTTGGGCCAGTACAGCACGAAAATAGCCCGTCGACCTGTATGTAGCTTGTATGTAGCTGGTTGTTCTAATACCGATCAATTTATACTACTTTCTAATTAACAACCGTTATTCTTTAGTAGAGTCATTCAAAAAAAGATGAGTTTTTATTTTCTATGCATAGAAATCTCTTCATATAGCGACGAGTATTTAAACATACAAGTATTCATAGAACAATAACTGTAAAATATATTGAGAGTCGTGCTTGGGCTGGCACGGCACGAAGATGTGCCGGCGTACTGTGGGCCGTGCTTGGGCCTAGTAAAAAGATTGTCGTGCCGTTGCAGCATGGCACGATGTACCTCACATGCCTAGGAGTCTAGAACCGACATGGCACGAAACACGAGAGGGCCAGCCTGGGTTGGCACGGCCCGGCCCAAGTCCCACCTGTACCCATTGCCCTCGCCTACTGCGGCGGCGGCGGCGGCGTGACAGCAAGGCTAGCGCGGCGATGTGGCGTGCAGGGCGAGCCGGGCGGCAGTGCGGAGCCGTGACTAGCGGGGCATCGTCCTATTTTTCTTTTCTCATTTTGTTTTGTGATAAAGCTAGCACTATCGGTTCTAGACCTGACGGTGATGGCCCAACCTATCAGCGCCGGTCCTGATCCAACGGACATCGAAACCGGTGATGATGGCTTTTGTGCTGATAGGCCTGTATGTGCGTGGTGAATGTTCCAGCTATCTCCATTGCTGATTATTACTCCCTCCATCCATTTATCTAGGGCGGATGCTCTCCTGCTCCAGAGACCAAGGCAGCGTTGGGCTTGCGCCAGTGTTTAAACCCTACCGCTGGTCCTTATACCACATTGCGGGATTTTTGCATGAATGCATGTAGCGTCCCTTGTTTCCGTCTCTGTTTAACCGAAAAACCAATTTCCTCCGCGCAAAACTTCCTCCGCGCTGAGTCCCCAAAGGCGACAGGGGCGTTCCGAGGGCTGCGCACTTACGTACCCAGAAAAGTTGATTTTCCTCATCCGCCGTAGAAAAATGGATGGAAGGAGTAGCTCATGAGATATATGTTCCATGCCATACTTATTAATTGGAAATTAAATTAACTGCGGATAGCAAATAAATATCGTATGTATTTGGAAGATGCATGCATGTCACTGCAGCTACCTACAACCGATGTCAACTGCTCTCGTCTCGCCATGCATATCAATCACAAAAGTAGCTGTGAAGAAGATGCTCGGTCAAATCGGGAACCACAACGTACTGACACGGACAGCTCCAGCACACCAACTTTCATTGACGTGAGTATAGGATATGTATGCATGCATGCATGCATTAGTTTTTCATTGACGTGAGTATGTAGCTATTCTGATCTAAGGGTCTGATGAGTTACAAGCTAGTTTTTCCTTACAATAATCATATTAGAGGTTATACGTACATATATATATTAGAGCCTGATCGAGTTGTCTACCTATATATAAGGTGGATGCATAAATGAGTTAATAAGCATATATAGTCCACTCTGGCAGAGGAAGGAACAGCTAGCCTATGTAAACTATGCAGTTGCAATGAACAACTGCTGGTCGATGGGCAGGTTGCCAAGATAAAGAGAGAGTATAACTTAAGAGCCTGTTTAAGAGGGCTCCTCGAGCGGCTTCGGACGAAGCCCTCCCAAACTGCATCCGGCAAAATGGCTTCGCTACCAAAGCCCCGCATTTTGCGCTCTCAGAAGCCATTCGGTGGAGGAGGAGCTAGAAAACCTGGCTCCTCGTGGCTCCTCCTTCTCGCTTGCCGTTTTTGACCCCGGAGGGACTTTCGGGTGGCGCAATAGGAGGCCGGCGGCGGGAGCTCGTGGTCTGGGCAGAGCAGCTGGCCGGCGCAGGAGGTCGAGGCGGCCGGCTCGCGGCGGGAGCTCGACGCGCGGGGGCGGAGGCGGCCGCCGCAGGAGCCTGACGCATGGGCAGAGGCGGCGGGCCGGCGCAGGAGCTCAAGACCGGCGGAGGTAGCTGGTCCACAGGGGAGCCCAAAGCAGGGCGGACAGCCGGCGCCTGGCGTCGGGAGCGGAGGCCAAGCAGCGGGAGGTGGGGGTGGGGCCAAAGGCGGCCGGCGGCCGGCGTGCTGGAGGTGGCCGGGACTCGGGAGCAGCAGGCGCACGAGAGGAAGAAAGAAGCGAGACGAAGCGATAAGGAGGAAAGAGAAGGAAGGAAGGAAGAAAAAATGAAAAGAAAAGAAAAAAGAAGAAAAAAAGAAAATAGAAAAGGAGGGGTATTATTGTCATTTGATCTTTCTACGTTTTTCAAAACGTCTTCAGCCTATCAAAGAAGCCGCTCCATCAGAGGAGCCGCAGCTGGAGCTATTTTTGGAGGAGCCGTAGTCTTGTCAAACCGGCTCTTAGTTGCTCATGAGCTAGCTTCTTTAGCTAGAAGGAATACACATATACTTCAGTATGTGGTTAGGTGAGTCACCTACTTGCGTCGCCAACCAGATGAAGAATATTGTAAACCTTCTACCTAATCAATAAAGCTCTCCTTTACCCGCAAAACAAAAAATGAAATCTAGAACAAAAAATCAAAGTTGTGATCGGGTGTTTTTCAAACAACCACGAGGATGGAGAAAAGTACTGCAATGAGTACGTACGCTAGTCGGTCCTTTCAAAGAGAAACTTATGTCATAAATGCACTCATCGTACAGTTGCAACCGAGAGAATGCATCGATTGCAACTGGGCGCAACCCGGTTGCAACTCAAACTGATCCGGTTGCAACTGGACGCGAATTGGTTGCAATTCAAACTTAGACCGACTCTGTTGCAATTGGACATAATCTAGTTGCAACTAGAATTGTCACAGCTGCAACTGAGAGAGTGGGTGTGCATTATAACAAAATACTATATACGTGTATAGATATACACACATACACACACACACGTATATATCAGAAATACGTAGGCATGGAGATTTTGCAGGAAATTGCGGTCAAATAATGCTGTGCAGAATTAAACGGAAGTGGGCGGCGAGAAAAACTTAAATAACACGTACTATGTACGAGACTGGTACGCTTCGACTAATTAAGCAAGCGATCGATCGAGGCGGCCGGCCAGCATCTATTATCTTGTTGTACACATCAAATAAAACATTTACTGTAATCACTAGTCCTATATATAAGACACTGCACCTCGATCAGCAGGTCACATACAGTACTTGAGTTGGTGATCGAGCAGCTTATATGTATTAGAGCACTGATCTGAGGAATTGAAGCAAGAAAGGAAGGAAAGGGTGACGGTGGCCATGGAAGAGCAGCAGCAGCCCAGAAGCATGGTCGCCGATCCGGTGACCGCAGTCCTGGCTTTGATCGCGGCCGTCACCGCCGTGGCTTTGCACCACCTCATCTCCTCGTGGCGCCTGCAGGCCCGTCTGCCCCCGGGCCCGACGAGCCTCCCGGTGATCGGGCACCTCCACCTGCTCCGCCCGCCGGTCCACCGCACGTTCCAGGAGCTGGCGTCCCGCGTGGGCCCCTTGATGCACATCCGCCTGGGGTCCACGCACTGCGTGGTGGCGAGCACCGCCGAGGTGGCCGGCGAGCTGATCCGCAGCCACGAGGGCAGCATCTCGGAGCGCCCGCTCACGGCGGTGGCCCGGCAGTTCGCCTACGACTCGGCGGGCTTCGCCTTCGCGCCCTACAACGCGCACTGGCGCTTCATGAAGCGCCTCTGCATGTCGGAGCTGCTGGGCCCGCGCACCGTCGAGCAGCTGCGCCCCATCCGCCGCGCCGGCGCCGTGTCGCTGCTGCGCGCCGCGCTGGCGGCGTCGGCGCGCGGCGAGGCCGTGGACCTCACCCGCGAGCTCATCCGACTCGCCAACACCTCCGTCATCCGGATGGTCGCCAGCACCGTGCCCGGGAGCGTCACCGACGAGGCGCAGGAGCTGGTCAAGGCCGTGGCCGAGCTCGTCGGAGCCTTCAACGTCGACGACTACATCGCCCTCTGCCGCGGATGGGACATCCAGGGCCTCCGCAGGAGAGCCGCCGACGTCCACCGCCGCTTCGACGCGCTGCTGGAGGAGATCCTCAGGCACAAGGAGGAGTCCAGGGAGGCGCGGAGGCTCCTCACGGTCGACCACAGGAAGACGAAGGAGGCCGCCGCCACGACGCACAAGGACCTGCTGGACATCCTCATGGACAAAGCTGAGGACAAGACGGCGGAGGTGAAGCTCACACGGGACAACATCAAGGCCTTCATCATCGTGAGTCGTCGTAGTGCTACTGATTTTGGTTTTTTCCATGATCGTATCGAGATTTCTTAAGCATGGATGATGTCGATGCGTATATGTAGGACGTGGTGACCGCTGGGTCGGACACGTCGGCGGCCATGGTGGAGTGGATGCTGGCGGAGCTGATGAACCACCGGGAGGCCCTACGCAAGGTGGTTGCGGAGATCGACGCTGTGGTTGGCGGTGACCGGATCGCCGGCGAGGCGGACCTGCCGCAGCTGCCGTACCTGATGGCGGCGTACAAGGAGACGCTGCGGCTGCACCCCGCGGCGCCCATCGCGCACCGGCAGTCGTCGGAGGAGATGGTGGTGCGCGGGTTCACCGTGCCACCGCAGACCGCCGTGTTCATCAACATCTGGGCCATCGGGCGCGACCCAGCCTTGTGGGAGGAGCCCCTGGCGTTCCGACCGGAGCGGTTCATGCCCGGCGGCGCCGCCGAGAGTCTGGAGCCCCGCGGGCAGCAGTTCCAGTTCATGCCCTTCGGCAGCGGCCGCCGGGGCTGCCCCGGCATGGGCCTGGCGCTGCAGTCCGTGCCGGCCGTGCTGGCGGCGCTGGTGCAGTGCTTCGACTGGGCCACCGGCGCCGGCGGCGACGACGGAGCAGCGGTCAAGCAGCAGCAGCTGATAGACATGGACGAGTCGGACGGCCTGGTGTGCGCTCGCAAGAAACCGCTCCTGCTCCGCCCCACACCTCGCCTCAACCCCTTCCCGGCCGTCGTCTGATCTAACTTAACTCCGTCGGCATGCCGACGACCGCGTTGGTGACGATGTCCTCTATACAACCATTACCTACCACCATGGAAGATCGAATTGAAGAATGTGGATGAGCAAGCAACGAAGCAGTAGGCACCACCATGGATGGAGATACGATCGACGCGACATTCATTTGTCCTTGGTCATCATCCCTTTGGTTGAGCATGCATGCAGTGGCGGAGGACGCCGAAAATTTTAGGTGTGGCGGACTGGCGGTGGATTACTAGATTATGTTCAAATATTATACGGAAATAAAGGTTCACAACAAAAATATGGTTTAGAAGTACCTCAAATGAAGAAAAACACGTAAAGTACGCATCAAATCAACAATTGGACCAAAGAAGCTATCAAACAAAGAGAAAATATAAATTAGTAACGAAATATTAGAGTTAAAATATTAAATGTAATACAAGATACACAATTAGAGTATAGAGTTATACCGGTATATTTATTATTAGTTGCGTCTAGGAGACTTTGGCAATTGCATATTTCTATCTTTTTTCTTCTGAAAAGCCTTCTTGATAGATTCAAGATCAATTCCTTTAAATATCTCCCGCTCAATATACACCACCATCAAGTCATAAGCCAACCATCGGACATCTTGTTCCGCAACTCAGTTTTAGTAATCTTCATGGCTGAAAATGCTCTTTCAACTGATGCAGTTGTTACTGGTAGCAGCAATGCCAGCTCAATTAGGCGATAAACCAAGGGAAATATTTCTTGCCTCTTAAGTTCAACCATTTTCATTGCTAGGCTTGCAAGGTCATAACAAGCTATGAATGCCTCAACTCTTCTAACATGAATAATGAAGGTTTCTAACTGGTCTCTTATTCTTTTCCGGTCATCAAAAGAAAAATCATCCAAATATATATCCGTGAGGCGAGCAAGTTTATTCACATCAAAGTTAGAGAATGAATCTCTAGGATCAAGGCAAGCAAAGCAAGTAAGTAATTCCGATGATACCTCACTGAATCGATGATCAAACTCTGTTGTGATAGCATCTATGGTAGCAAAGAAGGTATCAACACGAAAGTAATGATCTTGAGTGATGTTGTTTCTCCCTCCTTTCCTTGATCTACCAAATCTTGGTACACTGTCTTCCATATTTGGTATTAGGATATCATTTTCTTGGCAAAATGTTTTGACTTCTTCAAGTAGTGGCTCATAACCTTCGCTTCTCAAATTGTTCAAACGTGTTTTCACGTCAATAACCAAAGACATGGCCTCAACAATATTTTGATCCTTCTTCTGCAACAGATGAGATAGCTCATTTGTTATGCGAAGGATCCGTAACATCATCTTCATGATAAACACAAAGCTGAAAGACTCCATAGTAGGCACCAACCCCCCTGCCCTTGATGGATTACGTTCCTCATCATGCACCACTTGCAGAAATTCTATTATTAAGTCCCACATTGTTTCAATACGAAGCAATGTCCTGTAGTGAGATCCCCATCTTGTATCTCCAGGCCTAGGCAATGATGTTTCTTGATGTTGTCCTCTACCTGATGAAATATCTCCACTCTCCAACTTATTCAAAAAAATTGTATGATGACTATCAATCAATAAATCCTTCCTCTTATAAGATGCACTAGTGCTGCTCACAATCATATTCACATAGTCAAAGAAATCCTCTATAGATGAACAACACTTTGAAACCGAAACAATTACCAACTGCAATTGGTGAGCAAAATAATGGATATAGAAAGCATATGGGTTCTCATCACGAATTAGTTTTTGAACACCATTGAATTCACCTCTCATATTAGAAGCTCCATCATACGCTTGGCCTCGTATTTTTGCAATAGTTAAACCATGGGCACTAAGAACCTCCACTATTGCTCTCTTTAATACTTCTGATGTAGTTAGCTTGACATGCTTGATACCCAAAAATCTTTCAACTACTTGCCCTTTTTTATTCACATACCTATATGAAGAAACTCACAATATTTAGAAATATTATAACAAGATTCATCAACATTCAACAAGAATACAAGATATAAAAGTGGATGTTTACCTGACTATTATGGCCATTTGCTCTTTGACTGATATATCACGAGATTCATCAACAAGAATAGAGAATAAACAACCACTCATCTCTTCTTTTATAACTTTGGTAACCGCTTGAGCACAACACTCGGCAAGTTCTTTCTGAATTATTCCAGAAGTTATTTTTAGCATTTTTAGGACAAGCAAATTCAAATGCCTGCCTCACTTCCTCATTTCTTAGTTTGTACCAATCAAGAAATTCTAGAAAGTTGCCTTTGTTCAATGAAGTTTCTGATTCATCATGTCCACGGAACGGTTCACCTTGCAAGGCAATATAACTTACAATAACCAAAGATGTATCTACACGGGTTTCATACTTCTTTTCTGCCTCTTTGGTATGAACTACAATTTTATCCTTTACACTTGCTCTTTAATTATCAAAATCATCAAATGCCGCTCTTGATCTATTATGAGCACTATTAGGGCCACCAACATGTTTAGGGAGTGCTAAGTAGGCATTCTTCCATTGCCTAAAGCCTTCTTTTGTAAAGGCCTCATAACCAAATTTTTCATCATCTACACCAACTCTTCTAAAAAGATAACAACAAAAGCAATAAGCCTTATCATTCACCAAGCTATATTCCAGCCAATTATATTTCTCAAACCATTCTTTTCGAAAGCGCCTTTTATCTTCTCCTCTAGAAAAAACATGACTACTAGGTTGAGTTGGACCTCGTTCCATGAAAGCCCTCCTAATTTCATCTCTAATATTAGAACTAAATTGCTCAATTGGAATCCGAAGTCCCGGATCAGAAATGATATAATCCGGATTGAACTCAGTTATTGTACCTTGATCATTTTGATCATTTTCATTGCTACCTGGCTGTTGGTCTATGGTATTGGTGTCCTCCAAATGAGTTTCCACCTCCTCTTCCTCCTCTATTATGGCATTACCAACTTCACTTCCATGAGTGCTTGGGTTTGTGCTACTGGATACGAATGGACTAAAATAGCTCTTTAGATCTGAAATAAATAGTCAAATTCACATTAAAATAAATTAGCTTAAGTTCCCAATCCTATACAACACCCAAAAAATACTACTTCTCTCACCTCTTTCCTGTCCCTTTCTTTTCCCTTTTCTGCTAGAGTTTGGATTGGAAGCATCACCATCAAGTGGCAACATGCTAATTACTTTCTGATCCGGGGCGGCGCGCGGGGTTGCGGGCAGCGGGCGGCCTTAAACCATCAATTTCTAGCTTATCTGAAACATTCCAATGTACAACGCAATAAACACAATATTCTACTATTCTAGTGTGATAACAGCACCACATCGTAAGCTCATTTTGCATCTATACTTCTATAGAACATGTAAAGCAGTAAAGGGAAAACAATAGGCATACCACATCAATTGGGACAGCCCCGATGATAACAGTAGGAAAACGGGGCAGGCGGGGGCGGGGCCTGTGGCGGCGGCGCGTGGGGCAGGCGGCGGCGGGGTGGCGGGCGCAGGAGTGCGGGATGGCGGGAGGCGGGAGCAGAGCTGCAAAGTGCCAGTGGGGAACTGGGGATTGGGGATAGGGTTAGAGTTTTTTTAGTTGGGCCGGGCCGAGGTATTCCCGCTTGGGCCAGGCCGAGGTGTGGCGAGCGCCACACCTCGCCATACTGGGCCCTCCGCCACTGCATGCATGCGTCATCAAGTTGGCAGTGCACCTCGTGTTTCTTAATGTTATAACTGCACGATCAATAATTGTCCGTAGTTTCTTGAGCGCATGCTACTACTCTAATTATATTGTTTTATTATAATTAGAGTGATAAAAGGTGAGTCAACTATATATATATATGCAAAGATGAATCCGATTGATTTTGGCTTTCATTCAATCACCTACTCTAGCTATTAACTTAAAATTTGGGGGAAAATTTTTCTCTGACGAGTTTAGCCATAGTGCTATTGCCGAGCAGGCTGACATGGTCATGCTTGATCTAAGATGCTAGATGGAGACTGCTTGGGACAAGACCGAGCTCATCTCACCCTAGCTGCTTGATCTCGGCGGATCTAGAGAGACACAATGTTCGCTCGCACGGAGGGGTTGGGTTGCATGCATCTCACATTTTTGTAGAATGCTGTTGGTGCCAGAAATTCTGAATTTCAAACAGTTTTTGTTTGAATTGGGAGGAATCATGATTCATGAAATTGTTTGAGTATACAAGTTAAATGCTCCTCTCCCAATCTTAATTCCTGGTAAATAAAATTGTTTATGGGAATCATTTAAGGACAAGTGCACGAGTGATTTGGATCTTCATTTGATTTATTTGGATTTTTCGAGTAGGAGATCTGAATTATTTGAGTTCTTGAGTCAAATTTACATCACAATTTTAAACCCTAATAAATAACTAATCTACTAGTTTGGACCGTGACCCACCAAGAGGCCTAGTCCTGCCTTCAATGCAGTACAGCCCAGCACCATCACCCTTTTCGTTTGGCACAGCAAGCCGGCCCAGCTTCCCTTAGCTTCTTCGCTGGGCCGCACGCCTGCAGCCGCGAGGACCCCGTTGCTGCTGCCGTCGCGGCGCTCCGCAAGCTTGGCTCGACACCACACCTGACCTCACGCCCACGGGCTCGGCGTCCGTGCCCCAACCACTACGCGTTCGAGCCTGACACCAGACCCTAGCGCCCTTCGTCTCTTTTCTTCTTGGACACCGGCGCCAGGGAGCGCAATGGCGGCCGGCCGGTGAACTTCGCCACCCGAGCCTCCTCCTAACGCTGGACGCCTTCCCGTACATCTCAATCGGGTTCGAAGCTCGGCAGCGCGAGAACCTGCTCGAGATCCATGGCGGCCGCCGTCTTCCTCGCCGCCGATCTCTCTGCTCGGTGAGCCCCCTCTCCTCTATCCCCGTGTTTCCAGCCTTACTTTACGTGCCCTGTGACCTCGCTTTGATCCGAGGGCCAAAGACGACCACGAGACGGGAGTGCGCAGCCGCTCTGAACCCCGCTCTGGACGCGTGCCATGCCATGCCTGGGATGAGTTGTAGCCGCACGCCTTCATCAGCTTCGGCGTCCTCTGTTGGTTCACGGCGGCCACAACACTTTGCTCGACTCGATCAATAGGGAAGTTTCGTTCTGCAGGTTGTTTTATTTCATTCCCCCATAGCCTAATAAGGTAGCTAGTACCTGCTGATTTTGTTGAATGAAATAAAAAAAAAACCCACCCATAAAACTAGCCCAGTGTATGTGTATGCATGCATACCCAAAAGATATACATCAAGAAAGATCATATAGCTTCACTGTACGTATGCATCATCTTGTTCTTGGAGATCTAAAGCACCAGATATGAATGCCTACCTGTGTATGGATCAAAGTGCATCTATCTTAATAATTTTGTAAGCCGTCACTGTAGGTAGCATCACATGTTTATATATGGGGACGGATTCCCTGCATGATCTGAATGTTCTGCCTAGTAGATGGCTTGATCGAACTATATATGTAGATAGATACCTCACAATGAAACTAAATAAAGAGACTGAAAAAGGGAAAAATTTACAGATCGATCTTTCAAGCATTATATATAATTGCTGAACTAAACTTGATCTATTCATCGTGCATTATCATTGATTCATCGAATTCCCCTTGTGTTAGTAGATGTTCAATAACTAGGCACGCTCATATATATAACTTGATATGCATACATGCTTGATACCTGAAGCATCAGAGAGACAGAGACGCTTCAAGGGAATGGAAACACAAAGACGACACTACTAGTTCATGCATATATATAGCCTGATATATATAATTAAAAATGACACCATCGATCTAGCTTAGATGCAACGACGACCTAACATGTGACCATGCTTGAAACACACTAGCTATCTATCTAGGACATTATGAGCAGATAATAACAATAAGGATACTATGATGACGACCAACACTAATTATTTGGATCCAACCTGCTGATAGATGCCCACATATGAAGTGGACAATGCAAGGAGCGATCGAGGAGCTCGGCAGCGGCAGCGATACGATATATGAAGGTAGTAGATGCGCCCGGCCGCGTGACGTCAGAGGCCGAGCTTGGCCCGACGTCGGGCTTTTTTAGCCTCCAGGTAGGCGGCGCCGCCGTCCGCAAACACGTCCGGCCACACTTTCTTGGATGCCCTGAAGAGCACCCTGTCGCGGTTCGGCGCTTGGGGCGGGAGCCTGCCGCCGTTGTCCGCGGCCATGCGCGCGGTCGTCGCGAACCAGTCCTTGAGGCGGAACACCTTGTTGGATAGGTCTTTCACATACAGCTGGCCACGCCGGCTGAACGCGCGCTCGCCGCCTTTGAGCTCGTCGAGGATGTGCTGGGCACAGGGGATCTCGCCACGGTTGCCGTTGCGGAGGTCGGCCAAGGTGGCGAGGAGCTCGCGCTCGTCCTCGAGGCTCCATTGCGTGGAGTTGGAGTTCGCCTTCCTCTTGCGCTGGCTGGTCGCCCCGCCGCCACTGGCGGACGAGCGGCCGGACGCGGCAGAGGACGGCGGCGGGGACGGACGCCGGCGCGGCGCCGCACTTCTCGCCGGCTGGCTCGTGGCATCCTTGGCCGAGCCGCTGGCAACCCAGTCGGACGAGGCGGCGACCGGTGAGCGGATGGGTGGGGACGGACGCCGGCGCGGCGCCGCACTTACCGCCGGCTGGCTCCTGGCGTCGTCGGCCGTGCTGATGTCGGACGAGGCCGCGACGGTGGCGACCGGTGAGCGGACGGGCGGGGACGGACGCCGGCGCGGCGCCGCACTTATCGCCGGCTGGTTCGTGGCCTCGTTGGCCGTGCCGCTGCCGCCCCAGTCGGACGAGGCCGCGACCGGTGAGCGGACGGGCGGGGACGGGCGCCGGCGCGGCGCCGCACTTCTCGCTGGCTGGTTCATGGCGTCGTTGGCCGTGCCGCCGCTGATGTGGGACGAGGCCGCGACGGTGGCGACCGGTGAGCGGACGGGCGGGGACGGACGCCGGCGCGGCGCCGCACTTATCGCCGGCTGGTTCGTGGCCTCGTTGGCCGTGCCGCTGCCGCCCCAGTCGGACGAGGCCGCGACCGGTGAGCGGACGGGCGGGGACGGACGCCGGCGCGGCGCCGCACTTCTCGCTGGCTGGTTCATGGCGTCGTTGGCCGTGCCGCCGCTGATGTGGGACGAGGCCGCGACGGTGGCGACCGGTGAGCGGACGGGCGGGGACGGACGGCGGTGCGGCGCTGCACTTCTCGCCGGCTGGTTCGTGGCCTCGTCGGCCGTGCCGCTGCCCGTGTCGGACGAGGCCGCGACCGGTGAGCGGACGGGAGACGACGGACACTGGCGCTGCGCCGGCGTCCTCGCGCGGCTCATGGCCTTGTTGCTGTCGGCCGACGATAGGACGTCGACGGGGCAGGGCGCGGACACTTCGGAGGACGACGACAGGGCGATGACGGTCACGGACCGATCGGAGTCGGAGGAGATGGTGACGGTGGGGGCGGCGGCGCGCTGGCCGCGGCGGGAAGGGAAGGACGGCGGGATCGTGGGCGCCATGGCTGGGTTGGATGGATCCATTCGGCGGGGGAGAGCTTGATCATTTATAGGGCAGGAGGGAGAAACGGCGGCGCTGGTTGCGCTCCCGCCCCCGCGCGCGCGCTTGCTCAGCGTCCCGCCTTTTTTTTTCTCTCTCTCTCTCTCTTTTCTTTTGGGGGGGAAAACAACGCGCGCCCGCCATTTTGGCGCATCGCCTTGCTGCTGATCGCCTCCTGTGGTTCCACGTTTGTTATCCATGGTCTCTGATGGATTCGATCCACGTGCAATATATAGATAGGAATAATTCTTCATTCCAAATACTCTATTTAGAAAGAGAGATTATATATTATGGCAGCCATTTCCTTCTCTCCAAGCAAGATCCTTTCCATTAACAATCATTCGACAATTGTTTTTGTTTTTTTATTAACAATAACAATATAATCCTACCTGGTTCGAATTTCAGGTGCACGGAAGGAAAAAAAAATACCCCCGCTTAGTAGGATAGCAATTTGGTTTCAATTTCATCTTAGCATGCTGTGCCTGAATGCTACTTTCTTAGCATTGCACAACGACGAATAATGCGCTAAACAGCATCCACGACATCATATACAGAAAAGAGAAAACAACAACAGAGCTTGATCTCCACTCAACAGATCGCGAATTCAAAACGTACGGTACAAACAAACCATAAACAACACGTACGACTCAAACACACAGAATATCTGATCCAGCTCGCCAAAACAAAACAAGAACAGAAATGACACTTATTCTTTCAGCCTTGATCTTTGTACATATCTAGGACGTACATTTGTATAAAGAAAAATATTTACGGAGGCCAAAGCAGAGATCATCATATAATTAACCTACTAGGCCGTAGTGTCCCTAACTTTTCATTCTGCTGTGAGAGTCAATTCGTAACTAGCTAGCCGCTAACTCTTCTTCTACATGCTGTGTTCCCATCCCATCCCATCAAATGGTGTAGTCTGCACAAACATTAGCTGTCACTGTCAGTCATCAGAGTCTGAAGACGAACTAGAGCTGCGTGCCGCTGCGCTCCTCCGATCTTGGATCGCTGGCACCAGTTGCTGCCGGGGATCGCGGAAAGACGTCGATGACTGCGATGGCTGCCTGCCCTTTGACCCTGATCCGGATCCTGCCGCTGAAGGTTTCTTGTTAGAAGCAGCCTTGGCGGCTGCCTCTTTCACCTCTCTGCACACCTTGTCCAGCATTCCCAGGAAGTCGCGCACGATGACAAACAGCCGCAGGCCCTCGTCCTTCCCCGTGCTCCCATGGAAGTAGTCCACCGTGGTGCGCACGAGCGCACGTAGCTTCTTTTCCTCCTCCAGAAGGTGGGTCACCCGCACCTGAGACTGCTCGATGAACTGGGTCAGCTTCCGGTGGAAGCCGCTGTCCTCGTCTAAGCTCTTCATGGCTGTGTTCAGGAACTCGTTGGCCTTGACCAGCTTGTGCCCCAGGCTCGCCACTGAGATGGTCAGCGCATCCGAGTCCAGGCATGCCGCCTTGCGCACGTTCTGGAGGTCGTCGCTCAGGCTGGAAACGACGCCCAGGCCTAGCTGCTTGTAGTGCTCCGTGTCGTCACTGACGTCCTCAGTGAGATCATCAGAGGTCACGCTGGACATGCTGCTATTGCTCTGCTCTTTGGCAGCCCGCACAGCACGCACGCCCTCTGAGCGAATTATCTCCTGGACAACAAAATGCAACAGCGTCGTCTTGCCGTCGACCCCCTTCACATCCGAGAGCTTCAGGAGGGTGTCCAGCTTAAATGCTTGGGCGCCCCCTCGAAAAGTGCCATCGTTCATTCGGTTACCAGTCTTGAGTACAGCCTCCAGCAGCTTCTTGAATAGACGGCTGTTCCTGACCTCGTGGCAGGCCACCTTTTGAAAAGAAAAAAAAAAGCGCAATTCAATAAAACTATCAGCATTTCCTTGCCATTATCAGACACTTATATCCTCTCTTCTTTCTCTACAAATGACTTATTGATAGCTTAATAAGTACTACTACTGAAGCCAGCATACCTCCAGGGTTTTAAATGACTGCTCTGCATTCGCAGCTTCCTCCGGCAAACTGGACATGAAAAGCAAAACATCCAGGCGCTGGTAGAGATAAGGGATGTCAATGATTGTCCTCAAGAATTGCTCCGCAGGACCCAATTGGGTGAGCTCTCCGGTGTACAGCCGAAGCCTAAGCTCCTCGTCGCTAGTTGGAGTCCACCTTATCAAGGTTTGTATCAGATCAGTGGGAAGTTCATGCCCTGCATCAAATTACCCATTAATTTAAGGTACATTGTTTCTGTTGAATACATAATACAAGAAGAGGCCCATAAGACGGCTGGTTTTACCTTCCATAACTGCATTGCGTACTTCTTCAGCTGAAACACTCAATGCCTTCAATGATATCGCTAAGTTCTGTGCCTTTTTAGCGTCGAGTATCCTAACAAATTGAGGGACATCCTTTGCTGCATCCTTTTTGCCATCGCCACTTTTCTTGTCAACAGCGTGACAACCAAAAAGACTCTCAATCATCTCCTCGTTAAACCTATCAATGAATTGACAAGTGGAAAAGTTAATAATACCGACTCACCTGATGTTCTCGATCTTTGGTTAATAGCAATAGCAAGAAAGTAGCAAAGACAGGTGCCGGTGCAAATACAACAACAATAATCATGTCACAGCAAGATACGTTCAGGGTGGTTGGCAAGCTTACTGGAAGGATCCTGCTTTAATTTGATCCCACACCATTGCTTGATCTGGATTTGCAGTAACTTTATCCCAGAAGAATGGCTTCAGCTTTGTTTTATTAGAGTCTGCCGCGGAAGGACCTGCAACATTTCCTGCCTTCTTTAATGGTGGAGGCCCACGCGCTTTTGGACCAGGCATTGCTGGTGGTGGAGGTCCAGCTCCAGGTCTAGATGGCGGCGGTGGAGGTCCAGGTCCGGCTGCAGGCCTGGGAGCAGGAGGCGGGGGTGGTCCTGGTGGAGGCGGATTGCTTGAACCAGGAGCTGCTGGCATCTTTGGAGGAGGTAGTGCAGACGGTGCAGGTGGTGCAGGTGGTGCAGATGGTGCAGACGGTGCAGTTGGTGCAGGTGGTGCAGATGGTGGAGGAGGAACCTTTAGGAGAGGGGGTGGCGGTGGTGGCGGTGGTGCTGGACCTGCTGCATGTTCACAAGTGCTTTCGCTAGCATTACTAGAAGGAATTGGGGCAGCAGCTTTCACATCCTGAGAATTAGTAGAGGCCACTGGCTGTCCAGCAATGGTGCTTATTTCATAAGAGCTTAGCTTCATCGCCTGTGCATTGCTGCGTCGCTCAAATTCCGACTTCATTGACATTTCTCTTGCTGCTGCCTTCTTAGGTAATACAAATTCCTTATGCTCGGTCTCTGATGAATTGATTGACAATGCCCCCAACCGGCTGACATCAATTGGGGTAGAGCATGACTTACGAGAAGAACCTGTTGCATTTAGGAACAAATCATGAATTGACTGGTATACCTGCTTCAAGTAAGCATTACTCTCTCTTTGTGTGCGAAAGACCTACAACAAAGCATCTATGCAAGAGAGAAATTGGACGAACTGAAAAAGAGAAAATAAAAGCTATTGTGTTTAATTTTGTAGCACCTGATAAATCACTCAAACTCAACAGTGGTTTATCATCATATGATGATGCTGAATCATTGCTTCCACGACAAGCACAACAGCACAGACCGATAAGAGCCACCAATGCTATACAGGCCACTGATAAACCAGCGATAACAGTGCCACTGTTGTCCTTGCTCTTGCCTTTTGGCTCTGCTTTAGAACCCTTTTTGATACTAGTGACTAGTGGGCGATCTTCTGCTTTGAAAGATAAAACACTTCTCCTTGCCTGTTTTTCTGAAGGTAAGGTTGGAGCTATGGCTGATGCTCCTTCAAGTAGAAGTCTTTTTTTCATTGCAAAAGGAGGGTTGATACTGTTAGAGTTGAGAAATAAGTTCCTGGTTTCCTCCTGCTGCTTCTGATGTCCATGTTCAGAGAAAGGGGAATTATGCTTGTTTAAGCAGTCCAGAAAGGTGTTGGCAACTTCTGCAGGCAACAAACTAGCAGTGATTGCTTCCTCAATACTGATCTTCTGAGGAGAGGACTTCTTATTATTTATTCTATAGGAATTGCCGATAGTGCTGAATAGAAGGCTATAATGGGACTTGTTTCTAACATCTTGAGGAATTCTCAAGTTTAGATAGCAACTGAGCCATAATAGTTCCACCTGTGTTTAATGTAATGTATGAGAAATAACAGTTAGTAAGAAAGTGGACATGGAAATTTTAACTTCTGAATGTATGAATGGTGATATAGGCATCAGTTAGTGAAAAACAGGTATTTCGCCTCTATAGAAATAACTAAATATGACCATTGAAGTATTTCAAATAAAGTGCCTACATTCAGTGAGATAGACAGATAACTACACAGATTCAGACTGGGCAACACTTATTTCCATGAACGGGCATATCAGTGTTTCATTATTATTATTCTCCAAACCTGCACAATTTACCTAAGGGAAACAGCACATCAACTGTAGAACTTGGTACAAATATCACGTTACAGGGATATAAGTGATATATGAATGCATAGCATCATTAACTTGGTCATTACCGGTTCATCTTGTCTTGGGATTGCAAGAGACGGCAGGGAGGCTGGTGGCCAGAACAAGCTAGTCCTGATCGCACCAACGAGCTGCAGCAGCAGAGAAATGAGGCATGCGCTGAGGAGCCATCTGAATTTGCTCCTCGGCCACCTCATCCTATACACAATTTTCTTTGGCTTCTACAGCTCAATAGGCCACGAAATTAACCGGCCATTGCTCCCTTCCTCGATGGGGATCACTGCAGTTGCCTCAAGGATGCCCAAAGATCAATTAATTCCTCGCCTGATACTCCTCACCTTGAGTTCGACGTTGATGTTTAGGCCCCAATGCTAGCCCCAAATTCGACAATTCGGTACAATACTTGCACACAGGATTGCTCCTTGTTGCTGGATCTAGCCTCTACATGTCGCGCGGCAGATCCGCCACAAAGGCCAGACGAAAGACAAGATGATGGCGGATCAGAACAAATTCTAGAAGGCAAATCAGATTTCATCCATCGCAGAAGAAATTCGTGGAGGAAAGAGAGAAAAACCTGTGACTCTTGGCGGCTCCGATCCAATTTCCACGGAAAAAAATAATTGAGCCGCCGCCAATCTAGGAGCCCGGGCATGAGCATGATACGGCGGGGATGGGAACGGAAAAAAGAGTAATTTCTTTGCCATTGTTGCTGACTTGATCCTCCGTTTCCAACCTTGGCATCTATTTTTGGGTGGGGAATGCATGCTCAAGTGGCACCTGTGAGCAGAGGTGAGAGAGATCCAACAAGAGGTTGCCCTCGATGTCAGGAGCAGCAGCCACCATTTTCAGCAATATCACAGAAATAAAGCACGTTTACCCTGTTTTTCTTTCTTTTTTTCTTTTAGGTTTCGTGCTTCTAGAGGAAAACTACCCGATTCTCTAAATTGTTTTATTTCTCGACGGTAAACTATTTCTTTTAAATTCAACTTTGTTGCAAATTGTATCACGATTTAGTTTTAAAATACATTAATATCTACCATGTCAAATAAATGCACTATCAAAATAGACTTAATGCACATCTAGCGAAACTAGTTTGATATCATACTACCTTAGTTCTTCAATATATCACTGTTGATTTTTATTGAAACTTTGGCCAACAATATTTATCAAATAAATTAGTTAATTTAAATAAAATAGTAACACTACATCTATCAGCAAAACTATTTTAGATTTAAATTGAAAATTTATCTATTTGCATGAATATTTGTAAGAAGTAGTGAACTGAAAACTAATGGCGCTATATACTCGGTGTGACGAACCAAATTTTCGACATAAGAATCCAACTTCCTGTATGGTCGTGATAGTCACGTAGCTATCACATACAAAACTCATCTCAGACAGATATTTTAGTCATACATCGCATAGATTCAGACGTGGATTTAACTATTACACAATCCGAAGGATTGTATCACAAGTTTACATTACAAACCCTTTATGCTAAGGTGAAACAAACCAAAAATGGAAGTGATAGCTAAGCTTCTGGGCTATCCGGGGAAAACACTCCTTTACAAGCAACCTTGAGCGAAGCACGGACCATCCTTGGATCGTCCTTCTTAGTTGATGTTATGCTTCGGATCGAATTCTACATCTACCAACTATCCCCAAGGAATGGGATAGGTTCACTTCACCATTCGTATGCAAATTTTAAGTGGTCTATACTAAAGGTATATCAAAATCAAGGAGAAAGCTGGGGTTTCCTACGCATAAACAGCACCATAAGATATATCATAATCCAAACTCCGAACTCGGGCCATTCTGGCATTTCGGACTCCCGGTCCAATACACACATTCCAAAACTACCGAGTCGGTGCGAGGACTCCCACTCCTCGCACCTCAGCTGCCCCAGGCAGGAGTCAACACTAGAGGGAGGTAGAAAACATGAGTAACACTAACTAAAAAGAGTAACAGAAGAGTAGGATTGTACATGACTAAGTACGCGGCTATACATATAGTTTTCACCCTGCAGGGGTCGTACACCTGGACCCACTCGAATCGAAGCCAGCCAGGAGTGACCCAACTGAACAACGAGATACCGGTCTATTGAAACAGGAATAGGAGCCACGGTACCATCCGGCTTTCCTGGGTCTCGGGTGCATCCTCCAGCAAGAGGTCGCCCCGGAACTGTGAAGCCTCCCTTGTGTCTCGGGGAACATGAGGCAGCATCTCCTTCCCCTGCACCGATACTCGATCCTCCTACCGGCTTGGTACCGTACTTGGTAGAACCAAACCGGGCCCACCCTCATAAGGGTAAGTGGTGTGCATGCTTAACATAATTCCACTAATTATAGTTACCCTCAACCGGTCCTCAGTTGCCGAAGCGAGCGTCTTCGTCACATACGTCTCCACCGCAATGGTCCGCAACTACACCCATTACGGGTGCCACCAACTCCTCAACCAAGAAACCACCAAAGACGTACCCGCCACAAGTACACCCACCACAGGTACACTGTAGAGTGTGCCAAGATACACACTCTAAGCCCTCAACCCGAAGATCGAGTTAAGTTTGCTCGCTTCCTGCTGAAAGCCCTATTCACCAACTCCTGGAAAGTGTATCTCCACTCACGCCAAGACTATCCATCCATCCCACACATACACATGCAAAGCATAGCAAGGCATCTCATATAATTATCATATGTATAGGGTTGCAAGGAGTTCAGGTAAATAAAATAAGCTATGCAGGTTCATCTCATAGTAACACATCATAAAGCAATAGGATATCTAGCAAGCAATGCCTAATAGGTATTCAGATCGTAGATGGGCATGAACCTGGTGGTTCTTCGTAGTCTTCCAAGGTCTTCTAGTCATCTGGAAGTCGGTCAATTCCTTCTCGCGGGGACCTAATCATAAAAATATATAAATATAGGGGCCCAAAATGCAAAAGTGCACAAAAGTACTCAAATAAGATCCAAATCACAACAAAACCTACTCTAACGAGTAGATCATGATTTTAGAAGAATTATAAAACTGGTTTCATAATTTTGGGAGGTCTGGTTAATTAATTATAAATTTTCTATAATTAATTATTTTTCTAAATTTAATAAAAAGGGTTTGGAAAAAGAAAACACACCGTCAGCGCCACATGTCATGTTGACATCATCATGATGTCAGTAGGTGGGTCAGGCCTGCTGACATCAGCAGTGGGCCCAACTGACGTCAGCGTTGACTGGTCAACGCTGATAGTCAACGGCCAATGAGGTCAGGTGGTCAGTGGGTCCCGCTGGTCAGTCACACTATGCCACTGACAGGTGGGACCCACGTGTCAGGTTGGGCCTAAAAAGAAAAGGGCAACGGCTCGGGATCACGAGCCAAAAGTCGTTGGGCCGGCTCAGTGGCCCAACTCGGCTCGGCTCAGCTGACGGGCTGGCTTGGCCTGCGGCTTCGTAGGGCGACTCGGTTTGGCAGGTCGGCTCAGGGAGCTAGGCGAGCTGGCTCAGCTATCGGGCCGAGGGATGGCCCAATCCGCTCTCTCCCTTACCCCTCTTCTCTCTTTGACAGGAAGGGCCCGCAGGGCAGCGGTTGTTGCCGCCCGCTGACAGGTGAGGGCCACAGGTCACTGGCCCGCCAGAACCGGTGTGGCAGCGCCTGGATCCGGTGCAGTAGCTACGCGTGTGTGTGTGCGCGCGGGGGCTGTGCGGGAGCGGTGTCAGTGGAGGTGGGTGTGCCCGCGTGTGTGCCCCAAGGGCGTCCGACGAAAGGCCGCACTGGCCTGGCCGCGACGCGAACGTGACGTCACGGCCATGCACGGTGAAACCGTGGTGCGGCAGACATGGCGGGGTGGTGCTCAGCAGGTGTTCGAGGAAAGTCCACCGAGGGACTACCCCGACGTGCACGCGTCGGCAGGCGTTCTTGCCACGCACGGTGGCCTGTGGCATGGCGGCGGCGAGACCAGGTGAGAGCGGAGGTATGATGTGGTGCAGGTAGGACCAAAGGTGCGGTTTTGCGGATATGGCGGCGGTTAGTGCACGCACGCGCGGGGTCTTTGCGCTCCGAGCCTGCGGCGACGTGCCAACGATGGCGAGGAAGGGCAAAGGCGAGATCACAATGGTGGGACTCGGGAAAGGGCACAGGCACAACTGTCGGTGTTTTACCGGCTGCCCACCGAGGGGTATACCCAAGGTGGTAAGTTTAGGTGAGGAGAAGCCGAGATCAGGAACTCGAAGGTGCAAGGAACATAATACTTAGATAGGTTCGGGCCGCGAGGTGCGTAATACCCTACATCTTGTGTGGTGGTTTGTATTGCCTTGGGTGTAGAATGATCTGTTTTGAGGGGGTCCCTGCACCCCCTTATATATCCGGAAGGTCAGGGTTACATAAATCCTAACCAACACTAGCCAAGGAATTGTACCAGACTATATTTCGAGTATATTCCTTCTGTATCGACTAGCTTTATCTTCTACTCAAACGAGTAGAAAACAACTTAAATAAGAGATAAGACAGGTTTTATCTCCTAACCCAGTTTAAACTACGTTATGTGCACAGCCCCGTGGCCCCGGGTCTGACAAGCCCCCGAGCTCTTCGTAGCTGAGTACTGCAGGCTTCTCGAGTACTTTCGAAGTAGTCTTTGGCTTCTTGCAAAGCTCCGTCTTAAAGTTCTTCTTCGAGTACTTACTTGGCTGCATCGAAGCTATGAGGTGCTCATGCCCCAAATTATTTCTTTGGTATGGTGTGCGATTGAAAAATCGCACTCTATATGGAGTAGCCCCCGAGCCTTAAGTTGAATCGGAGAATCAGGCTGAGGGTCGCATTAGTCTTGAATCTTCCTTACTTACTCTTCGAATAAATTCAAAAAAATAAGTAGTCGATGCCACGTATCCCGCAGCCCCCGAGCCTTGAATCCAAATCCCTTAGGTTTGGAAATAAGGATCCAAAAGTCGTGGCATGCGGTGAAAAAATGTCCCCAAATAAATAACTGGTGTGATGGTACAAATGATGGAAATTAGATCTGGAATTCGAAAAACCCCTTTTTTCGGGATAGTTAACCCTGAAAAATGATTAATCAAATATTTTATCTAAACAATCCACCAATTGACCCCTCATCTTCTGAATATTCCCTAAAACGACTCTTCAACTTCGAAACAATAAACCTTTACCCAACCGCTGGTCATTTAACCCCGCGGCAATGGCAAGTAAAAACTGTGCTTCCAATTTGCAATCCGCCAAGAACTACCAAAATCCCTCAAATAGAGCCGCACTCCGCCCTCACCCCTTGGAGAGTCCCAATCCAACCAAAATCTCCCCGCCCCTTTCCCCGCAGCCCTCGAGCAACTCGTGGTGAGCGGATCTGGAAATGGAGCCCAAGAGACCTGAGAAGGACGGGAAGAAGAAGGAGGCGCAGCCACCAGCCGGGAGTGGACTCACAGTAAGTGCTCCAACAACGACCTCCAAAAACTTATTTCTGAGGGGTTGCTCCAAGAGAAGAGTCTTATCAACTGGCGCCCCTCTTTTCGTGAACCAATCCCCATGGAAAATGTGGACAAAATCGTCACATTTTACCATTTTGCTGAACGGGTATTGGCCCTCCCCTCTTGCTCTTTCTTCCGGGGTCTTCTTTACTACTACGGGTTTGAGCTCCATTACCTCAACCCGAATTCCATTTGCCATATCGCAATCTTTATCCATTTCTATGAAGCCTTCCTCGGAATCGAACCCCATTGGGATCTTTTTCGCTTCCTTTTCCGAGTAAAACCACAACCCACCTCCAAAAATCCATCTGTCGTAGGGGGCGCCGGCATCCAACTTAGACAACAAGCCGGCGATAAGTACCTTTCGTACAAATTCCCCTCCAATATTCCCGGGTGGAAAAATCATTGGTTCTACATTGAAAATCATGCCCCCCCAACTCCCAGAAAGGTCAAATAAACCACCTGTTGTAAGACCGGAGTGGAATATCGAACTTCCCAGGGGGGACATGGATCAAGTCGATGAGTTGCTAGACACCATAGCAGCTCATAAGGAAATGGGAGAGACCGGCGCATCCGTAATGTTTTTCTTCTTCAAGCGCCGAGTCCAGCCAATCCAACAACGCCATATACTTGGATTCAAGTACATGTACGTGAGCGCACGACGAAGGTGGCGAGGGAGCGGGGTGAGGCGCGGCTGGAGGTGGGAGAAGGGAAAGCTGACGGGGTCCCACTCGTCAGTAGCTTGGGCGGTGGAGAAGGGGTGAGGCCGGCGAGGGGAGGCGGCGGCTGATGATGGGCTGGGGCAACGGCGTGGAATTGGGCCGGCCTGTGGGCTGTGCGGGCAGGCCGGGGATAGCAGGCTAGCTAGCTGGGGCCGGGTTTTGCCTGCGTGCTTTGGGCCAAGGCAGCGGGTTAGGTTTTGGGCCGGGCTAGATTAGGGTTAGGGTTAGCGGGCTCAACTAGGGTAGTTAGCTTTTAAATTCAAATTCGAAGGGCACACTTCGAGTTTAAATTCCACTCACTACCAAACAATCCAAAAGCGAAATCCAATCCAAGCCAAACAAATTCGAACAAGCTGATTCGGAGGAACTCAAATAACTTCAAAATATTTTACACTAACAAATTAGTCCTTCACTTGAATTAGGTTTTATTTGGCTAGGAACTAGGGATACAAAAGAGGTTTCCTTATATTATCCCTAGGTTCTAACACTTGCACAATTTTTTTTTTAAAATTCACGATTTTTGCATCTTATAACATTCCCGAAAAATCCGGGATGTTACACTCGGCAATGGTGATAACTTTTTATAAAAATTTGATCAAATTTAGAAAAAAATTGATCAAATTTAGAACAAACTAAAACAACTTACAATTTGTAATGATGAGAGTATATGCTATCTTTATTTTATCAATCCACTAATCGTGGAGTAACTTCTCCACTTCATGCTTCCACGGGGCTAGTGGCAAGGAACTTCTCCATTTTGACCTTAGGGTGTGTTTGGTTTAGCTGTGAGCTGTGAAAAAGCTGTTGTGAGCTGTGAGCTGTGAAAAAGCTGCTGTGAACTGTGAGCTGTGAAAAAGCTGCTGTGAGCTGGTAGCAGTGAAAAAGCTGAACGCCGTTTCGTTCAACCTGCTGTAAAAAAAACTAAAAATCCATAAAATTTCTGTAACACCCTTGAGACCCAGATTTGTCGTTTATATACAATATAATCGCAATTACAAGTCATGTAATGGAATGGAAAATTATCACACATGGGTAAAAAAAAGCATCTTTCTATCTCCTACATGCTATCTTTCTTCCTGCCTCAACAGAAGCACCACACGCCTCTCCAGATCGAGCTCCATGGTGCTCCAGCACACGCACTCTGCCCCTGCTTGCTCTAGCGCAAGTTCTCTGGTGCGCTCCACGACCCACGCAGGCCACAACGACGGGAAGGGAGCAGGCGAGGGCGAGATCCCGCGGACAACGAGGGGACGGACTAGCTCCTATGGCCGGCGAGGGGAGGGTCGAGCATGGCGACGGGAGGGGCGTGCGCCAATGAGAGGAAGGGAGCAGGCTATGGCAACGGGAAGCTAGGGAGCTGCGATGGAGAGAGCTCAGGAAGGCCACAGCGATGGGAAGGGAGCAGCGCCAGCAAGGGGAAGGGAGCAGGAGCTCAACCTAGCTGCGCCGTCGGTGTCTCGCTTGGTTTGGGGAAGAAAGCCACGAGAGGGAGAAAAAAGAACCGAAGCGGTACGCAACTAGGGAGTGGCAGGCGGGTAAATTTCGGCTCAACGCAGCAAAAGCAGGGGGCGAGCTGCTTTTCCATTTGTACGCGCAAACGCAGCCGCGTTGAGAAAAGCTGCTGCGGTGTTGGACCCCTTTAGTTTAGCTTATGTGTTTTCAACGCAAAAGCAGCCCCAAACCACTGAACCAAATGGAGCCTTAAGCTTCCAAGCGCCTCGAGAGTAGTCCCATTATTAATCTACCCAATTTATTGAATAGGATTAATCTGAAATATTGTATGCATATACCAATAAAATCACAAAGTCACCTAAAAAGTTACAAGAAAACCTATTTAACATCATGAATATGACAATAATGATACTACTAAATGGCTGTAAGCGGGAGTTACCACGAAGACGATTCTACATTACGGATCTATTCAGAAGCATACATTATATTGATTTTTAGTTTCTAAGTAAGACATGTCATCATATTAGAGTCATAAATATCAAAATTGAAGCCAAAAACTTTAGGGCTCGTTTTTAGTAAGAAAGATTCTAGGATGAGTTTTATAGTATTTGAATCCCAAGGGTGATCCTTCCGAGCAAAGGATGGCAAACTCATCCATAGTAAACTTAATATTTTCCATTTTACTTCAAAATTTCAAAATTTTAACAAATTTGAACAATGTTTGATAAATACCTTTATTTTACTAAATTTGCTGGATACACATGAACCTAGACAGCTAAGTTTCAAGCTCAACGTATCACACACCAGACAGATATGACAAACCATGTATTGGAGGATATGGTTAGGGCCTGCGCCTTGAAGCATGAAAGCAGTTGGGATAAGAGCTTGTTGTATGCAAAGTTCTCTAGCAACAACATTTATCAGACTAGTCTTAAAGATGGCACCGCTTGAAACTTTGTATGGTAGGAAGTGCAGAACTCCATTATACTAGAGTGAGACAAGTAAAAGTCAGTTGTTTGGTCCTGAGATCATAATAGAGGCATAAATGCATTATCCACGAGAAGTTGAAAGTGGCACAGTCCAGACATAAAATCTATGTAGACATTCGGCGATAAGAATTGACCTTTGAAGAAGGAGAGTTTGTCTATCTGATAGTGTTACCTATCAAAGGCTTGCGCAGATTGAAGGTCAAAGGGAAGTTTCCCCTCACTATATTGGTTTGTAGATCTTAGAAAGAAAAGGAGAGGTAAATTATCACTTAGAGTTTTCTGTATAATTGTTAGATATGCACAATGTGTTCCATATATCACAACTAAAGAAATATCTGAGGGTACCAGAAGAGCAGTTACCCTTTGAGTAGTTAAATATGCACGCACGATATCGTGTCACATTGGAAGGAAGCACTAGAGTAAGAAATTTGGATGTGTAAGATTTAGTGGAGTCACCATGTAGAGGATGAGGCCACATAGGAACAAGAGGATGAGTTACAAGCAAAATTTTCCCTGTTTGCTAACCCATTGGAATCTTGAGGACAAAGATTCCATTTAAGGGGGCATGTACCACCCTAATTTTGCTTAGTTTAAATAATAATAGAATTGTTAGATTTCTTTTGCTTACGTTAAATCTTTGTTTTGGTTTCTTTTGAATTTAGAGCATTTGTTAGAAATTAAAATTAATGTCTAAATAAATGAAAAGAAATATAGGTATTACTAGGTCTTCTGCATCCATGTTGTTGTATTTTTTATTTATTTGTGTTGTTTTCCTTCCAAATTTGAATTTGCTAGAATTTAAATTTTTTTTAGCCCTTGCCCGTAAACCTCTTTTCTTCTTCCTTTTTCTTTCTCTTTCACCCTAACCCAACCACCCCTCTCTCCCTCTTCCTTGTCCCTCAGCCCGCCGGCCCATCCCATTTCCTAGGCTAGCATGTCCCCTACACCCTCCTGTTTCCACCTCCCTCACTCACCGATGGGTGGGGCTGTCTATCCACGTGCTATGGAATATTCTATAGTAAGAGATGGGGCATATCCTCATACCTTATATCTATTGTAAAGTACTCGGATATGAGTATAACTAGTCAGAATAGAAAAAATTACCCAAGCAGTACTCGGGTAGGACTCCTAAGCTTGTATTCGGCTAGGATATTTGTAATCATATCCCCTAGAGTATATAATGGCGGGCAGGGACCCCCTCCAAAGCAAAACCAATCCCAGGCAATATAAATCACCATATAGGATGTAGAGTATTACGCACATCACGGTCGGAATCTGTCTAAACTTTATATTGTTTGCACCTTCGAGTTCCTGATCTTGGCGATACCCTGCCTACAAGTCTACTACCCTAGGGTATCCCTAGGTAGGTTTGCCGGTAAAACACCGACAGTCCCTAACTTTGGGACTGTGCTGGACTCAGGCACAAGTTCGATTGAGCTCTGCGTGGCCGCCACGCCCCTTCCTTGGCCCTCACTTTTGAGGCCGCCTACTCCCACCAATTAAAGGAACACTCTGCACCCCGAAAACTCCAACTAAATGCACCGCCACCTCCCTGCAAAATGCTAACCCTAGCTTCCCAACTTGAGCTTCGGCTGCTACCTCTAGTCTCGCTCTCCGCTGCCCTTCCGACAAGCTCAAGCCACCCTGAAGCTTCCCCAGAAGGTATATAAGCTTTTCCGTCCGCTTCCCCTCTTTTTCTCTGCCTTTACGAAGCTCAATTGCTCATCGGACTCAAGCATGACCGCCGGTACCACCCCTCACAATTGCAAGCTGTGTTCGCAGCCCTAATTGATCCAGGAACCCTCATAACCATGTCTGACATTGCCTAAACTATCTCCATAGCCAAACCACACCAAAAATCATGCACCCTAGCCCCTAAACAGCCTACTCTAGCAAGTCTACCACCGCCTGCCATCGAATGTGCCACCATAGCCGCCTGTGCACTCCCACCGCCCGATTGGCCTTGAACGAGCGAGATTAGATCGGACGGGGCAGCATACTAGTCAATTAGGTCAAACCCGACCCGGACTGAGCATTTTGGACCAAAAGGCCTCCCTTGTTTTGAAATCAACCCGCTATCCACGTTAGTTCAAAATAATTAGATTTGAGCCTAGTTTTTAGTGTTTTATCCCCTAAGCTTATTAGAAATAGAACCTATTATCCTTTATCTAAGATTTGAGTTTGTTGCAACACTCCCGTCGGCAGCAGATTGTGCAGTAAATCAGTTGAAGGCAAGTTCGATGGAGGATACCAGAGTTGTCAGCGAGTACCTGGACATCTTCCCTGATGATTTGCCAGGTATGCCACCTGAACGTGACATTGAATTTATCATAGATCTTTTACCTGGTACTGCACCTATTGCCAAGAGGCCGTATAGAATGGCAGTTGGTGAGTTAGAGGAACTTAAGAAACAATTGAAAGAATTACTAGGTAAGGGTTACATTCGTCCTAGCTCTTCACCTTGGGGAGCACCCGTAATATTCGTTGAAAAGAAAGATGGTACACAGCAGATGTGTGTTGACTACAGGGCCTTGAATGAGGTAACTATCAAGAATAAGTATCCATTGCCGCGTATAGAAGACTTGTTTGATCAGTTGAAGGGAGCTAAGGTGTTCTCAAAGATTGATTTGAGGTCAGGTTATCATCAGCTGAGGATACGATCTTCAGACATTGCCAAGACAGCATTCACTACCAGATATGGATTATATGAATATACGGTGATGTCGTTCGGGTTGACTAATGCTCCAGCTTACTTTATGTACCTGATGAATAAAGTGTTCATGGAGTATCTCGACAAGTTTGTGGTGGTATTCATTGATGATATTCTGGTATACTCCAAGAATGAGGAGGAACATGAGGAGCACTTGAGACTTGTTTTGCAGAAGCTCAGGGATAACCAGTTGTATGCTAAGCTCAGCAAGTGTGAATTTTGGTTGAATGAGGTCTCATTTCTGGGTCATGTCATCACAGACGGAGGTATTGCAGTGAATCCAGGGAAAGTAAAAGATGTGTTGAAATGAGAACCACCCACGACAGTTTCGGAAATGCGGAGTTTCCTAGGACTTGCGGGATACTACAGGAGATTTATTGAAGGCTTCTCTAAGATAGTGAAACCCCTTACATCACTGCTAGAGAAGGACAAGAAATTTATATGGTCAGCGGCATGTCAGGACAGTTTCGAGGAGCTGAAAAAGAGGTTGACAACTGCACCAGTGTTGGCTATGCCTGATATTTACAAAAGTTTCGATATCTACTGTGACGCATCTAAGCAGGGTCTTGGATGTGTATTGATGCAAGAGGGACACATGATTGCATATGCGTCCCGTCAATTGAGGAAGCATGAACAGAACTACCCCACGCACGATCTGGAGTTGGCAGCAGTGGTACATGCTCTGAAAATATGGAGGCACTACTTGTTGGGTCACCGATGCCAGATATACACCGATCATAAGAGTTTGAAGTACATTTTCACTCAGAATGACCTCAACTTAAGGCAGAGAAGGTGGTTAGAGCTTATCAAGAATTATGATCTGGAGATACACTACCACCCAGGGAAGGCAAATGTGGTTGCGGATGCCTTGAGTCGCAAGAGCTATGTGAATGCGATGATGATTAGTCAGATGCCTCGGGAATTGTACAAGGAATTTGAACGACTCAACCTGGGGTTCGTCGCTCATACGGAAGGAATCACTATAGAGGTGGAGCCGACCCTCGACCAAGACATACGAAAGGGTCAGCTTGAGGATCCTAAGATTCAGGAGATAAAGGAAATGATGGAAGCGGGCAAGGCACCAGATTTTACTAAAGATGAACATGGGACAGTATGGTTCAGAAAGAGGATATGTGTGCCAGATGTGGACCACCTCCGAGAGAAAATTTTGCAGGAAGCCCATGACTCGGCTTATTCTATCCATCCTGGCAGTACTAAGATGTATCAGGATTTGAAGGAAAGGTATTGGTGGTATGGCATGAAACGTGACGTTGCAGCTCACGTGGCATTATGTGATGTGTGTCAGAGAGTTAAGGCAGAACATCAGAGACCAGCCGGATTGTTACAGCCATTGAAGGTGCCGGAGTGGAAATGGGAAGAAATCGGTATGGATTTCATTATGGGGTTGCCACGTACTCGAGATGGTTATGATTCTATATGGGTTATAGTGGATCGACGGACCAAGGTGGCTCACTTTATACCGGTGAAGACTACATATACAGGTGCACGATTGGCAGAGTTGTACATCTCGCGAATTGTGTGCTAGCACGGGGTACCTAAGAAAATAGTATCAGACAGAGGTACTCAGTTCATGTCTCGATTCTGGCAAAAGTTGCATGAGTCAATGGATACGAAGTTAAATTTCAGCTCCGCTTATCATCCGCAGACTGATGGGCAGACCGAAAGGACAAATCAGGTGTTAGAGGATATGCTCAGAGCTTGTGCATTGAAACATGGAGGCAGTTGGGATAAGAGTTTGCCGTTCGCAGAGTTCTCTTATAACAACAGTTATCAGGCCAGTCTAAAGATGGCACCATTCGAGGCACTGTATGGCAGGAAGTGCAGGACTCTGTTGTATTGGAGTGAGACAGGTGAAAGTCAGTTGTTTGGGCCTAAGATTATTAAAGAGGCTGAAAGGCAGGTACAGGTTGTTCGTGAGAACCTGAAGGTGGCTCAGTCGAGGCAGAAAAGTTACGCAGATACTCGACGGTGAGAGTTGACCTTCGAGGAAGGTGACTACGTATATCTGAAGGTGTCACCCATCAGAGGTTTGCGCAGATTCAAGGTCAAAGGGAAATTGTCGCCTCGTTACATTGGTCCGTTCAAGATTCTAGAACGGAAAGGCGAGGTGGCTTACCAACTAGAGTTACCTGCACGGTTGTTAGACGTACACAATGAATTCCATATCTCCAAGTTGAAGAAATGCTTGAGGGTACCTGAGGAGCAGTTACCACTGGAGGAACTGGATGTGCAGGAGGACTTGACTTATGAGGAGCACCCGATCAAAATACTGGACACAACAGAGAGAATTACCCGGAGTAAGAGAATTCGGATGTGCAGGGTTCAGTGGAGTCACCATTCAGAGGATGAGGCTACCTGGGAACGAGAGGATGAGTTACAGGCAGATTTTCCCCAGCTCTTTGCTAGCCCAGCCGAATCTCGAGGACGAGATTCCTTTTAAGGGGGGTAGGTTTGTAACACCCTAAATTTTGCAAAGTACAAAAATAAATTGAATAACATGGTAGGTTAAAGGGTTACAAGATTTTTGATAAACAATTTTCTTAAAGTATAAAAATAAATGTAAGGGAAAGTATAGGATATGTGCATTCATGCTCTTTGCATTGTTTCCTTGGTTGTAGTTCATTTGGATTTAAGTTTGAATTCAATTTCCATGTTCAAATTCGAAAGCTTTTGCTCTTTCTCTTTCTGTTTCCCTCCCTCTCTTTTCTCCCCTTTGGGCCCAGCCTAGCCGGCTCTCTTCTCCTTCTCTCCCTTGCTTCCTTTTTCCTCTGGCAGCCCGGCCCAGTTCCCCGCGTGTGGCTCTCTTCTTTCCTTCCCTCACGCGCGCGCGGCCCAATTTCCTCGCCCCGGCCCGATCCGCTCGCTCCACTCCCCCTCTCCTTCTCTATCTCTGGCGCTGGCAGGAGGGCCCCACCTGTCGGGGTCTTCTCCTCCCCCGCGCCCAGATCGGACTCGAGCTCGGGTCCGAGCTCGATCCGCTCCTCCGCACCACCTCCGCCTCGGGCCCGCACGCCTAGGCGCTCCACGGCCACCCTATAAATGCCGCCCGAACCCTAGCCCCCTCTTTCCCCAAGCCGCAGCCGCCGCCCGCTCTAAACCCTAGCGCCGAGCCGCCATTGCCGCTCGAGCTCGGGCCCGCCGCCGCGCCGCCGTTCCGCTGCCGCCTGCCGTCGATCGACTCTCCCCGGGGCACCGCGTCGTGGTGAGGAAGCTTCCCGGCCATCTCTCCCTTTCCCTCCCATGCTCCCGTGCCCGCACGAGCTCGCCGGGGTACCCGAGCCGCCGCTCGCTGTCGCCCCGTTGCCACGGCCGTCGTCGCCGCCTCCTTTTGCCCTAGATCAGTCCCCCGCGTTGCGCTCTCGCTCCCCGTCCTTGTCCGAGCCGAAACCGAGCTGGGAAACGCGATTTCGCGTAAACTCCGGCGAGCCGCCGCCGCCTCCACCTCGCCGCCGGCACCCCGCCGCCGCTCCCGCAGCGCCCCAAGCCGCCAGCGCACCCCCACCATCGGATCGAGATCCCGCGGCCCTCAGCCGATCTAAACCCGAGTCAAATAAGTTAGATAGCAGTCAACCGTGCCAGTTTTGCAGTTTAACCCTTAAGTTTTCCCGAAATCAACCCGCCGTCCGCCTCAGTTCAAAAGTATTCGCGTTTTGGTCCTGATTCTTCTGTTTAGACCCCTGTAGTTTTCCAAATTAGAACCCCCATCCTTTAACCCTTGGTTTTGCGTTCTAACCCCTCTGTCTAGGGTTTAATTTCGTTTTAGCCCCTGGTTTCTTTGTTTTAGGTCCTTTTAGATCCAAATCTTTCGTAGATAAGCCCCTGAAACCCCGTTTTAGCCCTAACTTCTTCGTTTTAACTCCGATTTCATTGATTCTTGCGCTCACGCGACCCTTACGACTTATACAATGTTTCTAAAACATTATTTTATTCTGTTTTCATTGATTGGTGTACTGTTCTTATTTTATTATGTTGTTTGTTTGTATGTGCTCGTGTGTCGCGATAGACGGTGCGCAGTTCGAGGATCCGCAGGGTCAAGACTTCGAAGAATTTCCTGAGCAGCAGCAGTTTGCTAACGAAGGCAAGTGGTCCTTGATCATATTTCCATCCTATAAATATCACAATTACACCTTTACTTTTTATGCATGCATGTGTCTAGAATATGATGGAACCCAATTAAGGATATGACTAGATTCTATTTAACTTCCTTATTTAAACCTGGGTTGTTTTATTTATGTTATAGCTACGCTAGTTGCTCAATAGCAGACTTTGGGATGTTTGGCAATCATGTTACCTCCTGTATCCTTCATGTCCTTTGGAGTATTGTTTGGCAATAAATAAGATTATTGAATGAATTGGAACATGGAGAACCACCCAGAAAAACAGTACAACCACAGTACTACATGGCTCTGGTCTTGGCTCATTAATTAGAAACCTTGGCTTGTAAAGGTCTTACCGAAAGGGCAAGAGGGGAGTGCGTTGATGGGGTATAGCCCGGTCCTCTTGAGGTGTAGATATGATCCTGGGTAAGGCGTCTTCCTCATTAGGGAGGGTTATGACCACTGCGGCCTGAAACCTTAGCGGACCAATACAGGTTAGGGAATCTTTGTAAAGGCCTCGTAGTGAATCCCTGCCACTCATCTTGGAACTGTTTAAGGGCCTTGCAAACCCGGGCATCAAGGGAAACACGAGCTATGGGTAAAGTGTACAACCTCTGCAGAGTGAAAACTGATATATCAGCCGTGCTCACGGTTAAGAGCGGCTTGGACCCTCACATGATAATTGAAACTTGAAGATGACTTAAGCTGTTGTTCTTTATTTGATGTTGTTGTTTATTTTAATCAGTATTTTGCATAAGGGTTGGTATAAACTTAAACCTAGTTAATGCTTGCTAAATAAAACTTGACCAACTAAAATGCTTAACGCAGTCAAACCATGTCAGCTTATCCTTGATTTGGCCTTGCATGTCATATAATTTACTCCACTTGCTGAGTACCAACCATAAGTGTACTCACGCTTGCTTTATTAAAACCAATGCTGCTCAGAACAAGATAACTTTCCGGAGTTTCCCGAGGATATTGGAGAATTCTAGGCGAGTGTCTCCCAGTCAACTGCCTGTGAAGTTGAAGTCTGCTGCTATTTATCGACGTTTGTTTATTCATTTAAGATTAAGACTGTCGGTCATGTAATAAAGTACTATTATACTCTTATTCGTTAATGCATTGCTTCGGATATTCGCTTGTGACGTCTACTGTATGTGCGGAACTTGATCCTGGCGCACATATGGGATGCATTCGGTTACCTTTCCTAAACCTGGTGTGACACCAGTGTAGGCCCTAATTTCTTTGTTTTAACTCCGATTTAGTTTATTCTTGTGCTCACGCTATCCTTATGATGAGTACAATAGTTCTATAGACTTTTTCGGGCTATTTATACTATTTGGTGTATTGTTTATTATTTATTGCTCCTGTTTGCATGTATGTACTTGTGTGATATGATAAAAGGCAGTTCAAAGTTGCTCAAGATCAAGGCTATGAAGGCTTTGAGCAGTAGCAGGGGCACTTTGAGGAAGGCAAGTGTCCTTGATCATACTCTTGGTCTAATAACCACATTAATATGACTTTACGCATGCATGTGTCTTAATCTGATGGGTCCTAACTAAGAATATGGCTAGTCTTTTGAGAATTCCTTATTAATATGGATTTAATTATTTCTTGTTGGGTAATCATGCTAGTTGCAAATACTTGGGGTTATGGATGGTTTCTCTCAAACAATGATGCACCTATTTATTTTATGCTTGTTCTTGGTTAATTATAAGATCATCTATTCAATTGGAATATGAAGAACCACCTAGAAAAATAGGAAAACCATAATATTATATGGCTCTGGTCTTAGTTAATTAATTCGGAACTCCAGTTGTGTAATAATGTTATCGAAAGGGTGGGAAGGGAGGCATAGCTCGGTCCTCTTGAAGAGTAGGTTGTTCTAAGCTACTAGTTGATTTGAAACCTTAGCTAATTGTTACAGGTTGGGTAATCTTTGTAAAGGCCTCGTAGCGAATCCCTGCCACTCACAAGCGTTTAAGTGTCTTGCAAACCCGGACATTAAGGGAAACATGAATTGTTGGTGAAGTGTACAATCTCTACAGAGTGTAAAACGATTATAACAGCCGTGCTCACTGTCGGTGTTTAACCGGCTGCCCACCGAGGGATATACCCAAGGTGGTAAGTTTTGGGTGAGGAGACGCCGAGATCAGGAACTCGAAGGTGCAAGGAACACAAAGCTTAGACAGGTTCGGGCCGCAAGATGCGTAACACCCTACGTCCTGTATGGTGGTTTGTATTGCCTTTGGTGTAGAATGACCTAGAGATCGTGTTTTGAGTGGGGTCCCTGACCTCCCTTATATATCCGAGAGGCCAGAGTTACAAAGATGCTAACCAACACCCGCTGAGGGATCATACCAGAACATATCTCGAGTAGATTCCCTCTGTATCGGTTAGCTCTATCTCTTATTTAAACGAGATAAATAAGAGATAAACGAGATAAATAAGAGATAAGACAAACTTAATCTCTTAAACCTCTTTAAACTATGTTATGTACCCAGTCCCGTGGCCCCGGGTCTGACAAGCCCCCGAGCTCTTCGTAGCTGAGTACTGCAGGCTTATCGAGTACTTTCAAAGCAGTCTTCGGCTTCTTCTGAAGCTTCGCCTTGAAGTCCTTCGAGTACTTGCTTGTCTGCATCGAAGCTATGAGGTGCTCATGCCCCGAATTTTTATTTTTAACATGGCGTGCGATTTGAAAAATCGCACTCCATATGGAGTAGCCCCCGAGCCTTAGGTTGAATTGGAGAATCAGGCTGAGGGTCCCATTTATCTGTAATCCTCCTTATCCGTCAAAGAAATTTGAAAAATAAGTAGTCGATGCCACGTACCCCGCAGCCCCCGAGCCTTAAATCCAAATCCCACAAATATGGAGATAAGGATCTAAAAACCGTGGCATGCAGGCTAAAAATAGTGACACGAAAAATTACCAAAGTGATGATACAAATGATGGAAACTAGATCATCAACCCGAAAAACCCCTTTTTTCGGGCTAATTAGCCCTGAAAAAATGATTAATCGAATTTTTAATCCAAACAGTCCACAAAATGACCTCTCATCTTTGGAATATTCCCAAAAAACGACCCTTGAACTTCGGAACAGTAACTTCCCCCACCCCGCTGGTTATTTAACCCTGCGACAACAGTGGGAAAAAATTGTGCTGTCAATCTGCATTTTGCCAAGAACCGCCAAAATCCCCAAACAGAGCGAAACGCTGCCGCCACCTCTCCACAAAAATCCTCCCCTTCCAACCTCCCCGCCCCGCTCCCCGCAGCCCGCGAGCATCTCGTGGCCAGCGAATTGGAGATGGCGCCCAAGAAAGCAGAGATCAAGGGGAAGAAGAAAGAGGCGCAGCCTTCGACCGCGGAGTGGACACACAGTAAGTGCTCCCTCAACCATCTTAAGAACCTAGTTTCCGAGGGGTTGCTGCAAGAAAAGAACCTTGTTAACTGGCACCCCTCTTACCGTGAACCTTTTCCCATGGAAAATGTTGACGAAATCGTCACATTTCTCCATTTTGCCGAACGGGGATTGGCCCTCCCCTCTTGTTCCTTCTTCCGAGGCCTTCTGTATTACTACGGGCTTGAGCTTCATCATCTCAACCCAAATTCTATTTGCCACATTTCAATTTTCATCTATTTCTACGAGGCTTTTCTCGGAATCGAACCCCACTAGGAGCTTTTCCGCTTCCTCTTCCGTCTCAAACCACAGCCCACCTCCAAAAATCTTTCCGTTGTGGGGGGCGCCGGCATCCAACTGTGTCAGCAGGCCGGCGACAAATATCTCACATACAAATTCCCCTCCAACCTTCCTGGATGGAAGAACCATTGGTTTTACATTGAGAACCATGCTCCCCACCTCCCGACGAAGTCAAACAGACCACCTGTAGTGAGGGGAGAGTGGAATCTCGAACCCTCCGGCGGGGAGATGGATCAGGTCAAAGAGCTACTGGACATCATAGAGGCACAGAAGAAGAAGGGGGTGACCGGTGCCTCCGTCATGTTCGCATTTTACAAACATCGTGTCCAACCAATCCAGCAGCACCATCGCTTGGGATTCGAGTACACCGGCCCCGCTGATCCCTCTCGCATGTGCGCAGAGGAGTTGTCCGACGAAGCCACTCTCCAGCGAGTTCAGCGGGTGCTGCTGGACGTGGACGCCGTGCCATACGTGCCAACATTATTTTCCGCACGAAATCCACCCAAACCAGTAAGTATTCGACTTCTTTTTGCTGAAAGCAACCTCTATTACTCCGTTACTTAAGTGAAGAACCCTCTGCAGGGACACACAGAGCTGTACCGCAGCTACCCGCCACGACCCGACATCTCCCGACCAGACCACCTCCTCCCCACTGCCGCCGTTGAAGCCAAGAGGGCTCGCCTTGCTGCAGCTCAACGCAGCAGCGAGTCCACCGAGGGCGTGAGCTCGCAGGCGGGGGAAGGAGCCGAAGGAGAAGCGCGCCAGGACAACTCCTCCGAGCAAAGCGTGGAGTTGACTGGCGCTTTGCCGCTGGTGCCGCAAGGCCATCGACTGGTGCGCAAACGCAAGGCGCAGGAACTCGAATCCACCGGGTAAGAGCCTACTGGTTTGTTGTAATGTGGTACCTTAATGCAGAGTTGTACTTATAACCATCCTCCTGTAGTCCGTCCGCGTCCTTCGCCCGGGCCGAGCCCGAAGAAGAAAGGACGAGCTCAGTGGCCACCGCCGCTGTCACCATCGCAGTGGCGGGGACCGCGCCACAAGCTGGTGAAACCCCGCCGCCAGCAATGGGGATGCCGCGTCAGGCCGTGCGGATGAAGAGAGCCATTAAGAAGAAATCTGTACTGTAAGTCTGCCTCTGGTTGCACAGCAAATGATTTGATCTTTCAACCTATGTGTTGACTAACTTCGACTTCATTAGTGCTGCACGTGCCGCCGACCTCCAGCTAACGCCAGCTCCGGCTACCCCAGCCCCCGGGTCCTTGACCCGGGAGGAATCATCAAGTGCTGGGCCAGTCGCCGCTGCGTCAGCCCCTGAGGCATCGGCCCCAGAAGGGTCAGCGCCTGCAGAGCCAGCCCTTGGGACAGACACGACGCTGCCCGACCTGCCGCCGCCTGAGCTCCGACAAGTCGAGGTCGGGGCCAGTGGCGAGAAGCAAGTCGAGACCCCTAGCACCACTCCTACGGATGGCGCCGGTGAGCATCTGACCGCCCCGGCTAGCTACCAGGATCTGCATGCTGTATGCTGAGAACATTTGTGATTGCAGGTGCGCAGTGGCTGACTACTGAAGAAGTCGCGGGAGCCTCCGGGAGACCCACTGAGTTGCTGCTGGCCGGGTCTGGTGGCCAAGATGCCGTTGCCACCGACCTGGCAGATGACCTGCTGCTGACGGACGGCAATGTAGAGAACCTCAAGAAGGCGCATGACTTTACCATGGTAAGACCTGAGAGCCTTTCCGCCAGTGGCTATATTGAGTTGCTAATCTGGATTTCCCCTTGTTATGCAGAGTGTGATTGCCCACTCCCGGAAGCAGGCAGAGCAATTGAAGACCCTTGCCCGCGACCGCAAGGAACTCGCTGCCCTGAGGAAGCGCCTTGACGACAAGAAGACGGAGAACGTACATCTTGAGAAGGTCAACGCCAAGCTCCAGCGACAACTCGAGGAGCAGAAGAAGGAGCTCGAGGCACATAAGGAGCAGCTCAGGGAGCAAAAGAAGGCGCACCAAGGTAAACCATTGCTTCCCTCGGGTACTTGCACTGTATGACTCAACCTGGGTTCTGAAAAGCTTTCCACCACAGAGCTTAGGAGAATCTTAATCAGTAAAGAAGAGTTACTTACTGACGTGAAGAACCTGCTCTATCGCCGTACAGATGACATCGAGAGGCTGCAGAAGGTGATCGGCAACACTGAACAACAGTTCGTCGATAGCCTTCAGGGAATCAAGACGCTGGGCGAAGAGCTTGAAGGCCTCAGGGGGGCCGCCCGGGAGCTGGTGGACGTGGTGGATCCACCAGAAGAAGGCGAAGCAAACCCCCGGCCCCTGCTAGAGCGTCTCCGCGAGGCCCAAAGAAAGTGATGAAGTTCCTTTCCGAGGCAACTGTCACGTGCGTCAACAACGCCCTCGCAATCGTGAAGTCCTTCCTGCCAAGTGCGAAGCTGGAGATATTTGCTCAAGGCATGGCGGCGGACTGCACCGAGGAGCAATTCGACAGATACCTCCTAGAGGCCCAACCTGTATCAGAACGCATAGTTCAAAGTGTAATGCAGGATTAGGGTACTGAAAACAAGTATTCACTTCCTTGTATATATGGTTTCTTTTGATGTCTCTACTTGTGTATGTGCCTAGGCTGAATTGGTATCCAGGCTTACAAGGCGTAAGTAGTAGACACTACCCTGGGTGCAACGACCCTAAAGGTAGCCGTAGCTCCATATAGGAACTTATCTAACAAGTTGTCCACAACCCGAACTTATGGGTCTAAAACTGTTAGAAAAGAACGCGAGCATCGTCGCGCAATTGCCAGGCTTTAAGGCAAAACTACCCCGAGTGCATTGACTCTGGACGTAGTCGGGGTTGCTCCTCATAGGAGCGTGCTCCACAAGTTAGATAGGACCCGGACGGACGGATCGGACTTGCTGGGAGCGAACGCGGGCATCACCGCGAGTATGCCGTGTTCTTGGCAGGGACGAGACTACTCTGGGTGCAACCACGCAGGATGTAGTCGAGGCAGCTCTTTGCACGAGCTCATCCAACAAACTGGGAATAAACCAGTCGAACAGGTCGATTATGTTGGGAAAAATGCGACTGCTGTCGCGTGCGACCATCCAAGGTCGTGGCGGAAATCGATATGTAGAGGAGTTAGACGGAGCCGTGGGTTCTGTCAGAAACTGAAGTCAAAAGGATATGAACATGGCCGTAGCCCCCGCAACATTCACGACAAGAAGTCGATTTATGTAAGTGTTTGCACGTGACCATGGCCATCGTGCGCGTAAGAAGGAATGTACAACCCGAATCATGTGGCTCATAGCCTCCAAATTGATTCGAGGAAAAGAAATCTTCTAAGCCCCCGGGGATTCAGCTATCACCGGGCCTCGTCTTAAGGGTAGAACTTGCGCAGGTTCTGAATGTTCCAGGAGTTCGGGACATCCTGACCCTCAGGATATTGTAGCTGATAAGACCTGGCCTTGTAACCTGCTTGATGACAAATGGGCCCTCCCACCTTGAGTTGAGCTTGTGTAGGCCAAATTCGTCCTGAATACGACGCAAGACCAAATCACCAACACTGAATGACCGCTCCCTGATGTTGCGATCATGATATCGCCGGATCCCCTGCAGGTACCGAGCTGACTGAACAAGAGCGGTGCAGCGAGCTTCTTCCACAGAATCGAGCTCTAACTGCCTTGCCTCGTCCGCCTCGCCTGCATTGTACATTTCGACCCTTGGAGACTTCCACATGATATCGGCTGGTAAAATAGCTTCAGATCCATATACGAGGAAGAAAGATGTTTGTCCTGTGGCTTTGGACGGCTGAGTCCGAAGCCCCCAGACGACATGTGGCAGCTCATGCATCCATTTGCCTCCCTTCTTGCTGTTTTCATCATAAAGTCTCTTCTTGAGGCCGTCAATTATCAAGCCGTTCGCCCTTTCGACTTGTCCATTGGCCCTTGGGTGTGCGACCGAGACATATTTAACTTCGATGCAAGCATTCTCGCAGAACTCCCAGAACTGGTTTGCCGTGAAATTTGATCCCAAGTCCGTGATGATGGTGTTGGGGAAGCCGAAACGATACAAAATATCTGAGATGAAGTCGACGACCCGATCTGGCGTGAGCTTGGCTATCGGCTTGTACTCAATCCACTTAGTAAACTTGTCGATACCACCAGAACATGGGTGAAACCGCCTGGCGCCGTCGTGAAGGGCCCGATCATGTCGAGGCTCCAATAAGCAAAAGGCCAGGATGGCGGTATAGTGATGAGGCTATGGGCTGGAACATGAGTCTGTTTGCCGAAGAATTGACAATTTTGGCACCTGCGCACGAGATCTTCCGTGTCGGTCACTGCAGTGGGCCACCAGAAACCGGCCCTGTATGCTTTCCCCACCAGCGTTCTTGAAGCCGCATGGTTTTCGCAGACGCCCTCGTGGATCTCTCGCAGTATGTTGTAACCATCTTCCTTTGTGACACACTTCATGAGAACTCCTGACCGAGCGCCACGCCGATAGAGCTTGCTGTCGACCAGGACGAAACCCTTGCTTCTTCGCAGGACGCGTGCCGCCTCCGCACTCTTGGCATCAATTCCCGCTGGTAGCCTTTGATCTCGAATGAAGTCGATAAAAGCCTCTCGCCAGTCCTCCCCCAGCACCATAACCTCTCGATCGGGTTGTTGGGGACCCGCGTCGATGGTTACCTGCGGAGAAGACTTGATGGATGGCTGCTTGAGCTCCTGGACGAAGACTCCCGACGGGACCTGAGCATGTGTGGACCCCAGTTTGGATAGCATATCCGTGCCAACATTGTGTTCCCGCAATACGTGGTGAACCTCCAAGCCGGAGAAGTTGCTTTCCAACTTGCGCACTTCCTGTACATAAGCATCCATCGTCTCCTTGTTGCAGTCCCATTCCTTGTTGACCTGTTGAAGAACAAGAAGAGAATCACCATATACAAGTAGTCGCTTGATCCCTAGTGATATCGCCAAACGAAGCCCGTGAAGCAAGGCTTCATAGTCGGCTTCATTGTTGGATACCGCCCACAAGATCTGAAGGACATATTTCAATTGTTCACCTCGTGGAGAGATAAGCAGAACACCAGCACCGCCGCCGTCGAGCTTGAGAGACCCATCAAAGTACATGGTCTAGTGCTCTGGCTTGTCTACTGGAGTTAGGACTTGATTCTCCCTCCATTCAGCCATGAAGTCGACTAGAGCCTGTGACTTGATTGCAGTGCGTGGCTTGAAGTCGATTGACAAAGCCCCCAGTTCCACTGCCCACTTGGATATGCGTCCCGTGGCATCTTGATTATGAAGAATATTGTGACAGTTCGTGTACTTGCAATACTAGATATATTTTGTTAGTGTGAAATATGTGTTTGTTTGTATAAAGCTTATGTGTGTTTATGTGAAGCTTTTGAAAATTTAAAGTGCAAGTAAAAAGGGTATTTTTGAAATTACAGAAAAACCCAGGGTTATTTTTGCAAAATGTATTTGGATTAGGGTAATTTCAAAATAATTGAAATATGTTTTTCTTACTTTATGTCTTGTAAAAATATATATTTATTCAAAAGTTTAATTTGAAATGTGTGTGGTGAAGTGTGTAAAAAGTTTGGGGTAAAATGGTAAAAGTAAGGGTGTTTATGTAATTTTATAAAAGTACAAGTCCTTTTGTGCAAGTATTTGATTTACAAAAGTAACTTTCAAATTTACTCAGGACTAAAGTGTAAAAGATGCAAGTCATCATGACATGTCTATCCAATCATTATGACGAGTTTATCCCGTCATCATGACGTGTCATAAATGCTTGCATTTAGGTCCTGAATTTTATAAAGTTTCATTCTTTAGGACAAAAGCAATTCAAATCCGACTTTTGTTCAAAGATTCACGTGTAAAAATATAAGATTTGAGTTTTTGAACTTGAGCCCTAAAGCAATGTTGTAGAGTTTGAAAAACTCTCCAACTTTCGTTTTGGGCATTTTTTTATTCGGGTTTTAAATCAACAGGAAATCTTATTTTACAGACAGGCCCCTGCAGTTTTCGGAAATTACGCATAAGTCCTAGGGAGAACTCCACTTCCCTTTCTCCTCTGTTTCTTTTTTGTCCCAGCCGCCTCTATCCTGTTCTCTCCACTGGCGGCACATGCTCTGGTTCCATTCTATCCCCACCGTTCTCTCTCTCTCTCTCTCTCTCTCTCTCTCTCTCTCTCTCTCCGTTACTTCCTCACGCAGCAGGCAGCGGGCGGCCGTAGCAAGGGCTGGGCGGCGCCCTGGGGGCCCTTCTGCCCCGGGCAGGCGGCGACGGCAGGCCGGCTCCCAGGCGCGCGCGAGCGGGCGACTGGCGGGCCCAGGCGAGGTGCTGAGGGCGGCGCGCGGCGCATGGGGGCCCAGTGTAACACCCTAATGTAATTTTCCCTAATTTTAATGAAATTATTTGGGCTCAAATAAAATTTCCAGCGTTTTTCCTAATTTATCTTGCATTTAAAGTAATTTTATAATGCAAGTAATTAAAATTTATTATAGGATCAACTTGCTTGTGCATTCATGCTGGAGCATTGTTTTATTTGTGTGGGGTTTGTTAGTTTTGAATTCAAATTTATTTGAATTCAAATGGATTTGTTTGAGTGGTTTGAGTGTAGAAAAGAAAAAGGAAAGAAGAAAAGAAAAGAAAGGAGAACAGCGGGCCCAGCCCAAAACCCCTCTCCCTTTCTCTCTCTCGGGCCTCCCTTCCCCTCCTCTCCCCGCGTGGGCCGCGCCCCGGCCCAGAGTTCCCTCAACCCCGCGCCTCTCTCTTCTCTCTCTTTTCCCGCGGCCCAGCACGCGCCCGGCCCGTCTCCCTCTCCTCCCTTTCTTCCCCCGCGTGGGCCGTGCCAGCCCAGCGCACGCACCGCTCCCTCGCTCAGCCCGCGAGCGCAGCGCTCCTTCCTCTCTCTGACGAACCGGGCCCGCCTGTCATCCCCATCCTCCCGCACTCTATTCCCGCAACGGCCGCGCCGCGGCATGGCCGAGATCCCCGGCTCCTCCCCGCCGCAACCGCACCCGAGATCTCTGGCCCTGCTCTTCTTATCCCCCTGCGCCCTCCCTTGAACCCATTCCCACCAGCGCCGCCTCCAACAAACCCTAAACGCGTCGCCGCCTTGCCTCCGCTCGGGGCAGAGCTCCGCCGCCGCGGGTACGCCGCTCCCCTGCGCTCTAGCTCCGACCGGACCCCGCAGGAGTTTCACCCGAGCACCAGGAACCTCTCCGCGGCCGCCTTCTTCGACTCCGGCCCACGTAGCGGTCGGATTTCTACGGAGCCCTCGCCGCTGGTTCTGTTTCGCCGCGCGTCCGGTCAATTCCGGCCTCGGTGAGCCACTTCCCCGCCCTTCCTCTCCGTTGCTCTGGTTGTTCCGACTCGTTGCGCGCCCGTGGACCTGGAGCGCAGCCCAGCCGGCACTCCGCCGCCGCGCACGCCGTGGATTTGCCGCGGTAGTGCCTCTGTAGCACGGCAATTTTTCCCCCGCGAGTTAGAACTGGCTCGGCCTCACGCTGCACAGGTGCACGCGACCCCTTTTGCAATCGCCTGCGAGCCGCTCAGTCCTGGATCGCTCGATCCGTAACGAGTGAATGGGATTAGATCGAGCTGAGAGTGGTTCAAAACCGCAGGATCCAGATCCAACTGTCCCAATCAGTAGATACCGGTTCGGCCTTGCATATTTGCTAAAGAGCCCTCGGGTTATTCTGAAAACAACCCGCGCTCCTGAGTGGTTCAAAGGAAATTGCAGATAAGCCCTGTTTTATTCGTTTAGACCCCTGAGTTTTCCAGTTTTCATGCCCGCAGTCCAGCCCTAGGGTTTTTAGCCATCTAGCCCCTGTGTCTACCCTTTAATCATGTTTATGCCCCTGGTTTTGCCCAGAACCCCCTGTAAGTCATGTTTTTTCTCGCAGATAGGTCCCTGGATCTTGTTTCAAGCGTAGTTTTCGCGTTTTAGCTCCGTTTTAGGTGTTCTTTATATCCACGCGATCGTTGTAACGCATAGAATAGCTTTAGAATAGTTTTGTATGCTGTTTTCATGAAATGTTGTACTGTTTCTTATGTTTTGTCCTCATTTGCATGTATGTGTATGTGCTGGACCATGTTTTGGCGTTGCGATCGTGAGTAGACGCGGAGCCTTTGGACGAGTACCAGGAGCAGCCATCTTCCGAGCAGTTCGGGTAGCAGCCGGGAGAGTACGAGGAAGGCAAGTATAACATGAACCTCCTATCACTTTTAAATACAATTTCATACTGCTTTTTAATCCTATATGCCTATAAGGACTTTCCTAGCCACTTATTTACCCTTTATATATATCCTTTGGGTTGCATTCTTGGTTAGTTGTGCTAGGTTGCTGCGCTATAACATATCTTGGTCCTTTTTAATTAATTTGATTAATGGTCTTATGCAACTTAATTCTGGAGCCGACCCTCTGTGCTGTGTGCTTGAGTGGTTTGTGCGTCCTTAAAAGATGTTTTTGTTAGAAACATGGTTTAGGGGGCCAGCACGGTGCTTAGTGCTTGGTTGGCTACTCTCCATAAGGACCGGTTCATAGAGTGACAATCTGGGACAACCGCGCAACCACAAGACTGGAATGGGACGGTCTTGACTTACTAATTAGGTCGTGTTGGTTCAGGAGTAACTTACCTGCATGGGCAAGAGGGGTGGTAAGCTTCAATGGTCCCTGCTCCTCCGGCTTGGTTTGTGCTGTGTGTCTTGTACCCCCGGAGGTGGGCCCCATCATCGCTGATCCGGAATCCTTAGCGGTTACACCTTACCCACGTGTCCTTTGTAACGGTCTCGTAGTGTGCTTGCTAGCCATCTCACCTAAGGAAGTGTGATGAACCACTAGCGTAGCTCACGACTTGTGGGTAAAGTTGTGCAACCTCTCGAGAGTGTAAAACTGATATATCAGCTGTGCTCACAGTCATGAGCGGCGCAGATCCTCCTTTTGATTAGTGGGGTTATCAACCTTTGATTAGGGAGATTCCCCGGGTGGTGTTGTTTTGGGTGGTTCTCAGTAGTTCTTAATTAATATTGATTAATTCTTATGCAATTTGGGTTTATGGTAATTCATCCACTTGTAGTAACTAGCTTTAATAAAATTTGCCAAGATTAAAAGCTAATGCAGTTGCGTCAGCCAGCCTAGAGCCTCATAGTTTGTGTTATACTTGTTGAGTACGAGTTTGTACTCACACTTGCCTCTCTACTCTTCTGTTCTATTTCGGATATCTTCGACTGCTGCTCAGTGCCCGGCAACGTGGAGGACTACGTCAGCGGCTTCGAGGACTTCTAGGCGTTTGTCTCCCAGTCGACGTCCCTGTGGCGCCCTACTCTTCATGTATCTCTTTTATGCTTCCGCAACTCTCGAACCGATTCTTGATTCGGTTGTAATAAAATAATTCATTTATGATTCATTTACGATTTATATTAATATTATTCATGATATGTGTTGTGATATCTTGATGATTCTGTTGTATATGTGCGTGACTTGATCCTGGCGCATATATGATTGCTCGATTTATGTTCTTTATAAATCGGGTGTGACACCCAGGCGGGGCGGCGCTACGCGGGGAGGCGCGGTGCGAGGTGCGCGGTTGGCTGGGCCCAGGCGCAGGCGAGCGCGGGCAAGCGGCGGCTCGCGGTAGCGGGCGTTGCGGGAGGCGGGCGTCAGCGCGAGCCGGCGCGGTGCGGAGCCGGCTCGGGCGAGCGGCCCCGAGCGGCTGGTGGCGGCGCGGGCGCAGACGCCAGGCGAGCACAGAAGCTGGGCTGAGCGGTGCAGTGCGGGTGGCTGTGTTCTACGTCGGGGAGCTGCAACACGAGGGGGAAATTGGAGGGCAGGAAGTGCAGCCAGGAGAACCGTAGGCCAGGCCCAGGAGCGGAGCGAGGCCAGCTCGGCGCTGACGGGTTGGATGCGCGCGGCGTGCAGCGGCGGCTTGTGGCCGGAGCAGGAGCAGCTCGGGTGGCGCGTGAGCGCTGGGCGACTAGTAGGCGGCACAGGAAGAGTGGATGCACAGGAGCTGAGGCGCTGGAGCAGGACGACGACGTGCAGGCGTGCGTGTGTGGATGTGGGACCGGTGGCGCGTTGTGGAACGGTCTGCGCGAGCTTGAGTGCGGAGCTCGCGGTGCGGGAACGCGCAGGCACACGTATGCGGGAGTGTCGGCGAGGCTATCGGCGATGGTGCAGGAATGGCGATGGCGGCTGTTATTCAGGGACGGGAACCCAATCTTCAGACCGGCGCCGATGCAAGCAAGCACGGGAAGGAGGCGGTCGCCAGTCTGGGGCACCGCCATCAATGGAGCACGCCCGACGAAGGCCGACGAATTGAAAGGAAGGATGCGAGCTCGCTCGCTCATGAGATGCACGAGAAGCGGCGAGCCGAAAGGAAAGGCGGCAAAGCGGAGGTGGCAACCGGATGCAACGAGCTCGGAGGAGCCACACACGGTGAGCTCCCTTCATCCGTGCGGAATTCGAGGCAGGAGCAACGTAGAGCGGATTCGACGCACAGCGCAAGGACCGACGGTGCGTGGCGGGGCTTCTGCGCGAAAAGCGGAAACACGGTGGCGTCGACCCTGACTACGCCACAGTGATCTTGGGTGGTGCAGGAGTGGCAGTGTCGAAGATGCAGTTAAGGTGTTCGACGAAATGCTGGTCGCGGGAGAAGTGATGCCAACTACAGTGATGTACAACGCATTGGTCGGCGGCCGTCAAGGAGAGGGCAACGGAAGGCACGGCCCTAATGCAAGCAGACCACGGTCCTTGCGAAGGCGGAGGTGGGAGTATAGCATGGTGAGTCGGAAGAAGAAGCGGCAAAACGAAGGCGGCGGTTATAGCACGGCGAATTCGAAAGGAGCAACTGCGCGGATGTGCCAACCGTTGAACCGAGCCGGGAGAGAGCCGCCCGCTGTCGTGAGTCGCGAGCCGAGCCGAGTTCGAATAGATCCGAGCCCACCTCATCCTGACCTTTGATTTCTGATCCAGCGGAACATATCCACCCATACCGGTTCGGCCGGCAATCTTTCTAAAGAGCCCTTGTAGTTTTCTCGAATCAACCCGCGGTCCATCTTAATTCAAAAGAAATTGCAGTTCAGCCCTGATTTTATTCGTTTAAGCCCCTGTCTTTCCTGGAAATTGAACCCGCAGTCCAGCTTAGGGTTTTTAGCTAGCTAGTCCCGGTATCCAGGGTTTAATTACGTTTAAGTCCCCGGGTTTTGCCCAGAAGCCCCTGGTTGCTCTGTTTTTCTCGCAGATAGGTCCCTGGATCTTGTTTCGAGCGCAGTTTTCGCGTTTTAGCTCCGTTTTAGGTGTTCTTTATATCCAAGCGATCGTTGTAACGCGTAGAATAGTTCTAGGCTAGTTTCATGTGCTGTTCTATTGTATTGGTGTACTGTTTTCTTATAGTTTGCTATTGTTTGTGCATGTGTGTATGTGTGGACTATGCTTGATGATCGTGAGTAGACGCGGAGCCTTTGGACCAGTACCAGGAGCAGCCGTCTTCCGAGCAGTTCGAGCAGCAGCCGGGAGAGTACGAGGAAGGCAAGTATAACATGAACCTCCTATCACTTTTAAATACAATTTCATACTGCATTTTAATTCTGTATGCCTATAAGGATTTCCTAGCCACCTTTATATCCTTTATATATATATCCTTTGGGTTGCATTTTGGTTAGTTGTGCTAGGTTGCTGCGCTATAACATATCTGGGTCCTTTTTAATTAATTTGATTAATGGTCTTACGCAACTTAATTCTGGAGCCGACCCTCTGTGCTGTGTGCTTGAGTGGTTTGTGCGTCCTTAAAAATATGTTTTTGTAGAAACATGGTTTAGGGGGCCAGCACGGTGCTTAGTGCTTGGTTGGCCACTCTCCATAAGGACCGGTTCATAGAGCGACAACCTGGGACAACCGCGCAACCACAAGACTGGAATGGGACGGTCTTGACTTACTAATTAGGTCATTTTGGTTCGGGAGTAACTTACCTGCGTGGGCAAGAGGGGTGGTAAGCTTCAATGGTCCCTGCTCCTCCGGCTTGGTCTGTGCTGTGTGTCTTGTACCCCGGAGGTGGGCCCCATCGTCGCTGATCCAGAATCCTTAGCGGTTACACCTTACCAACGTGATCCTTTGTAACGGTCTCGTAGTGTGCTTGCTAGCCATCTCACCTAAGGAAGTGTGATGAACCACTAGCGTAGCTCACGACTTGTGGGTAAAGTTGTGCAACCTCTCGAGAGTGTAAAACTGATATATCAGCTGTGCTCACAGTCATGAGCGGCCCAGATCCTCCGTCTGATTAGTGGGGTTATCAACCTTTGGTTAGGGAGATTCCCCGGGTGGTTTTGGTCTGGATGGTTCTCAGTAGTTCTTAATTAATATTGATTAATTCTTATGCAATTTGGGTTATGGTAACTCATCCACTTGTAGTAATTAGCTTTAATAAAATTTGCCAAGATTAAAAGCTAATGCAGTTGAGTCAGCTAACCTTAGAGCCTCATGCTCGTGTTATACTTGTTGAGTACGAGTTTGTACTCACACTTGCCTCTCTACTCTTCTGTTCTATTTTGGATATCTTCGACTGCTGCTCAGTGCCCGGCAACGTGGAGGATTACGTCAGCGGCTTCGACGACTTCTAGGCGTTTGTCTCCCAGTCGACGTCCCTGTGGCGCCCAGCTCTTCATGTATCTCTTTTACGCTTCCGCAACTCTTGAACCGATTCTTGATTTGGTTGTAATAAAATAATTCATTTATGATTCGTTTACGATTTATATTAATGTTATTCCTGACATGTGTTGTGATATCTTGATAATCTGTTGTATATATGCGTGACTTGATCCTGGCGCATATATGATTGCTTGATTTATGTTCTTATAAATCGGGTGTGACAGATTGGTATTAGAGCCGTGTCGACTGTAGGACGAAGCCTAGGTAGGATTGGTCGAGTTTAGGACTTCTCTTCTCTTGCTTGCCTCCGCAAATCCTCAACCATCATTTTGCTGCTCCTATTCCTTGAGTCTTAAGCTCTAGATTTGCTATCTCTCCTGTCTTTTCCGAGAAATAGCTTGAGCTCTCCGTAGACATTGGCCTGAGTCGCCTAACCCTATAATTTATAAGTTTAAGTTGTCCCGATGAAAATACGCTAGAACGAATGTGTTAGTCGAGTAGTGTGATAAACTCGACTAAGTGGTGAATATTGAATGTTTGTTATTGTGCAAATGTTTGATTTGGATTTTTGGTTGATTGCATAGGCTAGTAGTTAAACTTGTTCATGCAAATCAACCCTAACCCAACTTGAACTAAATACTAAAATTGAGTTAGAACGTTGGGAGTAAAACCTATATTTCTTTCTGTCGTATCCTTCCGAAGTTTCAATTCTGCAGCTGCACGATATCTTATTCTCATAAAAAAATTCGTTTGTTGCAATCAGATGGTGAACACCAGGCGCACCAGTTCCGGTCCTGACCAGCAGGAGTAGAACGACCAGAGCACCGGTCAGCCGCTGCCGATGCCGCCACCACTGACCCCGGAGCAGTTCTTCCAGCTCCAAATGCAGATGATGGCGACCCTGAACAACACCGTTCAGGCTCTGCAGCAGATTCATGCTCAGCCACCGCCTCCACCGCCGCCTCAGCCCCGTGACAGGTGTGCGGATTTCCTGAGAGGTCACCCGCCGACCTTCTCTCACGCCACGGACCCACTCCAGGCGGACGACTGGCTTCGCTCGGTGGAGCGCCAGTTGGTTGTTGCGCAGTGCGACGACCGGGAGCGAGTCCTTTACGCAGCAGGGCAGCTGCGAGGCTCCGCTCTTGACTGGTGGGAGTCCTACCCAGCTCGGGATCGTGACGCTCTCACGTGGGACCAGTTCCGTGAGCGTTTCAGGAACCATCACATTCCTGAGGGCATCATGAAGATGAAGCAGAAGGAGTTCCGTGCCCTTAAGCAGGTAAAAATTTAATGGAATCCTCTACAATTTCTTTTAAGCTTGATCTATCCTTGATTTCTTTCGTAAAACCTGACCAATTGAGCGATTTCTATCCTTGTTATCTGTGTTCGTTATTTCAGGGATCTATGACGGTGACGGAGTACCGTGACCGTTTCCTTCAGCTTGCCCGCTACGCCCCTGCTGACGTCGCTCGTGATAGCGACAAGCAGGAGTACTTCAAGGAGGGACTGGATGATCACATCCAGTATGCGCTGCTGAACCACCGCTTCGACAACTTCAACCAGCTGGTTGAGGCGGCCCTCAACACCGAGCGCAAGCGCCGGGAGATTGAGGATAAGAAGAGGAAGATGGCTCCATCCTCTTCGGGCAGCAACACCCGTCCCCGCTACCAGTACCCTCCACAGCAGCAGCAGCAGAGGCCGCCCCAGCAGTACCAGCAGCGGCAGCAGTACCCGCCTCGTCCTCAGCAGTAGCAGCAGGCGGGACAGGGTCAGAGGCTTCCGGCGCCTCCGGCTCCACCAGCTCAGAGGCAGGGAGCGCCCACTCCTCCTCCTGGGCAGCAGGCTCCAGCACTTCCACGAGTGTGCTTCCACTGCGGCGAGCCAGGGCACTACGCCAACGTCTGCCCTCGGAAGGCGCAGGCAGGACAGCAGGGGCGTGCAGCACCGCCCAAGGCCCCAGCTCAGGGCAGGGTGAACCACGTGACGGCCGAGTCAGCGGCCGAGGCTCCCAACGTGGTTATTGGTACGTTCATGGTTAATGCCCATCCTGCTACAGTGCTTTTTGACACTGTTGCTACACATTCTTTCATCACCCAGTCTTTTGTTGAGCATCATGGCATCCCTACTAGCACGTTAAAGAGGTGCATGTTAGTATCTTCACCGGGAGGGCAGTTGAGGTCTCATGTCTTCTGTCCCAGAGTCAGTGTGGCTATAAGGGGGGTAGATTTCGTTGCGAATCTGATGGTGCTAGACTCCAAAGGCATCGATGTGATCCTCGGGATGGAGGCTCTTGCTAAGTGGGGAGTCCGGATAGATTGTGCTCAGAGGACGGTTCTTCTGTCAGCACCGGATGGTCAGGAGGTTACTGCTGGAGCTACGGAGCCTTCTGGATTTCTTCATCAGATGGAGGCTAGACCCACGGATGGTATTCGCGTGGTGTCTGAATTCCCGGATGTCTTTCCGGATGATTTGCCAGGTATGCCGCCTGATCGCGACATTGAGTTTTCTATTGATCTCTTGCCTGGCACAGCTCCTATTGCTAAGAGGCCCTATCGTATGGCTCCTGTCGAGCATGAGGAGGTTAAGAAGACTGTCGACGAGTTGCTAGCTAAGGGTTATATCCGTCGCAGTTTCTCTCCTTGGGCTTTTCCTGTATTGCTTGTAGAGAAGAAGGATGGTGCGAAGAGGATGTGCGTCGACTATCGGGATCTGAATGCAGTCACTATCAAGAACAAGCATCCATTGCCCGTATTGAGGATCTCTTTGATCAGCTTCAGGGTGCTTGTGTATTCTCGAAGATTGATCTGCGTTCGGGTTATCATCAGCTGAGGATTCGTTCGGAGGATATTCAGAAGACGGCATTCACCTGCAAGTATGGGTTATACGAGTATACGGTCATGTCCTTCGGCTTGACTAATGCTCCGGCTTTCTTCATGCATCTGATGAACAAGGTTTTCATGGATTATCTGGACACCTTTATGGTGATATTTATTGATGATATCCTGATATATTCCAAGTCAGAAGCGGAGCATGAGAAGCATCTGAGGCTTGTGTTGCAGAGGCTCAGAGAGCACAAGCTGTATGCCAAGCTCAGCAAGTGCGAGTTCTGGATTGACGAGGTTCCGTTCCTCGGTCATGTTATCTCCAAGGGAGGTATCGCTGTGGACCCCGGGAAGGTGAAGGATGTGCTTGACTGGGTTGTACCACAGACGGTGAAGGAAGTTCGCTCTTTTCTGGGCTTAGCAGGTTATTATCGGAGATTCATTGAGAATTTCTCCAAGATTGCGAAGCCTTTGACTTCCTTGCTGGAGAAGGGTGTGGATTTCTCTTGGACTGATGAGCGTCAGAGTGCCTTTGAGGAGCTGAAGAAGAGGTTGACTACGGCGCCAGTCCTTACTCTGCCAGACCAGAGCAAGAGGTTCACTGTGTATTGTGATGCTTCGAGGGACGGTCTTGGTTGCGTTCTGATGCAGGAAGACAGAGTGATAGCTTATGCTTCGCGGCAGTTGCGCCGGCACGAGCTAAATTATCCCACTCATGATCTGGAGTTAGCCGCAGTTGTGCATGCTCTGAAGATATGGAGGCATTACTTGTTTGGGTAGAGGTGTGATATTTACACCGATCACAAGAGCCTCAAGTATATTTTCACTCAGAGTGAGCTGAATATGCGGCAGAGAAGATGGCTAGAGTTGGTCAAGGATTATGACCTGGAAATCCACTATCATCCGGGCAAGGCTAATGTTGTAGCAGATGCTCTGAGCAGGAAGAACTATGTTAACATGGTCGTGGCTTTCCAGATGCCTCAGGAGTTAAGCGAGGAGTTTGAGCAGTTGAGTCTGGGTTTCTTGCATCACACCTCGGGTACATCGTTCGAGGCAGAACCCACTCTGGAGGCAGAGATCAGGCAGCATCAGAAGGAAGATCAGAAGCTGCAGGAGATTCGTGAGTTGCTCAAGATTGGCAAGGCTCCTCATTTCAGAGAGGATGATCAGGGTACCTTGTGGTACAAGGGTCGTATATGTGTGCCGGATGTAGCAGATCTCAGGAAGTTGATTCTGAGTGAGGCTCATGATACAGCATATTCTATCCATCCAGGCAGCACGAAGATGTATTACGATCTAAAGGAACGATTCTGGTGGTATGGAATGAAGCGTTCCGTTGCGGAGTACGTGGCTATCTGTGACACTTGTCAGCGTGTCAAGGCAGAGCATCAGAGGCCAGCAGGGTTATTGCAGCCGTTGAAGATTCCAGAGTGGAAATGGGAGGAAATCACTATGGACTTCATTGTTGGCTTGCCTCGTACTCAGAAAGGGTACAACTCCATATGGGTAGTAGTGGACCGGTTGACGAAGGTTGCTCACTTCATTCCGGTGAACACTACTTACTCCGGTGCTAGACTCGCAGAGTTGTACATCTCCAGGATTGTCTGTCTGCATGGTGTTCCAAAGAAGATGATATCCGATCGAGGATCTCAGTTCACTTCACGGTTCTGGGAGCAGTTGCACGATTCGTTGGATACGAAGCTGCGCTTCAGTACTGCTTATCACCCTCAGACAGATGGGCAGACAGAGAGAACCAACCAAGTGTTGGAGGATATGCTTCGAGCCTGCGCCATTCAGTATGGTACCAGCTGAGATAAATGCCTGCCATATGCAGAGTTTTCTTATAACAACAGTTATCAGGCCAGTCTGAATAAATCCCCTTTCGAGGCCTTGTATGGTCGAAAGTGCAGGACTCCGCTGTATTGGGATCAGATTGGTGAGAGGCAGGTGTTTGGTCCGGATATTGTCGAGGAGGCCGAACAGCTGGTACAGCAGGTGCGAGAAAATCTGAGGGTCGCTCAGACTCGTCAGAAGAGCTACGCGGATGTGCGTCGTCGAGATTTGACCTTTGCAGTGGGTGATCATGTATATCTGAAGGTCTCGCCGATGAGGGGAATTCGCAGGTTTAATGTACGAGGGAAGCTAGCTCCTCGATACATTGGTCCGTTCAAGGTGTTGGAACGGAAAGGTGAGGTGGCATATCGTTTGGAGTTGCCACTCAATCTCTCGGGAGTGCACGATGTGTTCCACGTGTCTCAGCTGAAGAAGTGCTTGAGAGTGCCAGAAGAGCAAGCACCGATAGAAGGGTTAAATGTGCAGGAGGATCTGACCTATATCGAGCATCCGGTAAAGATTCTGGAGACATCTGAGAGAGTTACTAGGAACAAGAAGATCAAGATGTGCCGAGTTCAGTGGAGTCATCACACGGAGGATGAGGCTACTTGGGAGCGAGAAGATGAGCTGAGGAAGACATATCCCGATCTCTTTGCTAGCTAGCCTATCAGAATCTCGGGACGAGATTCCTGTAAGGGGGGTAGGTTTGTAACACCCTAAGGTAATTCCCTTAAATTTTAATGAATTTATTTGGGCTTAAATGAATTTTTCAGGCTTTTCCTTAATTTTTGTGGCATTTAAAACAATTTATAACGCAAGAAAATAAAATTTATCATAGGATTAAAGTGTTTGTGCATTCATGCCGCAGCATTGTTTTAATTGTGTTGAAGTTATAGATTTGAATTCAAATTATATTTTGAATTCAATTAGATTTGTTTGAATTAGTGGAGTATAGAAAAAGAAAAGGAAAGGAAAAAGAGCAAAAGTAGGCAGCCCAACCCAGCAGCTTGGCCCAGCCCACTCTTTCCCTCCTCTCTCTCCTTTCCCTCTCGGGCCCCTCTTTCCCCTGCCGCGTGGGCCACGGCGGCCCAGCTCCCCTCTCCCCTCAGCCCACGCCTCCCTCCTCTCTTCCCCCGCGTGGACCGCGCCCGGCCCACTTCCTCCCTCGGCCAGTCCTCCCGCACGCTGGCCCGTTTCCCTGCTCGGCGCCGCTCTCTCTCCCTCTTTTCTCTCGCTGGCGAGTTGGCCCCACGCGTCAGCTCCTTCCCCCTTCTTTCTTTCCCCTCCCCTGCTTCCTCCCCGCCGGCCGGCCGCTCGGCCACTGGCCGTGGACCCTCCCCTCCGCGCCTCTGGGCCCTTTCCCGAGCCGCACGCCGAACCCATTCCCCCACCCGGACCCTTCTAGAAACCCGGCCGCGATCGGATTGGATCGAGCCGTAACGGGGCCGCGAGAAGCTCGGGGTCCGTTGCGTGTGACCCGCACGCCGAGGCTGCCCTTCTCCCCCTTTCTTAGACCCGGCCGCTCTCTCGCGTTCCTCCTCAGCCGCATCCGCCTCTCCCACTCTTTTCCCCGTGACCGTACGCCACTGCACCGCCCTTGGATTGGAGCCGCCGCCGTCGACCGAGCTTCTGCGCCACCGCGACATCCCCCGACGCCCTCGATCCCCGGCCTCCAATTGCTGTTGCGGTACCCCGGAGCGGTAAGGAACACGCCGCGCTCGCTCCTGTCTCCTCTCCCCCCCTTTTGCGTGCGCCGCCCCTTGACCCAGTGACCCCGAGCCGCCCTCGCCGTGGGGATTAGTGACCCGAGCCCCGATCCATCACGCTGATAGCCCAGGTGGATTACCCGTACCGCCAGCGTGCTCCAGGGCTTGACCCCGTCCCAAACGAAGGCCGGACAGCCAAGATCGGCCGTCGCCGGCGAAGCGCCGCCGCGGGGAACGCGTCTCCGGCGACCCGTTGAACCGAGCAGGGAGAGAGCCGCCCGCTGTCGTGAGTCGCGAGCCGAGCCGAGTTCGAATAGATCCGAGCCCACCTCATCCTGACCTTTGATTTCTGATCCAGCGGAACATATCCACCCATACCGGTTCGGCCGGCAATCTTTCTAAAGAGCCCTTGTAGTTTTCTCGAATCAACCCGCGGTCCATCTTAATTCAAAAGAAATTGCAGTTCAGCCCTGATTTTATTCGTTTAAGCCCCTGTCTTTCCTGGAAATTGAACCCGCAGTCCAGCTTAGGGTTTTTAGCTAGCTAGTCCCGGTATCCAGGGTTTAATTACGTTTAAGTCCCCGGGTTTTGCCCAGAAGCCCCTGGTTGCTCTGTTTTTCTCACAGATAGGTCCCTGGATCTTGTTTCGAGCGCAGTTTTCACGTTTTAGCTTCGTTTTAGGTGTTCTTTATATCCACGCGATCGTTGTAACGCATAGAATAGTTCTAGGCTAGTTTCATGTGCTGTTCTATTGTATTGGTGTACTATTTTCTTATAGTTTGCTATTATTTGTGCATGTGTGTATGTGTGGACTATGCTTGATGATCGTGAGTAGACGCGGAGCCTTTGGACCAGTACCAGGAGCAGCCGTCTTCCGAGCAGTTCGAGCAGCAGCCGGGAGAGTACGAGGAAGGCAAGTATAACATGAACCTCCTATCACTTTTAAATACAATTTCATACTGCATTTTAATTCTGTATGCCTATAAGGATTTCCTAGCCACCTTTATATCCTTTATATATATATCCTTTGGGTTGCATTTTGGTTAGTTGTGCTAGGTTGCTGCGCTATAACATATCTGGGTCCTTTTTAATTAATTTGATTAATGGTCTTACGCAACTTAATTCTGGAGCCGACCCTCTGTGCTGTGTGCTTGAGTGGTTTGTGCGTCCTTAAAAATATATTTTTGTAGAAACATGGTTTAGGGGGCCAGCACGGTGCTTAGTGCTTGGTTGGCCACTCTCCATAAGGACCGGTTCATAGAGCGACAACCTGGGACAACCGCGCAACCACAAGACTGGAATGGGACAGTCTTGACTTACTAATTAGGTCATTTTTGTTCGGGAGTAACTTACCTGCGTGGGCAAGAGGGGTGGTAAGCTTCAATGGTCCCTGCTCCTCCGGCTTGGTCTGTGCTGTGTGTCTTGTACCCCCGGAGGTGGGCCCCATCGTCGCTGATCCAGAATCCTTAGCGGTTACACCTTACCAACGTGATCCTTTGTAACGGTCTCGTAGTGTGCTTGCTAGCCATCTCACCTAAGGAAGTGTGATGAACCACTAGCGTAGCTCACGACTTGTGGGTAAAGTTGTGCAACCTCTCGAGAGTGTAAAACTGATATATCAGCTGTGCTCACAGTCATGAGCGGCCCAGATCCTCCGTCTGATTAGTGGGGTTATCAACCTTTGGTTAGGGAGATTCCCCGGGTGGTTTTGGTCTGGATGGTTCTCAGTAGTTCTTAATTAATATTGATTAATTCTTATGCAATTTGGGTTATGGTAACTCATCCACTTGTAGTAATTAGCTTTAATAAAATTTGCCAAGATTAAAAGCTAATGCAGTTGAGTCAGCTAACCTTAGAGCCTCATGCTCGTGTTATACTTGTTGAGTACGAGTTTGTACTCACACTTGCCTCTCTACTCTTCTATTCTATTTTGGATATCTTCGACTGCTGCTCAGTGCCCGGCAACGTGGAGGATTACGTCAGCGGCTTCGACGACTTCTAGGCGTTTGTCTCCCAGTCGACGTCCCTGTGGCGCCCAGCTCTTCATGTATCTCTTTTACGCTTCCGCAACTCTTGAACCGATTCTTGATTCGGTTGTAATAAAATAATTCATTTATGATTCGTTTACGATTTATATTAATGTTATTCCTGACATGTGTTGTGATATCTTGATAATCTGTTGTATATATGCGTGACTTGATCCTGGCGCATATATGATTGCTCGATTTATGTTCTTATAAATCGGGTGTGACATCCATCATCTTGTCCCATGATCCACGACATCCAGCAGTTCCTACCCTCGTTGATCGCTCAACCAACCGCCATCACCACAAGGCACCACGGGGATTACCTCTTCGGCTATTCTCTACCCACTGCAATCCCCGGCAAGCTTCTTTGTCAACCACGGAATCTCGTCATTGTCGAGCTCATCTTATCGTCGCCAATCCTATTCACCGTGGGAATTTATTTTCCGCGTGTTCTCCTTCATAACCAAGGCTACCCCAAGGTTTGCTCTGTTTTACTAGATCTTCTTAATGCCAGCGATTCCTTTGCCGGAATATCGCCGTTAACTTCCTGTTATCTATTTTCCCGGACCAGGGACTTGATTGCTATGTTTTAGAAAGTTCTAGGGTGTTCTTTGTAAAATTTCCAAAGCTTTCTGTATTTCAAATCGATGAACTTCTACATTTCATAGATTTTTGTAGGAAGTTCATAAAAATATAAAATCAGTTTTGTTTGAAACCCTAGGTCAAAATCTACAAGTTTTATGTTGTGACCTTAAGTGAAAGTCTTTGATGTGTGGTCTAGGTCAAATGTTAGGGAATGAATGTTTTATTATGTTTTATATTGTATGCTTGTGTTATAGCTGGAAGATAAATTATAGGGTGTATGTTTTAAGTGGAGAAGTGTGACAGTTAGTTAATCCTATCACCCTAGAACTCGTATCCCTACCATCAAGACATTGTCCTCGTCTTGATTACTGTTTCTTTAAGTTCCTTATCGTATAAGGATCCCCGTTAGTTCTTGTACGTCTGTTGCTTAGCCAAAACATCTCTACGGCTATGCTTCAGCGTTGGCTATCAGTTCAGCTGCTAAGCATCCGTTTCCTTAAGTCTATGATGTTCCTGTGTAACAGCTGTCAGTCGATACTTTTACCATCGGCTGGTTAGCTGATACGGTTGTTACCTTTCTAGTATCGGCTACGGCTGATACAATTCTTTTGTTCTGTCCTACATCGACTGCACAGAGTCGATGTATCAGAGAGACACCCACGATCTTAGGGTTCTTGCCATCGGCCGACCCAAGCCGATTTTGGTTACTTTTCCATATCGGTCAAACACGGCCGATCGATCCTTAGTTTCCCCATCCTTATCCACACACTTCTATCAGTCGATTTATCGACTGAGAGATCGGCTATATATCTAACGGTCATATACCCTTAATCACACTCCATTCGGCTATACGTCACTCAATTGTTGTGCTGATGTAATCGAGTCGATATAACCATACTTAGTTACCTAGAATAACACTTAAGCACATCTCAGTTAAGACACAACTGCTTTAGGAATCATCCCTCTGCTGAAGTGATCGACGCTTCCATCAATCATCTAGGAACCCGATGCACTCATCAATCAGCTAAACCTCGTTGTTTCCAATCGGCTCTGTTGTAATCTTCAACGAGTAGCCGATTCTAGTTAGTTGTCCCCCTAAAGCTCTGTCTAGGTTTAATTCAGATCTTTTTGGTTGTTATGTGAATAGTGTGTTATATGAGTGCTGGATTACAACTGTATTGTGAAGTAAGGTAGTTTCATATGCACACTTTGAATGTAATGTCGCATTGCATGTAGATACGATTACTTCGGCAACAGTACCTACGAGATCTCCCCGGAGTCTGTGGAGGATGCTTCTAAAGACCAAATGAACATCACCAAGGGATTAACTAAAGCCCCGAACCAAAGTTCGGAAGATATTAACATTTCTGACTTCGGCCCCACCAGTAAAGGCAAGCCTCGGACATAACCCCTACTTTTTCTACACTGCAAATTATAATGTTTATATCTATCTATGCATTACGTCTAGGAGTTGAAATGAAACCCTAGTCGCATAAGATCTTAGCAATCCAATGTATTGTACCCGAGTCCTTATCGCTTAGATGCTCTGCTAAATAGGACCGGTAGAAGTCGGGTCATTTCCTATCACTCGCGCGATATAGGAGTTGCATGTTTACTATTCTGCAACCACTATAAGGATGACGGACAGGGTGATGTACTGTGTCATGACCTGGAAGTTTACCCTGTCTGTTTTGATAAAAGTTTTAAGGTCGAAATGTGTGGTAGTGGTGGCTAAGCTTTTGAAAGTACTAGCCACATGCCGCGAAATATGGTAAGCGGTAAACCTAGTAACCAATCGGCTCGGCAAGTGGACATACCTCCCACCACTCGATCTTATGTTATGTTCACACGCACCAACGTGTGGGAGTACGTTCTGCAAGGCAGACAGGAATACGGGTTTTGTAGTCGCGCTACAGACGTAAGTCCTGTACACATTGGGTGTGCGTACGGTCCTGCAGTCGCTTGTGGTGGACCTGATCCACGACCCGGAATGAAAGGCAAACGGTTGCTTCGGAATGATCGTTGGATCTTCCAAGCGTGTGTGTTAGGTTTACCTTGCAAGGTTTAAATTCGATTCGGATCGTCCGCCTCTCACGAAGATTGAGACTGCTTATCCCTTCTGCCACATCGAGTTAAAAAGTGTAATGGTTGGTGGAATAATCTTGATGGATGTTAATCTCTATCTTGCTTGTTTAGTATAGGTGCTTACCTAGAATGGCTAATCAAGCTAGAATCTGAAAGCTAAAACCTGAAAGTAGGTTATACTCTTTGTTGCTTTTCAGCTGAAAATAAACCTAGAGCCATTTCAAGCTTTCATGAGTCTAGTTATGGGCTAAAGTATACCCAACCCCGGGTAAGCCTTGCTGAGTATTAGTATACTCAGTCTTGCTAGCTTTATGTTTTTCAGGTAAACTCTTTGAAGACCCTACTCTTCCCTTGCCTTGGCCCTGTGCTCTTCCAGAAGGTTGGTCCGTGGAATGGGATCCGTCCCCGGCCAACTTTGGTGATATCAAGTGATGTCGTGCCCGGGCTTAGCATGACATCCGTCTTGACGACGTGCTGTAAATCATGGCGTATGTTTTCCGCTGCCAAAAACCATGATGTTAACAGTTTGTAATGTACCGCTTTTGAAAACTCTCATAATGTAATTCCTCGTGATGTAAAATATAATGGTGATTGTATCTCTGGACTCACCTTCGTGTGAGGTAACCTTATTTGATCCTGTGTATCAGTGGTTTATCGGGACGTTACCCGACAGGCCAAGGGATTATACCGTTTGAAGCACCTTGGAGCCCTCCGGAGTGGACTCGCGTACTTGAGCCAGTATAATTCAGGTTGGTTCTGCCACAAATATCCCCCAATGGGAAATCCGTGATCACAGTAATCTTGTACTCGTCGAAGTAATGGTGTAGCTTTCTTGATGTGATTAAGATCGCATATAAAAGCTTTTGAACAGCTGGATACCGTACCTTGGATTCGGAGAGGACCTCGCTGACGAAGTAGATAGGCCTCTGCACGCCAAACGCATGGCCTTCCTCGCCTCGCTCGACTACAATAGCACTGCTGACAACATGAGTTGTTGCCGCGATGTAAAGTAGTAGATCCTCCCCTGGCAACGGTGCTGTAAGGATCGGAGGTGACTGCAGATGATGTTTCAGATCCTGCAAGGCCCTCTCGGCCTCCTCCGTCCATTGGAACTTATCTTGGCATTTTAGGAGCTTGAAGAAAGGTACTCCTCTCTCCCCGAGTCGGGAGATGAACCTGTTTAGGGCCGCCATACAACCTGTTAACTTCTGCACATCCTTGATTGTGGCCGGAGCCTCCATATCAGAGATGGCCATGATCTTTACAGGGTTGGCTTCAATGCCCCTGTTGCTAATGATGAACCCGAGCAATTTCCCTGAAGGTACTCCAAAAACGCACTTGGTGGGATTGAGTTTCCACCAAAATCTGCGCAGGCTGCTAAATGTTTCCTCCAAATCTGCAATCAAGTCATTGGACGCCTTGGTCTTGATGACGACGTCGTCCACATAAGCTTCAACATTCCGATGCAGCTGATCCGCGAAACACATCTGGATCGCACGCTGATAGGTTGCTCCTGCATTCTTCAACCCGAAGGACATTATTTTGTAGGCATAAGTCCCGTACGGGGTGATGAATGCAGTCTTGATTTGGTCCTCCTCCTTAAGCGCGATCTGATGATAACCTGAGTAACAATCAAGAAAACAGAGAAGGACACAACCAGCTGTCGAATCGACAACTTGGTCAATGCGTGGCAGCCCAAAATGGTCCTTTGGGCAGTGCTTGTTGAGATCAGTGTAGTCGACACACATTCTCCATTCATTATTCTTTTTCTTTACAAGAATAGGATTTGCTACCCACTCTGAATGGATTACTTCTTTAATGAATCCAGCCGCGAGAAGTTTAGCAATCTCCCGTTTAATGGCCTCACGCTTATCGTGGGCAAACCTTCGCAGGCGTTGCTTTTTAGGCGTAGCCTTCGGGTGTACATTCAAAGCATGCTCGATCAACTCCCTTGGCACCCCTGGCATATCCGCTGGTTTCCACGCGAATATGTCTCGGTTAGCCCGTAGGAAGCTGACGAGCGCGAGTTCCTATTTGTCACCTAAGCCCGCACCGATGACAGCGGTCTTAGATGAATCTCCTTCCTGAAGCTGGATCGTCTTGAGGGCCACATCATCAGTCGACTGGATGCTCGACTTGTTGGCCTTCTTGGAGGGAATCTCCAGCTCGGACTGGGAAAGCTGTTGCGCGGCCGCGAGTACTTCTCCCGAAGCATCTGGCACGCGAGTAGTCGAAGCGTACTGGATCGCCTCCTGATTGCAGTCGTATGACTTCTTTAAGTCGCCACGGAGGGTGAGTATTCCACTGAGTCCTGGCATCTTAAGAAGCAGATAGACGTAATGCGGCACTGCCATGAACTTGGCGAGTGCCGGACGACCCAATATGGCATGGTAAGAAGATTCGAAGTTAGCCACTTCGAATTTGATGAACTCGGTACGATAGTTCTCCCGCATACCGAAGGTGACTGGGAGGACCACCGTACCAAGCGGGTGTGCCGCGTTACCTGGGATGATGCCGTAAAAGGGGGACTTGCTGGGAACCAGCATGTCCTTGAAATCCAGGCCCATTTTCTTCAGAGTGCTGACGAAGATGAGATTGAGCCCACTCCCGCCATCGATGAGGACCTTGGTGAGCTCGACCTCCGCCACCACAGGATCCAAGACCAAGGGGAACTTACCGGGCTCCAAAAAGCTCGTCCACTGGTCATCACGAGAGAACGAGATGGGGACCTCCGATCAACGGAGTGGTCGTGGTACCGCCGGCTCGATGGACAAAATCTCCCGGAGAAGCAGCTTCTGGTCCCGCCTGGAACCAAAATCCTCGTCTCCCCCGAAGATGACGTTGACAACCTTCGAAGCGTCTTGAAACTTCGGGTTGCGCCCATGATCCTCTTGATCATCATCCTCGGGTTCTTTGTCAGCAGGCTTCTTCTTCTTCTTTCCACCACCGGAGTTGCTGAACGTCCTCCAAAGGTGGTAGCAGTCAATGGTGGTGTGGTTGCCGCCCGGATGCCATGGGCACTTTTTCTGCAGGAGCTTCTCGAACTCCTCCTGCGTCGTCGACTTCTTGCCCCGCGAAGGACGATCGATAGCCGCGATGACATCATCTGGCTTTCGTTTCCGGGGTGGACCCGAAAAGTCCCGCTGGCCTTTGTCGTTGCGGTTGTCATTTGGGTGCCGCAGATTGCTATCTTGACGCCGTGAGAACCGCTCCCGCATCTTCTCCTCCTGTTCAGACCAATCGTGCATCATATCACAAAGGCCTGCAATAGTCTTCGGCCTGTTCCGCCCAAAATCCCTGTAGATGCCCGGGTTGGTGATGCCGTTGTAGAAACAATTGATGATGTCGTCCTCCGAGATGTTGGCGATGGTGGTGCGAACGTCGAAGAAACGATGTGTGTAGGACCGCAGAAGCTCATTACGTTCCTGCTTACACTGAGCAAGATCGTGACGAGTACCTGCACGAGCAATCGCTCCCTGGAAGTTGTCGATGAAGACCTTCTTGAGGCGCTCCCAGGAGTCGATTGAGTTGTTGCTGAGGCTTTCCAACCAAGTAAGCGGCGCAGGGTCCAAAGCCATTGGGAAGTAGATGACTTTGGTGATATTCGACCCCCCTGCGACCTCGATGGCCGTGGAGTGGCAACGAAGCCACTATTGAGGAGCTTGCTTGCCATCGTACTTGGTAATGTCGATCGGTTTGAAGCCCTCTGGATACTTGTAGCTGCTGAAACGAGCAGAAAAGGCAGGGAATCGGTCGCTACAATCAGTACCTTCAGTTTCGACTTCTTCGCGGACCTTGCGCCTGGAGGAGATCACGGTCCGCGCATCGCGACCTTCATTGATGTGCTGGCGCAGGTCCTCTGGAGAAGGTCGATGATTGGCCTATCGCGGATGACCCCCTTGCGGTAGCTGCTACCTCCTGCCAGGGGCCTGGCTCCCGTGAGCGTTGTCGTTGCTGAGCTGGTGTTGAGGACGGCCGCCAGCTGTTCGGCTATGAGCCTGACTTCGACTCTCACCCACACGCTCCCCCCTGATGGTGGACGCCGGGTTGTGCTGATCCAGCTGGATCCAAGCCCTCTGCGCGTAAAGAAGTGCTTGACGCACTTCCAGATCATGGCTGTGCTCGAGGATGGCCGTTACCCTGGCGATGTTGGCCACCGGAGTCCTGAACCCCCGCTCGCTTACGGCGGCAAACTCAGGGTCAAGCTCGCGATGCATAGATCACCTACGCTTGTTGGCCCTCCTCCGCCGGATTGTGCGGGCCCTGTTCCTAGCCCTCCGTGCCTCACGGTCGGCGTCGTTCTCGTCGCCGGTGTTGGCTGTGATCTCATCTTTGGAGACCGCTTCAAAGTTGACAATGGGAAGATCCCCATCGTCCTCGCCTTCTTCGGCCATCAGCACCTGGCGGGAGGAAAGCTCATGAGAGCTTTCGTCGACTAGCTCAGTCGACCCCTCCGCCGCGGTAGCCAATGGCCTGCCCTCTTGAAAGGGCAAGGGCTCGAGGTGAGCCACAAGTCGACCCTCTGCCTCGAGTAGATCAGAGAACATCATGCCCCTCCAATGCACAACGCGCCCCTCCGGCAAAGAGGTGATCACCAGATCACCGGTACCAGAACAACCCGAAGCCCCCCGACACGCGGTGGCTTCAGGCTTTCCATCCTGGAGCAGCAAGTTCAGGTCCTTCTCTAACATGGAGAGGGACCCAGAGACGTTGGCCTCCTGAAGATCAGTGGCCGGTTTGCATGAGCCGAGTTGAGATCAGCTATGCAGATCCCTAGATTGGAACAAGTCCAAACCAGGGGAAGTTGTCGCAACACCAGAAGAAGTCGAGCCTGGAGCAGACTCCATCTCGATCTGTGCTGTGGAGGCATGGAGCGACAAGTTGTCGAGCCTGTCGACGAAATTGTCGAGGTCGCTGCGAGGATCCGCAGCGAAGGTCTTCGGCCTCATGTCGACGAGGAATCGCCGAAAGTTGCCCACACCATCTGCGATGCAGACCCACGAGCCAAAAATGAATGTCGTACCCTGAGAGGGAACTGACCTGATGAAATTGAAAGATGCCATCGAGCTCGCCGGTGGATCTTCGATGCGCTCCCCTACCTGGCGCGCCAGTTGTCGGTGTTTAACCGGCTGCCCACCGAGGGATATACCCAAGGTGGTAAGTTTTGGGTGAGGAGACGCCGAGATTAGGAACTCAAAGGTGCAAGGAACACAAAGCTTAAACAGGTTCGGGCCGCAAGATGCGTAACACCCTACGTCCTGTATGGTGGTTTGTATTGCCTTTGGTGTAGAATGACCTAGAGATCGTATTTTGAGTGAGGTCCCTGACCTCCCTTGTATATCCGAGAGGTCAGAGTTACAAAGATGCTAACCAACACCCGCTGAGGAATCATACCAGAACATATCTCGAGTAGATTCCCTCTGTATCGGTTAGCTCTATCTCTTATTTAAATGAGATAAATAAGAGATAAACGAGATAAATAAGAGATAAGACAAACTTAATCTCTTAAACCTCTTTAAACTACGTTATGTACCCAGTCCCGTGGCCCCGGGTCTAACACTCACAGTTAAGAGTAGCTTAGACCCTCACATTAATGAATCTGAAGATGATTTAAATTGTTATTTGTTATTCATGGTCACGCTATTATTTATCTCTTTATGCTTAATTGTGGGTTTGGTACAAACTTATACTCTAGTAATTAACTACTAATAAAACTTGACCAACCTAAAATTCTTAACGCAGCTAAACCATGTCTCAACTTTATGCTTGCTTAGCCTTGCATGTCATAATTTCTACTTGTTGTTGTTGAGCGCCAACAATAGGTGTACTCATTCTTACTTTATAAACAAATGCTTCTTAGAATATGACAATTGTAAGATATCCTAGAAGACATCGAGGATTTCTAAGCATATGTCGCCTAGTTATTTGCCTACGAAGAGTTGGAGTTTTGTTGCCTGAATAATTTGTTTTTAGTTTCTTAGTTAGGACATTCGAACATGTAATAAATAGTTGACTCTCTCTTTCGTTATGATATTATTATTTGATTATCACTGAAGACATCATCGTATGCATGTATACTTGATGCTGGTGCACATATGAGATGCATCTGGTTTCACCTTTTAAACCAGGTGTGACACAATCTGTGTGTATGTTATGTTTTGTGTTCAAATCTAGGGTAGTCAATTTGGTGTGCTCATGATGTACAAAAATTAACAGTCCAACTTCTTTCCAAGATGCTTATGCATGTCAGCACCATAGCCATGGGTGAAGCTGCCTTATTGTATTGGGCCACCAGACCCGATAAACTTTGCTAAACCCAAAGGAAAAGAACTGTTCATCCATATGGCTGACGCACCCTAGAATGGAGCTGACCCCGGTGCTTTCTTTATCTAGCTTTATTTGCCCCTGGCCATAGATCTGATGATGCATGGGCGTGGTCAGACAGCTCTACCATGAGGTATCCTTTCTGCGGCCACACCAGCAACCAAGCTTACAGATTAATTCATATAACCAGATTCTAGCACCCTATTATAGGATAAGCACAAATACACATGATTATCTATATGCGGATACAAATATGGTTTAAGAATTTATACAATACAATAAACTCATTTCAGTAACTAAACTTCTTTGCTACAGGCTCATGCCTTCTAATACCAGCGAAGAAGAATTCTTGCATATATAATTTCTAGAAATAGAGTTCGGTGAATTCATAACTCCACTCAAAGTAAGGAATCAAATCTAAATGAAGAGGAGGATATACAAAAAAATGTAGGGATGAAAGTATGATCACCAACCAGATTTGCAAATACCACAAAACATTTATTACTGAACGACGAATTAAGTTGCAATTGAAGGAATTGGATTTGGTGGGATGCTATACATGAAACCAGTGTATGTGCGACATATGATGCTTGTGAAGATTGCCGGGCACTATAATATCAAGGATAAAATGTTTCACATTGGTGGAAAGGAAATTCCTAGGACTCCATCAGACGTGAACCATATAATAGGTCTTCCTTGTATGGTACGATGCTAATATTCGTACACACATAAACCAATAAAGAAGAACTTTTTCGATTTATATCAAACAAACGATAAAGTTATGCTGAGTACCTAGATTAGTACCTCAGCAGTCTCTAACTTCAAGAGAATTTGTCTTCTTCTCCATTGGCACTATTTTATTTTGCACCTACAACTAAAGAGAATGTAGACTCCAAGTATTTGGCCCTTGTTGAATACAAAGTCGAAGACCTTTGAATGTTGAACTCGGGACAGCTCACATTTACTAACTTGTAGGATTGTAATCATAGCTTTAAAGTAAAAGAATAAATTAGTCTTTAGGGGAAATTACCTTTGCTGCAAGTAACTGTTAGTACCGTAGTAGCCATTTATTACAAAATACAATAAAATAATCGTATAGTTCACAACTCTCAGCATATTAATTTATATTTGATACAGTATTGGTATTGGGAGCACGTCTAACCTCATAGCCATCATGGGATTTCCTATTCTCCTGTACCCCTCGGTTGATGGCACGTGGGATGAAACAATGCAAGACTAAGATTTCAAGCTTTCAAAGACGATGAACTATATACAGGAGTGGTACCTCTCTAGATCTATTTATCTCACTTTCACTTTTTTAATCTTCTGACTTATACCATGTCTTGTCTGGAAGGTTACCATGAAAAATCTCAGTTCAGACTAGCTTGCAAAACAATATCACTACTCCACCATCCATAGCAGGCTGCCATGAAGATAGACAGATACATGAAAATGCCAGCATACAAAACAGCCAAGTGGTCACATTTTCAGTAACCAACAAGTAAGAATATTGAAGCTATATCCGTTTCAATATCGTTCGCCTTCTCTAAATATTACGGTACGATGCATTTAACTTTAATGACCTAAATGCATACTTTGGTGCTGGTGATGGGGATAACTCAGGCGACATCCTGGGAAGGAGCAAAGATCAATGGATGCATGGGCAATACCGAGGACGTGGCTGCATAGGCCGGGCCTTGAGTGGTAGGGACCCATCCTTGAACAACTTGCGGGCGTCAACACGGGGAGCTCGGTAGTTGCAACAGTAGCAACCATGGCTGCAATATGTAGTGGCATGGAGGTTGGGGAAGCTGAGGAGGAGATGTCAACATCAAGCTCGCAATCATTGGAGTTGGACGGGGGCCGTAGACGTAAGAGAAGTAGGATAACAACACTGAACTCGACGGGCGTGCCATAACCGGCTCCCCTCGGCACATTACACAAGAGCTGTGGCACCCTTCCTATGGGCATAGAGAAAGGATCTATATGTCGACTTGAGGGGTTGAATAGTTGAAACATAAAATCTATCACAACTTAAAATGAACTGTCTGTGTTTTGATCACCGGCTAGTAATTTGCGTCGTGCTTTTCGGTGGCTCGATGGCTCACAATCGAAGGCAAGAATTTAGACTAGTTTAGGTGGTAGCCCTACGTCCAATATGGGGTGGTGTTCTTCGTGTTCCTCACGTTAGAATGTTGGGTGCTTACAACGGGGTGCTTATAAGCGGTGTGCGTGTGTCTAATGTCGTCATCCCTAGAGAGAAGGCCCACCTCCACCTTATATGCGTGGTGGGCTGGGCTACATTGCATGAGAGAGGGGGTGCTTTCCCCCAGAGGTCGGCTATCCTACACGTGTCCACTCCGGGGCACGCGGCTGGACGTGCTCCGCCTCTTCCCGAAGTCAAGTCTCGTCCGCCAGGTCTGCGGCACCACCTGACATGTCCTGGGTCTTACTCACCATCCCTATGGCAGGGGATGGCGCCGTCGTCCTTGCGGCATGCCCCCTCCGGCTGTGCCGGGGGCGAGCCTCCCATATAGTCAGCGAATCCAACCTCCCTCGCGCTAGCCGGGAGGTCGGGTGCCTCGATCACCGTGGCTGCTGGGTCTGCGGCGGGTCGGCTAGCTCAACGCGCCTGCCTTCCCCTACGCCTAATGGCGGAGGGTGACCCGGTACGGTCCGTCATGTCGTGCTGACGGAGAGGGGGTGTGACCGACGTGAGCACCGGTCGCGGTGTCATGATGGCCCATTTAACCAGGGGCATCCCGCGGGTCCTCCGGTTCGTAGGCGATGCACCTACCCCGGCTATCGGGGTAGGGCGCACATGCACATCTTGTCAAATCTGGGGGAGTTAATGCAGACTCGCACCTTTCCTAGGAGGTCTTGCGCCCGGGCTCCCTCCCGGGATCGGTTTGGTCCTCCCGACCCCTGCGGCGACGCTGCAGGTCGGGGGGCTGCCACGTGGCCCGAGCCTTGCTGCTGTCAGGCCGTGGCGATTTTGTCCGTTGATCGATGGGCTGACTCTAACCGCGTTTTGTGCCCTGTTGGGCCGAGTCATCCGATTGTGTCCAGCTAATCTCCGCTTAGGCCCCTAAGGGCCGGGCTTTAGGGTACTCTTGGTACTTAACCCCGTCAGTAGCCCCCAAGCCTACTAGCGGCTTGGAGAGCCACGAGGGGGCTCTGCTTCGTCATCTTCCCGAGCTCGGCGCATGACTTGGTGGATGTGCTTCCACTGGGTCCTCACGAGCGGACCAGTGGGTGTAGCCCCGACCCCCTGCAGGAGTCCTGGGGATTCCTGCAGGGGGTTAGCAGATGGCATTTTGGCTCCGTACCCGGGCTAATGTGAATGGGGGTGACTTACCCAGCAAGACTCCTGTGGGAGCGCGCACTGGGTGTAGGCCCCGAGCCTCTAGGCGAGTCATAGACTCATGGAGAGGGTTAGCTGGCGTGTCTGAGCTAGTTTCCTACACTCGGCGCCTGAGCCCAAGCGCTTCCCGTTGGGTCTTGTCGCTGCTGGTCGCAGTCCCAGTCCTATCTCGCGGAGTGGCCATCGTGCTCCATCCCTATATGTCGTGCTCTGCCGGTCGGGGGGTGAATGTGCGGTTATAAGTACAGTACCGCAGTCACGCCCCTTCCCTAGCGCCACGCCCTGTCACTCCATCGTGGCTGAGGCATGTCCATCGTGTCATGATGACGTTGGACCCCATCCCTTCGTAAGGATGGGTAGGTGGAACAGCATCCCTCTGCTGTGGCAGCAAGGAGGACTGTAGCCCCGTGGAGGGGGTGGTTGGCCTTGTATGGCAAGTTGACTCTGGCGTCCGCCCTTATCCTCAGCACCTGCTCCCGAGGACCCTCAGTGTGCAAGGCCTGGCCAGCCCCCAACCTCATTAGTTGGGGGCAGCGACACGTGTACGCCTTACCATTTCCGAAGGAACTGGGGCTACATTTCTTTTCAATTTCCATTCAAGAGTTTCTATGGAGTCCGGTCGACCCCTTAGTTCAGGACCATGGTACGGACCCAGGCCCCGGTCGTCCCTCGGTTGGGGACGCGGGTCAAGGCTCCTGCTGACCGGCTGGCCGGTCGGGACCGTGGGCCTGGGCGGCATGGAGAAAGTCATGGCCTAGGAGGGCGGTCGTTTGATCCATGCATGGTCTTAGGCTATCCAGAGTGCCAGCAAGAAGTGGGCCTGCTGGTGCCCCTGGTCCCTGTACCCATCAATATTGTTTGACTAATCTTTTCTGAGTTGGTGGCAAAGATGTCCTTAGTTCAGGGAAGGTATACATGCATCAAATAGGTTGATCACGCAACTCCTAGACCTAAGTTTTCAATGCAATACATAAAATAATAACATTAGTTAGGGAAACTAGTAGGTGTAGATGTTGTGGTGCTTGCTTGACTTGTCTTCGCGAAGTGAAGCTTCGACTTGTAGTCCTTCAACAAACGTTATCTTGATCAATTTCCTTTCTCCTCTTTCGAAAATTCGGACATCAGCTTGACGAACTTGACTTGGACGGCCTCGGATTGAGGCTCTTAGCGTATGATATGCAGAGTTAGTGTACGCAAAACACTTTAGCAAATGGATTACAACTTTCCTTTTCGATAAAGTTGCAATCCAACTCCTAACTACCCTTCTAGAAACCCAAACACATTTTATCCTAATTATTCAAACCCTAAAACAAATCTTAAGCATTTATTCAAAGTGAATTTGAATTATTCTATAAAGAAAATCCTAATTTCCTATTTATTATTATTATTCCTAAATATTTATAATAACTGGTTGAGAATTTATCCAAATTTTTTATTATATGAAATAAGGATTTAAGTATTTATTTAAATCATTTAAGAATAAAGAAAATAAATAAACATTAAAACTTATTATTAACCTAGGGTTATTATATTTTTAATGCATAAAGAAAATAAAACAAACCTAACGAAACTAGTTTGACTTTTTTGGAGTTTTCTATAATTTTTAGCAATTAAAGTTAACAGCAAATAAAAAGAAATCTAATTAAAGCTATTTGCAGAAAACCCCCTGAACTTTCTAACCTTTTTTCTCACTTCCACCCTTCGCTCTCTCTTTCTCTCTCTTGCAGGTGGGCCAACCTCCTTCTCTCCCTCTCCCTCTTCCCTCTGATGCTCGACCACGGCCGAGGAACAGGGGCGGCAGCGCCCCTGGCCTCGCCGGCGGCCAGCGCCTGGCCCCCGAGAACTTTCGGGTACTCAGCTTTCCCCTGGTCCTTTTCCCCCACTCGCAAGCGGCCTTGCCCAACACAGAACGCCTCCCTGGCGACGAGCGGCGGCTCTGTCCATGGTGACCGGCGGTGCTAGGGCTTCGGGCCCCCAACCAGCTGGTCGGTGAGCACCACCGCATGGCCTAGAACCCCTCCAAAACTTTTCCCTCGACCAGAACCTACTGGAGCTGGGTTCCCCACTGCCATATCGTGTCCGCGGTGGCAACCACGGCAAGGGCCGCGTTCCGGCCACTCCAGCCAAGGAACAGCGCCCCCAACCGCTCCTGCCCCACCAGTGCCCCACCACACACGCCCTAGAGCACCCAGGACAGGCCCTCTACCTTGAGAACAGGCGGCTCACTCAGTGGCGGAGCTACAGGGTGGTCTAGGTGGGCCGCGGCATACCCTAAGGCCCAGCCTACCAAGGACCACCCCAGTCCCCAGCGGCCCAGCCGGCCAGCCCACCAAGGAGGCAAGGGCACTGAGGCACTCATGACTCGTTCTTCCAGCCGCCAGACGCCCAGCTGCCACCAGCACTCCAGCAGTCCAGCACGGCAGTCGGCAGCACCGTGTGTCCGTGTCCGGCGTCCCACCGTGCCTCGACGCGACGGCCTCGCGGCTCGCGCCCTCGCCTGCTCGCCAAGCTCCACGGCTCCGCGCCAGCGCGCCTCCACCTCCGCCTCCGTGGCTCGGCTTGGCCAAACGGCAGACGCACTGACGCAGAGACGCTGCAGCCTGCAGCCGGCTGTTGGCACTTGGCAGCCCGCAGGCCGCCAGGCCGCAGCCACCAGCCAGCACTGGCAGCTGGATCCTGCAGTCTGCAGACTGCAGACGCCAGACGGCCTCCGCGCCTCCGCGGCTCCGCTGCTCCGCCTCCGCCAGTCCGCCTCCGCGCCTCCTGGCTCCTGGCTGCCTGGGGCCCGCTCGATTTCGCGCTCCTATTCGTCGCCTGGTGCTGCGGGGAATTAGCACATTGGTACAACTTTGTTGCTCTTGCGACTAGGATTACAATTAGACTATTAGAGGAACTCATATAGTCTTGTTAGTTTGCTCGATTATATTTTAGTTGTGCAATACAAATGTGCTAAACCCTAACTTCGATTCCAATAGTTTGATTGCTTAATTTATAACATGATGTGGCCTTTTTTAATTAGTATAACGGCTTGATGGCTGATGCACTATGAATTTTGACATTTGATTGTAGAGTGATTGAATTATGAAGAGGGATGGAGATATTGCATCTCTTTTTCGAAAGCATGCAGCAAAGAGGCAAAATGTGAATCCTATGCCACCTCCGGAAGCAACTCAAGAACAAGAGAGAGTAATTGAAGAAAATATGAATCCTATGCCACCTCCACCGCCACCACATCCGGAGGCAACTCAAGAGCAAGAGGAAGAGAGAGTAATTGAAGAAATTGTGAATCCTACGCCACCTCCACTGCCACCACCGCTACCACCATCGGCTCCACCAACTTATGACGTGAGTCGTCTTCCAAATGATCCAGGTGAAAGACAACCCATTGCAAGTTTCCATGCTAATGATCATGATGCAATTCGAAGAGCATATATTCTTAGAGGTCCATTTCAGCCATATGCACATGAGTTCCCAAAAAGGTGGATTGGAGATAGAGAACGTCATTTCAATTTTGTGTGGTTTCACAATTTTCCTTGGGTTGAATATAGTGTCAAGAAAGATGCTGTGTTTTGCTTTGTATGCTACTTGTTCAAAAACAAAGAAAGTAAGGGAAAGGGAACTGATGCATTTACTGTGAAAGGTTGGAAAAACTGGAATATAGGAGAGAATGCACTTTTGAAACATGCACGTTCTAAGGCACATAAGGCAGCCCAAGAGAAATACTTTGGTTTTCTGAATCCTGATGCAGCAATTGATGATAAAATTGAGAAGTGGAGTGCTAAGGATCGTTATCTGTATAAGAAAAGGCTGACTTATTCACTTCGATGTTTGAAGTTTCTTTTGCATCAAGGATTAGCATTCCGTGGACATGATGAAAGTGCAGAGTCTAGCAATAGAGGTAACTTCATTGAACTTTTGAAATTTGTTGCTGCACATAGTGAAGAGGTGAACAAGTATGTTCTAAACAATGCTCCAAGTAATTGCACTTTGACTAGCCCAATGATACAAAAGCAGATTATTCAGTGTTGTGCCATAGAAACTAGAAAGAAAATAATTGGAGAACTTGGTGAAGAGCCCTTTGCAATTTTAGCGGATGAGTGTAGTGACATATCACATAAAGAACAACTAGCTCTTTGCTTGCGTTATGTTGATGCTTCGGGAAGGTCATGTGAGCACTTTCTTGGAGTTGTTCATATAGATGATACTACCTCTTTGTCACTTAAAGATGCAATTGAAGCTTTACTTGTTAGTCATGGCTTGACTTTGACACGAATTCGTGGTCAAGGTTATGATGGGGCTAGCAACATTAGAGGAGATATTAAAGGTGTCGGTACATACGGATAGGGGTACCTCCTGCTAGGGTGTCCAGGCCATTGGCTCCTCATAATCCATGCTCCCCCTTGGCTCTGGGCCATGTGGCATACGGCCTCCGGGCCTGACAGCTGGGATCACGGTCTCCGGACCCTCCCCGAGCTCCATGAGGTCCGAGGCCTCTACACACCCAGGTGGGCGGGAGAGCTCTCGAGTAGCCCCGCGGACCCGGTCTCCCCTGGGAGGTCCGGGGCCACCACGTGTGATGGCCGGACCATCACAGGCCAGCCCGCTCTGACCGGTCTCGGGGGCCCGGAGCCCCCTTCCCCCGAGAAGGGGTCCGGTGCCGCCATGTGCAGCCCAGCGGGAAGAGCGAGGCTGGCCCCGCCGCGTGCCTGCGGCCGGAGGCCCCTTGCGGGTCGCCTCTCCACCTACCAACATTTAATGCGGTAGCTGGGTCGGGCGCGCCAGAGTCAAAAGGTGTGGCCTGCCACTGACACGCGGGGCAGGTAAGCTGACACCACGGTAAGTCTGCCTGGTCTGAAGGCGGCGCGTCGTATCACCGTGCACAGTGAGCAGACTGTGTGCAGTCCCGTCACGGCGCTGCGCGGGTGATGATGGCCTGTAATAGGCGAGCCAAGGCGTGCGCTGTAACAGTGCGCGCGCCACAGGACAACCCCGTCTCGCCCTCTGACCGAAGGTCCCATCCCAACAGTGACAGCACGGTTTCACTGTTGGGTAACGCTGACGCCGGACACTGTTCAAGACAAGGCTGTACACGGCCATATCCTGGCTGTAGATACGCACATCAACTTCTCGATAGAGAGGACTACGGAGAGGAGCTGGACTTGAAGATCTCTATGTCTCTCGTAGAACAGGCTCCTGTAGCTCGGACCCACATGTCGGGGTCCCGCACAGTGTAAGCACTCCCCTTGGACTATAAAAGGGAGAGTGCACTCGTTAGAACACATGGAACATCCAGGGTAGCACACACACAAGCTTAGGCTGCTTTCCATACAGGCTCACGCAGCCAATACAACACCAAAGTGGACGTAGGGTATTACGCTCCGGCGGCCCGAACCACTCTAAATCTTCGTGTCCTTCCTGCGTTCATCTGTCCACCGATCGAGCGCTCCTAATTCTCCTCCAAACCCATCCTTAACTAGGATTAGGCGGGTGCTTTCCGCCACCCGGCTGGAGAATTCCTCCGACATTTGGCACGCCAGATAGGGGGCCTAGGTTTAGTTTGCGCTCGGTCGACCTTCGCGACCTCAATGGCGCAGGAAAATGGTCACCATGACCTCCTGATCGGTGAAGAAGTGGCGTCAACGGCGCCACACGCCTCGCGCCATCCCGCCTCCAGAGTGGCCCCGCGAGCTGCTCCACCGTGTGCAGCGGAGCGGGCCTCTGTGGCCCAATCGGTGCTCCCACCGAGCGGGCCCCTCGTGGCAGCCAGGGAGTTGCTCCGCAACCCCCCGGGCGAGGCAGCGTCGCCAGACGCGCACAGACAATGGCATGATGACGTCGACCGTCTCCTCAACCTGGCACAGGCTTCCCCAGGCTCTGTGGGGGGGTCTGTTTCCAGACAGCGCCGTCGCCAGGGCGGTGCATCCGGTTCTGTGCACTCACCATCCGTGAGGAGTGCACGGACCGAAGACCTCCGGGCGGAGCTCAACCGCAGGCATGCGGGAGAGGACGCCAGGGTCTCCATCGAGCGGGCGCGCAACCGACGACTCAATATTGAGGGTCGGAACCTTGCGCCCGAGCTCGATGCGGCTGCGGCCAGGTCGCAAGGACTGCCCCAGGCGCCGGTGTCGGGTGTGGGCTGCGCAGCGCTCGCAGACCACCTCCGCGCAGTCGCCTGGCCGTCCAAGTTTCGGCCTCACCTGCCGAAAAAATATGACGGGTCCTCCAACCCGTCAGAGTTCCTGCAGGTCTACATCACCGCCATCACGGCGGCCGGGGGTAACGAAGCCGTCATGGCAAGTTACTTTCATGTAGCCTTGACCGGGCCAGCCCGGACCTGGCTCATGAATCTTACCCCAGGAACCATCAAGTCCTGGGGTGAGCTCTGCGCGCAGTTCACTGCGAACTTCGCCAGCGCGTACCAGCAGCATGGCGTGGAGGCCCACCTCCACGCCGTGAGGCAGCAACCCGGGGAAACCCTCCGGGCCTTCATCTCCCGCTTCACCAAGGTACGTGGAACTATCCCACGTATCTCCGATGCGTCTATTATCACGGCCTTCCGACAGGGGGTCCGAGACGAGAAGATGCTAGAGAAGCTGGCGACCCACCAAGTGGAAGCCGTCACCACCCTGTTCGCTCTGGCGGACAAATGCGCCCGGGCTGCAGAAGGCCATGCATGGCACTCTGCAACCCAGGCAGCACCCGCTCAGGCGAGCGGACCCAGCGTCGCTGCCCCCGGCAGCGGCAAGAAGAAAAACAAGAAGGCCCGTGGCTTCGACAAGTCACGGATTGGGGGTCCGGCCGTTGCAGCTGCGACGACCGGGGGCCAGAACTCCCGTGGCAAGCGCCCACGACAGCAGCGCACCGACCCTGGGTCGTGCCCTGTTCATCCGGGGGCTCGCCACAGCGCCACCGAGTGCCGCGAGATCCAGAAGCTCGCGGAGCGCCTCAGCAAGAGGCGAGATCAAGCCTCCAAGGAGGGCTCCTCCCCACCGCGCTAGTCCGGTAAGGAGAAAGCCTCTGATGCCGACGCAGCCGCGACGGAGAGAGAGTTGGGGTATCAAGCCCCCAACAAAGACCTCAAGGGACTTTTCCAGCAGTCCGATTCCGAGTCCGGCGGGGACGAGCGCCGCAAGAAGCTGTACGTTATGTACGGCGGCAGTTCGGAGCTCGTCTCCCGGCGGGACGTCAAGGCCCTCCGCCGGGAGGTCCTCTCGGTGAAGCCAGGGGTGCCGAGGGCGGCGCCCCATCAGCGGTGGAAAGGCACCACCGTCTCCTTCGGGCCATCCGATTGCCCAGAGAACATGGCGGGCGGGGGAGTGCTGCCGCTCATCACGGCACCCACCATCGCCAATGTTCGCCTTCACCATGTGCTGATCGACGGAGGTGCCGGCCTCAGCATCATCAGCTATGCAGCGTTCAAGCACCTGCAGATCCCGGAGTCCAAGTTGGCTCCATCACGCCCATTCTCAGGAGTGGGCCCGGATCCCGTATACCCGGTAGGGACCATCACCCTACCGGTTACATTCGGGACAGAGGACAACTTCCGTACCGAGAACGTGCAGTTCGAGGTTGCGGAAGTTAACCTCCCCTTCAACGCCATCATCGGCAGACCGGCTCTGTACCGGTTCATGGCCGTTGCCCACTACGGGTACCTGGTCCTGAAGATGCCTTCTCCGGCAGGCGTCCTCACCGTCCAGAGCGATCGGGCCGCTGCTGTTGTGGCGGTCGAAAAGCTCCATGCGCTGGCCACAGGACTTGCCCCCGTAGCAGGCGCCCAGGGGTCCGGCCCCTCAACCTCGCGTGCCAAGGTTCCGGCCAAGGCACCGAGGGTCTGTCCGTCTGACACGGACAATGTTCCCGTGAAGACCGTCCAGGTCGGAGCGGAGGCCTCCCAGACCACCCGTATTGGTGGCAACCTGGGAGAGAAATAGGAAAGCGCGCTCATCGCCTTCCTCCGGGCAAATGTTGATGTGTTCGCCTGGGAGCCATCACAAATGCTCGGGATCCCCAGAGAAGTGATTGAGCACCATCTGAAGATCCACCCCGACGCCAGGCCGGTCCGGCAGAAGCCACGCAAGCAGTCCATCGAGCGGCAAAACTTCATCCGTGAAGAGGTCCGCAAGCTGCTGCAGGCTGGCTTCATCGAGGAGGTCTACCATCCCGTGTGGTTGGCCAACCCGGTGGTGGTCCCAAAGGCCAACGGGAAGCTTCGGATGTGCATCGACTACACCAATCTTAATAAGGCATGTCCAAAAGACCCTTATCCACTCCCGCGTATAGATCAGATTGTAGACTCCACCTCCGGGTGTGATTTGCTGTCCTTCATAGATGCCTATTCTGGTTTTCATCAAATCAAAATGGCTAGAGATGATAGGAAGCATACAGCTTTTGTAACAGTGGATGGGCTTTATTGTTATATAGTGATGCCTTATGGGTTGCTCAATGCTCTACCCACCTTTGCTCGTGCAATGAATATCACTCTAGGTGATTTGGTTAGAGATATTGTAGAGGTGTATGTCGATGACATCGTTGTCAAGACTAGAGAGTCGTGTTCTCTTTTAGAAAATTTAGCTCGAGTCTTTGACAAGTTGCGGGCGACCTCCACCAAGCTTAATCCCGAGAAGTGCGTTTTTGGCGTATCGGCGGGAAAACTCCTTGGATTCCTGGTCTCCCACCGGGGGATCGAAGCCAACCCGGATAAGGTTCGGGCAATCGAGGCAATGAGACCCCCTGCGCGCCTCAAGGATGTACAAAGGTTGACGGGGTCCCTGGCAGCTCTCAGCCGCTTCATTTCGAGGCTGGCGGAGAGGGCACTTCCCTTCTTCAAGTTGATGAGGGGGTCCGGCCCATTCACATGGACCGAAGAGGCAGAGTGTGCCTTCCGAGAGATGAAGCAGTACCTTACCTCCTTGCCGGTCCTGGTCGCACCGGACCCAGGTGAGACACTGTTTCTTTATCTTGCAGCTACGACCGAAGTGATCAGCATGGTGCTGGTCACCGAGAGGTCCGAGCCTCTCCCGCAGGGGGCCCCCGCGGACCCCCCTGCAGGAGAAGGAGGTCCGGCCTCCACCACTCCGGAAACCGGCCCTACTTCGGAGGGTCCGGCCGGGTCCCGACCCGGACAAGCGCTAAACAGCCTGGGGGCCGGCGGGAACCCAGCTGAAGCCGAAGGGTCTAATCCACCTGGCAGAGTCAGGACCATCCAAAAGCCGGTCTACTATGTCAGCGAGGTCCTTCACGAGGCAAAGGCCAGGTATCCCGAGACGCATAAGCTTCTTTATGCCATACTCGTTGCGTCCAGGAAACTCCGTCATTATTTTCAGGCCCACAAGGTTGTGGTGGTAACCTCCTATCCTTTGAGGGCCATCCTCCACAACTCCAACGCCACAGGCAATATCACCAAGTGGGCAGCTGAGCTTGCAGGGTTCCAACTCGACTTCCAGCCGCGCCACGCCGTCAAGAGTCACGTCCTAGCTGACTTCGTGGCGGAATGGACACCAGCGCCAGGCGCCTCCGGGGGTCCGGACCGTGGGACGGACCCCCCACGTCCGGAGGCCAGCGCCCCGGTGTTCACCGGACCCCACTGGACCCTCTTCTTTGACGGGTCCGCCCGCAGCAAGAGGGCCGGGGCTGGCGTGGTCCTCATCGACCCACGAGGCGAGCAATTGAAGTACATGGTGCACCTTGATTTTGAGGCCACCAACAACATGGCGGAGTATGAAGCCTTAATCTTTGGGCTCACGGCGGCTCTGTCCCTGGGGGTCCGGGAGCTTCTGGTCAAAGGGGACTCCCAACTCATCATCAGGCAAGTCCGGGGGGAGTGTTGCTGCAACAACCCCCAGCTCGCAGCCTACCTCATCCATGTGAAGAGGCTGGAGAAGGACTTCGATGTGCTGGAACTGCAACACGTTCCACGCGAAGGCAATTCAGCAGCTGATGCACTCTCCGCGAGCGCATCGACTCAGGCACCCGTGCCTGAGGGCGTCTTCCAGAGGCGTCTGCTGAAGCCTTCCGCCCAGCCTGCCGATCTGGGCAAGGGGGGTCGGACTAGCACCTCGAAGCTAGCGGTCCCGGCGGTGCTCCATCCGTGGTACCCGCCAAGGGCCGTGTGCACCCTTGAGGGTCCTGAAGACCTCAGGGAGCCACGCCCAGTTTCTCAGGAAGGTCCCGATGCATGGATCTCTAAGGTCCGGGACTACCTGAAGGATAACTACCTTCCTGAAGATCAAGCATCTGCTGAGCGCATTGTCCGGATGGCTAAGCGATACACGGTGGTAGAAGGGGATCTTTATCGCCGCGGCGCCAGCGGTGTCCTCATGCGGTGCATCACCCAGGAAGAGGGCCGCGACTTGCTTGCGGAGATCCATGGAGGCGAGTGCGGAAGTCACTCTTCATCCCGCACGCTGGTTGGTAAAGCCTTTCAGCATGGTTTTTACTGGCCCACAGCACTCCAGGATGCAGCTGAGTTGGTAAGGACCTGTAAAGCGTGCCAGTTCCACGCAAAGCAGATACACACTCCAGCTCAGGCACTGCAGATGATTCCACCCTCTTGGCCCTTTGCGGTATGGGGGTTGGATATCTTGGGACCTTTCCCTAGGGCCGTCGGCGGGTACTGATACCTCTATGTCGCCATTGACAAGTTCACCAAGTGGCCAGAGGCAACCCCAGTGGTCAACATTACCAAGGCGTTGGCAACTGCTTTCCTCAGGTCAATTGTGTGCCGGTTCGGGGTCCCGAACCGGGTCATCACCGACAATGGGACCCAGTTCACGAGCCAGTACTTCCAGGAGTACTGTGAGGATATGGGCATCCAGCTCTGTTTCGCCTCAGTGGCACATCCTAGGAGCAATGGCCAAGTTGAGCGGGCCAACGCCGAAATCCTCAGAGGGCTCAAGATCCGAACCTTCTGTGACCTTGAGAAGCATGGCGCAAGGTGGATTGAAGAGCTTCCGAGTGTGTTATGGGGGAATCGGACCACACCCAGCCGCGCAACAGGGGAAACCCCTTTCTTCCTGGTCTACGGGGCCGAAGCGTGCCTTCCCCCGGAGATCACCATGGGCTCTCTGCGAGTCCGGTCTTTTGATGAAGAAATGCAGGAACAGGAGCGTCGCCAAGACGTGGACCTTGTAGACGAGCGTAGATGGCGAGCAGCAGTCCGCAATGCACGGTACAACCAAGCGCTCCGGCGCTACCACCAACGGTTCGTGCGAGGAAGGGAGCTCCGGGTCGGGGACCTAGTCCTAAGGCGAATCTTGAACCGGGAGGGTATGCACAAGCTCTCCCCCAGCTGGGAGGGGCCCTTCAAGGTGACCAAGGTGTGCCGACCCGGATCTGTTCGCCTGGCTGCGGAGGATGGAATGCAACTACCCAATCCATGGAACATTGAGCACCTCCGTAAGTTCTATCCCTAGGACCTGGTTGAGAGGAAATTTTTCCTTTGTAATTGGTAGCATTGCCGTGCGGACCAGGGCGGTAGAGGTCCGCCCTCGTAAACCCAGCCCCTGGCGTACATCGCACAACTCTCCTGTACCAATTCGTTTAAGGGGAAATTTGTTCTCAAACGCGTCCTTGAACTCTATGCGATTCTAAGGTTTTTTCGCTTCTTGTTACGCTAACCCCCCACGTGGTTTTTCACGTCTGTGTCGTGTCGAAGGCCCTACTTAGGTTGCTACACTATGTCTCTGCCCGGGACCCCTGTCTCGCGGAAGAAAAGGAACCGAGCGCCCGGGAACTGGCTTCAGGGAGGCGTGCTCGTTCTTTGCTGGGGTCCAGGACTGTGTAGCCGCTTAGCCTGGTTCCGTACCCTAAGCCTACACACCCTGCCCCCCTAGGACGAGTACCGTTGTACCTTGAACAATGGACCCGGGGGCCGGGACCCCTTAGATTCCCGAACTATGGCTCCGGTGCTCTGACTCGTTACGCAACGCAGTAGGCTTTTGTTGGCCGGACCGGGACCTCGTGGGGACGTCTATTAAGCGTCGATCTAAGTCATGTGCAGGACCTCGGTTCTATGGCAGCTAGTCCCGTCCTATCGCGACTACCTCCCAGGGGGCCACACGGGACCTTGGTATGCACAAGAACACCTTACAAACCAACAACAGGAAAACAGCTAAGTTTTTCACAAAAATTGTGTTGAATATGCACAATATTATAAGGTTATCTTACAATAACAAAAGCTATATTACAAAAGAAATAACAAAAAGATACTAGCACTACTGCTCTGGCGGTCCGGAGGCACTTCCACTCTCTGTAGGTTCGGGATGTCACCGGAGGCGGGCAGCGACCATGTCCACTGCCTCCTGGACCCCTTCTCGCGCGGCGGCCGCTGTCGCCCGGAGGGGTCCGACCAGGACGGGAGTCAGCTGGACGGCAGGATCATGGCTCCGGAAGCTGGTGAGGATGTACTCCGCCACCCCCCGAGCAACTGCTCGTCCCTCTGTCTCCAGGAGGTCCTGTATGCCGGCCTCCACGTCCTGTAGCCGTCTGGCGGTGGAGTCCAACAGCTGGAGTGCGGCGCCGAGTGGTGAAGGAGCCTCCGGTACCCAGACGGGGTTGGCTCCGAGTGCTTCCAGCAGAGGGTTCACCACGCCGACCCATCTTGTTAACCGGCCAGTGCCGGCTTGCTGCTCTGCCAAGAGCCCCTCCACCTTGGCCTCCCTCTCCTGGAGCGCTGCCTCGCGCTCCTGGAGCCTCCGGTTCCCGGCAGCCAGCTCCTCCTCCACGGCCTCCTCCCGCTTCTGGAGCTCCTGCAGCCGGACCACCTCCTCTGCTTCTCGGGCGGCCAGCTCTTCTTCTTTCTTCGCTGCCGCCGCTGCCCGATCCGCGAGGGCGGCCTGTTGCGCCTCGGCCGTGGCAAACGCCTCCCTCGCCGCATCTGCCAGCTCCCGGGCGGCCCGCTCCCTCTCCGCCGCCGCCTCCTTCTGCCTCTCCATGGCAATCAGCCCCTGGAGAGCCTCTGCTTCCCGCCGTGTGGCCGCCAACTCCCGCTGGCGCGCTGCTGCCTCCCGGTCGCGCGCCTGCTCCAGCTCCTCCCGCAGGAGCTCGCGCCCCGCCACGAGTTTGGCGCGCTCCTCGGCGTAGCGGGCGGAGACAGAGTTGATGCGGCCCCCTAGGCGGACCTCCCAGTCGAAGAGCCGCTGGCGCTCCGCCTCCAGCTTCTCCCACTCCCGGCGCATGCCAGCCTCTAGCTCCTGTTGAGCTTGCTGGCATCTGACTATGAGCCGGGGGAGAGGGACCTCCGCTGTGCTTGGGAGGAGGCGCCTACCCAGCACTACCTCTGGTTCCTCCCCCTCTGCCGGTGGGGCGGCGCTGCTGGCAACCTCGGCGACCCCTGGTGCCGCCTCCTCCGCCTCTTCCGCTACCTCCGGAGCCGCCATCCCCGCTGCCTCCGGCGCTGCAGCCTCCGCCGTGGCAGCGGCCCCCTCAGCCGCCGGCTCAGCTGGTGAGGGCCCGGCCTCGTCACCTGAAGCTGCGGCCGCTGCCTCCATAGCAGCAGCGGCCTTGGTGGCCTCCTCCTGGGGGGCAGCTTCCGGTCGTGGCGGGGTGGAGGCATCCGGCTCCGGGCCCAAGGGTCCGGAAGCTTCTGGAGCTGCTTCGGGCGGAGGACCTGCTGGGGACGGCGCCGAGGGTCCCGAGGCTGGCTGGGGGCCGGATCCCCCAGTAGGAGCATCCGAAGATTGCGGCCTGTCGTATCACCTGTATGGTTGAGGACGAGAAGCCAAGAAGGAAAATGAAAAACCTTGACAAAACCACTTACGGGAAGTCGCACCACTCCCATCTACCCCGGGCTGCGGGGGGGACCTTCCTCCCAGCTGAGGACCCCCCGGACCTTTGGTGGGTGTCCCTGGCCATCGGGGTTTCTGGTGGCGGTGATGGGGGCAGTGGATTGGCCTCGGGCGGTGGTGGTGGCGTCACCGGACGCCGTTCTGGTGGCGGTGGCGGAGGAGATTGCTGTCTCGGAGGAGGCCGATGTGTCCCCTCCGGTCTCCTCTCCGGCTGCTGATATAGTGGCGCGGGTGGTGGAGCTCTGCTCAGCACCTCTGCCCCCGCCGTCTTCTGGCGTTTCGGCGCCGATTCCCCGACCAAGGAACCGTCGCCGCGCTAGAGCCTCCGGGACTTGCTCCCTTCGGCCTGGCTGCGCCGCTCAGGTGCCGCCCCCTGAGCCTCATCGCTCCTTTGGGCCGGGGCAGCACCCGCACTGTCTTTCTGCCGGTGCTCTGGCACCGGCGCTTTCTCCTTTCCTTTCCCGCCGGGGGCCGGACCTCTGGGTCCCGGCTCCCCGGCGCCTTCGCGAGGGCGTTGCTGGCGGTCCGGAGAGGCGCCAGGGATCTGGAGCCCGTGGTTGGGGTCCCCTCCCAGCTGCCGGACCGCCAGGCCGCCCTCGTCCAGGGTCGGCATCGACGACAAGACCGATGACCGCAGTGCCTGGTCCTCGTACAGGGCCTTCACCCCGCTCGGGAGGACCAGGGACTCTGGAACGAACGCCTCGCCGGTCATCGCCCGGACCGCCGCCTCCAGCTCCGCCCTGGTGAAGTCGCCGCTGGGCCCGCGCGCGATCCTGCAGCAGTCGTTTAGCCCCGTGTACACGTAGGCCATCCGAGGCCGCTGCTGCAGGGGGGCGATTCGCCGCTTCAAGAAGTCGCCCAGCACCATCATAGAAGTCAGGCCGCCCCTCGCCAGCTTCTTGATCCGGTACAGCACCGGGTCGAGCTCCGATGGTATTGTCGGCCTGGCCTTCCAGGTGCTCCGGTCGCTCTGGGGGCCCTCCGTTGGTAGCTCCAGGCGGTCGTGAGGCTCGTCAGCCACGATGACCCAGCCTTCACGCCAGTCCTCCCACTTGGAGCTGGAGAAGGCGGCGATGTAGGAGCCCGCCATCCCGTGCCGGAGCTGGAAGTAGTAAGCGCCAATCTCGCCGCGCTTCTTCCCGGTCCCGACTAGGGAGTAGAAATGTTTGAAGATGGTGGTGCAGGGGCGCACCCCCACGAACATCTCCATGAAGTGGGCGAAAACCGCCGCGAGGAGGACGGAGTGGGGGGTGAGATGATGAAGTTGGAGGCCGAACTCCTCCAGGAGCAGGAGGAAGAAGGAGGAGATCGGAGGAACCAACCCGCACATAATGTACGAATTAAAAAGGACAAACTCCCCCGCGGCAAGGTCGCGGAGGGGAATCTCGCCGGCCCTGACCTTCCCGGCGTTCGCCGGCGCGGTCCACCCCAGAAGGCGCCGCACCGCGTCCAGCTGATCCTGGGTCTGGAAGCGGCGTGGGAAAGGAAGTAAAGCCATGGAGATTATTGGGGGAGGATTGCGAAGGAGCAGGGAAGAGAAAGGGGCTGAGCGCAAGGAAGCCGATCGCGAGAAGGGATGCGGAGACGAAGGGGCGCTACGGCGTCTGTTGTTGGTAAGAGCGAAAAGGTAGCCGTTCCCTTCGGCGCTTACCTTTTATGCAAAAGCTGCTCCCCCCTTAGCGTCCCGCGGCGACCGAGGAGAAGTCGAGCGGCCGCCAGTGCCGCCTTCCCCTTCCCTCACACTCTATGACCAGTGGGCTCGGGCCCACCAGTCATTGGCGTGGGTGCTGGAGGATCGTGGGAAGGGCGGAATCCGAACCGCCCGAGCCGCGGGACGGGCTCAAATAAGACAAGAATCTGAACCGTCTGACGCGCACGGTGCGCGCGGAGGACGGGCCCCTCGGGGATCCCGCTATGGGCAAAAGGACATCCATGCCCTCACCTGGCGGGAACGAGCTGTCCACCCGGCGCGATGATGGGATTTGGCCCCACCTGCGGGTTCATTCCTCTCCCGAGGTGGGCCCAGGGGCCTCTGTCGGTACATACGGATAGGGGTACCTCCTGCTAGGGTGTCCAGGCCATTGGCTCCTCATAATCCATGCTCCCCCTTGGCTCTGGGCCATGTGGCATACGGCCTCCGGGCCTGACAGCTGGGATCACGGTCTCCGGACCCTCCCCGAGCTCCATGAGGTCCGAGGCCTCTACACACTCAGGTGGGCGGGAGAGCTCTCGAGTAGCCCCGCGGACCCGGTCTCCCCTGGGAGGTCCGGGGCCGCCACGTGTGATGGCCGGACCATCACAGGCCAGCCCGCTCTGACCGGTCTCGGGGGCCCGGAGCCCCCTTCCCCCGAGAAGGGGTCCGGTGCCGCCATGTGCAGCCCAGCGGGAAGAGCGAGGCTGGCCCCGCCGCGTGCCTGCGGCCGGAGGCCCCTTGCGGGTCGCCTCTCCACCTACCAGCATTTAATGCGGTAGCTGGGTCGGGCGCGCCAGAGTCAAAAGGTGTGGCCTGCCACTGACACGCGGGGCAGGTAAGCTGACACCACGGTAAGTCTGCCTGGTCTGAAGGCGGCGCGTCGTATCACCGTGCACAGTGAGCAGACTGTGTGCAGTCCCGTCACGGCGTTGCGCGGGTGATGATGGCCTGTAATAGGCGAGCCAAGGTGTGCGCTGTAACAGTGCGCGCGCCACAGGACAGCCCCGTCTCGCCCTCTGACCGAAGGTCCCATCCCAACAGTGACAGCACGGTTTCACTGTTGGGTAACGCTGACGCCGGACACTGTTCAAGACAAGGCTGTACACGGCCATATCCTGGCTGTAGATACGCACATCAACTTCTCGATAGAGAGGACTACGGAGAGGAGCTGGACTTGAAGATCTCTATGTCTCTCGTAGAACAGGCTCCTGTAGCTCGGACCCACATGTCGGGGTCCCGCACAGTGTAAGCACTCCCCTTGGACTATAAAAGGGAGAGTGCACTCGTTAGAACACATGGAACATCCAGGGTAGCACACACACAAGCTTAGGCTGCTTTCCATACAGGCTCACGCAGCCAATACAACACCAAAGTGGACGTAGGGTATTACGCTCCGGCGGCCCGAACCACTCTAAATCTTCGTGTCCTTCCTGCGTTCATCTGTCCACCGATCGAGCGCTTCTAAGTCTCCTCCAAACCCATCCTTAACTAGGATTAGGCGGGTGCTTTCCGCCACCCGGCTGGAGAATTCCTCCGACAAAAGGGCTGAAAACATTGATTATGCAAGAGTCACCTTCTGCTTATTATATCCATTGCTTTGCACATCAACTCCAACTAGTTCTTGTTGCTGTTGCCAAGGGAAATAATGACTGTGTTTAGTTTTTTGATCAAGTGTCTCTCTTGCTGAATATTGTTGGAGTCTCTTGTAAGCATCACGGCATGCTTCGAGATGCTAGGATTGAGAATCTCATGAGAGCACTTGATTGTGGTGAACTTGAAACTGGAAATGGATTAAATCAAGAGATGGGGTTGGCTAGGCCCGGTGACACTCGGTGGAGCTCTCATTACAAAGCTGTATGCAACATCATTGCTATGTATCCTATAATCCGTGAAGTTCTTTTCACTCTTGGAGAGGATACTACTGTTAGAGCTGATTGGACAAAGATACATACCATGCTTGGTGGATTTGAGTCATTTGACTTTATTTTTTGTTTACACTTAATATTTACTATTCTTGGATACACAAATGATTTGTCAGAGTGTTTGCAAAGAAGGGAGCAAGATATTCTTAATGCAATCACACTTGTTAAAGCGGCAAAGAAAAGAATGGAACACTTAAGGAATCATGGTTGGGATCAATTTTTTGATAGGGTCATTTTATTTTGCAACAAGCATGGTGTCCAAGTTCCTGCTATGGAGGGTAATTATGTGCCTTTTGGAAGATCTGTTCGGTTTGTTCATGACCAAAATAATGATGACCACTTTAGAAGAGCAATATATATTGGGGTCATTGATCAAATTAGCATAGAGCTTGCTAGTCGGTTTGATGAAGTTAATATGGAGTTGCTTTCTTGTACGGCAGCCTTTGATCCTTCCAACTCATTTGCTTCATTTGATGCACAGAAGGTACGTAGACTAGCTGAGTTCTATCCTAATGACATATCAAGCACTGACTTGCTAAAACTGGATTTCCAACTTGACAATTTTATTGATGTCCTAAGAGAAGATGATGACTTCAAAGACCTACACAATCTTGTTGATCTCTCAGTTAAGCTTGTTGAAAAAAAAAGACATAAGGTGTATGATGTTGTGTACTTGCTTCTCAAATTGGTATTGCTTTTACCGGTGGCAACAGCAAATGTTGAAAGGGCATTCTCTGCATTGACTTTTGTGAAATCTAAATTGAGAAACAAGATGGGTGATAGTCTTTTGGATGATTGTCTTGTCACATACATTGAGAAGGAATTTTTCTTTGAAGTGGATGAAAAAGACATAATTCAAACTTTCATGGACTTGAGGAAGCGTAGGCCAAATAAGAAGACATAGTCTTTTGGTATGTGTAAGCTTGTTTATGCATCTTTCGCACTTTTCTAGACCATATTTTATTCTAATATATGCAACTTTCGCACGTATTGTTGAATGCAAGACTTTATATGCTATTTACCTAATTTTTACCAAATTATTTACAAAACTATATATGCATTTTACTGAGTTGCATATGAAAATTTTGTTCCGGCATACCCTGTACAAAAATCCTGGCTCCGCCACTGGGCTCACTGGCGAGCGCTCCTCCCTGCGCGGCGGCAAGACAGACGGCGAAGGCGGCGATGGTGTGGCCGCTGTGGTGGATGGCAGGGGTTGGGTTCTCTTCGATTGGGTTGAGAAATCGCTGCTGATGAGGTGTGTGCAAGGAATTGAAGAAAGAGCGAGTGACGTCGACGAATTTTTAGTTAGAGAGGGAGCTCGGCCAAGAAGGAGAAGAATGGCGCGAGGAGGAAGACAGTGCAGCCCCTGGGTGGTTTTTATCCTCATCCAACCGACCTCTGATTCCTCCACCTCATGCCTGCTAGCTTGCTGCTGGATTCCCCGAAGGATGCCGCGTGGAATACTTTGAATTTGGGCGCGATTCGGATCGACATCGCTCAGGGAAGTGATAAGATCGAACAGGCACTGTAGTTCTCTGAATTTTTCTTTGAACCGTGCACAGCACAATCTTTGAACCCCCTGATCACCAAAGTCCATATGTGAACATCAAAATCACCGAAAAGGACAATTGTAGATCTGACATTTATATCTACTTTTTGTTTGAGGCATACCTTCGAATTCTACCTTTAACCTGGCTAAAAATCGATCTGAACATTGCTGTATGCGCTGAGTTAAAACTGAAGATCTCTGAACCTGAAAATTGCATTGCGTTTTTCTCCAAAATATTCCACTGAACTTCATAATATCCAAAAATAAAAATTGTATACTTGAAAATTATCTACAACTTTTGTTTCAGGAACTTTTGCTAATTTAACCTCTAACACTTCCAAAAATTTCTCTGAACCTTGCTGCATTCATCGGGCTCAGTCAGATTCAGAGATTCAGCTTCTTTTGCCCTGAAAGTCACAGCCCCATGATCTCCCAATTCAAAATATCAACTTACAAATTGTCAAAAAGAAAAGTGGTAGATAATACTTCCCTATACAATTTCCATTACATGCACTTTGTTTGAATCGGGCTCTAACCTGTTCAAAATCGGTTCTGAACAGGTAGGGTTAAACTGAAATTCAGCACTTCAGTTACTTCTCAAAACTGCCAGTCTTGAATCCAAATTTTTTTCTCCAATATATATTACTGCATTTTGAATTCTTCCAAAACCAAATTTGTAGAGAAACCATTTATCCACAACATTCATCACAGGCACATCTTTTAATTTGGCTTCTAACCCCTTCAAAAATCACTCTGAACCTGTCAGCTCACTTGAAATTTATATTTCAGTGCCTCTTCCCCAACTAGCTAATTTTGGAATTCAAATTTAATTACTTTCCAACTGTTTTCAGTGTAAAAAAATGGTACCTTTTTATGATCCAAACATTCCCCTATACATTTGGGTACTTTTCATCCAACACTCAGACATAAATCCTTATTTTATAAGCCTCTGAATGTTGCTGCTTTCACTGAATTTAGTCCAACTCAGTGTTTTCAGTTAACTACTCAAATCTACTTTATTTGAATTCAAATTTAGGTGCCTTTCCGACTATTTCCTGGAAAAAAAATGGCACAACTGTATATCCCAAACATCTATCTCTACAATGATTTACTTCCCATCCAACTCTTATACGTGCAATCTTATTGTATAAGACCCTGAACATTGCTGTTTCAACTGCCTTCAGTAAACAGTTCAGAGTTTCAGCTAGCTCCTTCAAACTGGCTGAGTTTGAATTCAATTTGAGCACCTTGCTGATCTTTTACAGAAAAAAAATGACATACTTTTGTAACCCATACCTCCATCTCTTCAACCAGATGCTTTATGTCCAAGGTTGTTTCATAAAATCTTATTTTATTTAAGTCCAAAGTCATCCTTTTATCACTATACTCCAGACCTAGAAATTTTCGAAGTCCTCAACTAAAACAATATTCAGTTCGAACTTCGAGGTCTTCAAATATGTCATGGACATTCTCCAATTGCTCCAAATTTGATTCCATCATAAAATACACATTTGGAACTACACTTCTCATGTTGACCAAAAGTTGACTTGTTCAACAAAATTCAAAATACAAGCTGTTGAACATCGCTAATTTTATGTGAGCCATTGAATTCAAACTCGTTCCTTTTAAATTTGAATTTGAGACTCTAGGTTTGACTTCCTTTTGACTTCCTCTACTGTTTGACACTCTTCAGAGAGTTTGACTTTCAAACTATTCAAATTTGGATGAATTTGACCAAATTTAACCAAGTTTGGCCTCTCTTCTTTTCTTTTCCTTTTCTTTTCTTCCTTTCATATACTTAACCCTAGTTATTTAGGGTTAATCCTTGCTCATCAAAAGATGGGTTGTCACGGAGACGCCCTAGCACAAGAGCCACGATGGCGGCGGTGGCTGCGCACTGCGAGGAGCGGCCCCCGCTCGGGATGGCCGGGGCGCGAGGGCTGCGGCGGCGGCCAAGCACCGCGAGCAGCCACCCCCAGCGCGAGGAGGAGCGACGCAGCGCCCCACGACGGCACCCGCCAAGGATGGCCGAGGCACGAGGGCCGCGACGTCGGCGGCGGCCGAGCACCGTGAGCAGCCAATAGTTATAGTACCATTCGTTACTATAGCTACTTGTTTGAACCGAGGTTTATTACTAGTAGGTAGTAGCGCTCCAGAGGGCCACCGACCCCTTAGAGATCAGCTCGATCAAAACTCAAAATGCTCTGAGAGGGTAACAATAATAAATGGCATTATATATTGCCCAGTGGACAGATCCCATGCATGCATTAAATTAATAGTTTGGCTACGTGCTGTTGTCGATTGTATATATAAGCTGCTATATAGCTGACGAGCGTTTTGGCGCTGACGTTGGACAAGGAAAGAAAAGATGGACATTTATACAGCGGGTGGATGGATCGATGATCGAGCTTGCATTGAGGTCTCGCTCGATGATCTGTCGGCCACGGAATCGCCGATCATCCATGTTATGCATGCCTCGGAAATAACGGATCATCGTTTATCCGTATTATCTGTACATAGGAATAGGAGTATGTATAAATGGAGTATACGAGAAACCTAGGTGACCAAATAAATATAATGCCGTTGTAAAAAAAACAAAAGCAAGCAAACACGCTCGATTATCACGACTAATGCACAGAGTATAAAGCAGTAGATCGAGTGGCGTTTATTTTGTACTGCCGGGTGACAGATAACTACTAATAATGAACCGGTCGATCGCTGGCCGTGGCCGGCCGGCCGGCCAGCATGTCTCTTGTGCGTGCTAGGATGATGCCTCCTGTCAGTCTTGTATGTATTTATTTTTATATATGTACGTATGTAGCAACCAAGCGACTGATACTCTCCCTCCGGTTGAAGTGAGATCCTTCTTGTGAACGAGAAGCCATCGTTGATCGATCGATGGGCGACAAGGCGACGCTGAGGCTCGCGAGGCAGGAGCTGGAGGACCTCTACCTGGGCGTGCCGGACGACTCGGTCGATCTCACCTTCAAGGACCTCGCCTCGTCCTCTTTGCCGGCGCCGGCCACCACCGCAACTGCTGCCGCATCAGCTGATGGTGCTGGTCAGGATGATGAGCTCGACAACAAGCAGCAGCCGTCCCTGGCCAGGTCGTCCACCAACATCTTCACCTACAGACCCTTGGAGGATCACTATGATGCCGCCGCCGCCGGCGGCGGCGGCGGCGGCGGTGGAGCCCTGCTGCAGCTGCCGCCGTCTCCTGCTGCTCCTCCAACGGCGCGCTTCCCTCACCACCATGACGACGACGACGACTATGACGATCAACAGCACCACTACGCAGCAGCAGCTGCAGTTGCAGGCACCACCACCGGAGAAGGCCGCCGGTCCCGGAGATCGCACGTGGCCGATGATGCCGCTGGAGGTCGCCACCACCGGCGTGCGGCGCATAACAGCAGCAACTACAACCGGCCGGGCATACCGCACTCCAACATCTGCGCGCTCTGCAACAACTACGTCTACCTCTTCCGCCATCGTTGCTTGGTACCAGCAATTGTTTGTTCTGTATATGCGTCTGACAGATCATTTGATGATCATAGATCAAGGATTTTTTACACAATTGATCAATCTGATCGATGAACATGATAAATATATATATCTAGGTGTGCGGTCGCGTGTACTGCCGGCGGTGCGTGGGCGCCGGCATGGGCGACATGACGGAGGGCCGCAAGTGCGTCGACTGCCTCGGCCGCCGCTACAGCCACAGGTACATCCACCGCGCCGGCGACACCGGCTGCGGCTTCTGCTTCTGGGGATACTACCCCAACGCCAAGGCCGTCACCGCACAGGAGCTCATCTGGGCGGAGAAGGGCCCCGCGCCGCGCAGGCGGCCGCGACCGCCCGGATCCTCCGTCTCCACCTCCTACGGCGGCGGCAGCGGCTACTACAGCAGCACGATCAACTCCGCCTCCATGAGCATGACCATGAACAGCGACAGCAGCATAGCCATGATGAAGATGAACGGCGGCGGCCATGCCTCCAGCGTCATGCCGGCATCAGCGTCCTCCTCCTTTGTCGCGCCTTTCCCACATAACCCTCACGCGCTTCCCCTCTGACTCTGATCTGATCCCTAAGTTCACCCCATACATTTTTTTTCTAGGAGCAGCTAGCTCGTGATGCGCACATTGCTTGTATAATTATTATTAGTCAGCGAGTCTGGTTTGGAAAATTTATGTTTAAACAGACTGTGACCATGCGTATGTGCTTTTGAATCCACCTATTTGAATTTTCTGCGGTGTACCTTGTGGTTTCAGCTGAACAGAATCATTGTTTTTGAGCGCCAAGGTCCAGAAAATGAATGGTACCGAGCCAGAGAAAGGTTAATTTGAACTGTGAACAGAAATTTTGACCACTTTTGAGTTGGAGAAAACTAAAAATGTGCCATGAAATGAACTTCTGATTGTAACTTCTAAATAGCATGGGGGCAGATGAAATTTGGGGAAAAAGTAGCTTAAGTTGGAGATCTCAAGACACAAGGAGAAAGTGTTACCACCCAAGTACCTGACGCTGATGCTTCGCCGGCTGAGGAAGAGAAGCGTACTCCGGGAAGGCGCCAACGGAAGATTAACTCCAAGGTCGGCATCTCGCCGTCGCCTAAGAAGAAACATCCAGTTCTACCCAGTTGCCGTGCTATCGATTCCTGCCATAGAAGTACGGTAACATCTGGTATCAGAGACACGATTCTGGCACCGCACGATCATCAAACCCGTCTCCAAATCACCATGCAGACCGACGAGCAATTCGATCGCATCCTCAACATGCTGACGGAGAGCAAAGAGGGGATTGATGAGCTCAAGCAGGCGATGCAAGAGAAGCACTCCGCCAAGGACGAATTCGACGCCTGGAAGCCTGAGGTGGACAAGACCGTCTCCAATCTCCAGATCGCCGTCGACAATCTCGGCTACCGCGACGAGCAGCTCATCGCCGACTCTACCCCGACCCTCAAGTGCGACGGATCCCCCATCGATCACCCGGGGCCTGTCCTCGGGAAGTCTTATCCCCTTCAGGCGTCGGCCACCGCCCATCTGGTGGCGTCCTCCTCCAAGGAGGCGGCGTCAGGGCCTCAAGGCCACCGCGTTGAAAATCAGAACTGGGGGACTGGATTTGGAACGGTTTATACCATTTCATCTCCACCTCCGGTCACAGGTGCGAACAAATTCCCAAACAAACCTTCTATTCCTTTCAGTTTGGAACCACCGTCACACCGTGACCAGAGTAGTATGCCCAATTGGCATCATGCTTTTTCTCAGCTGAATTTCCCTGAATTTGATGGTACAAATCCAAAACTGTGGATCCGTCGTTGTGAGACATTCTTTGATGTTTATTCTGTTGCCAAACATCTTTGGGTTAGTTTAGCTACTATGAATTTCATAGGTTCTGCAGCATTTTGGTTACAATCTATACAGTCTCGCCTTGCCACAATTAGCTGGGAAGAACTTGGTGCTGCTATGTGTGCTCGTTTTGATAGAGATGAGCAAAATCACTTAGCGTGTGTTCGTTTCCTAAGGTCTAAAGTTTAGACCCGTCACATCAAAGAGAATCTTGTCATTTAGAACTATTAAATAAAGTCTAATTACAAAACTAATTGCAGAACCCCAGGACTAATTCGCGAGACGAATCTAATAAAGTATATTAGTCCATAATTAGCGGATGATTACTGTAGCATCACTATGGCAAATTATGGATTAATTAGGCTCATTAAATTTATCTCGCGAATTAGCACCCATCTGTGCAAAAAGTTTTGTAATTAGACTTTATTTAATACTTCTAAACGATAAGATTCTCTTTGATGTAACGGGTCTAAAGTTTAGAGAGTAGAAAACGAACACACCCTTAGTCAGACAGTTTTTCTGTATCAAGCAAAACCACTACTGTGTCTGATTACATTGAGACTTTTGGTGACCTAGTCCACCAAATGTTGTTCCCACAATTTCACATTCTGTTATTACCAATCGTTTCATAGATGGTTTAAGAACAGATATTAGAGCAATTGTACTTGTTCATAGGCCACAAGACTTGGATGCTGCGAGTTTCTTGGCTCTTTTGCAGGAAGAGGTGTCTCTGGACCTTCCCCGGAGAGAATTCAAGACAGCTGAGCGCTCATCTTATCAGAGAAGATATTCTGCTGAACCCATCAAGCATATACTGTCTCCCTCTACTGTTACACCTAGCAGATCTACGCAATCTGCCCCTACTGAAGACAAAGGCACTCATGAGTCTGCCAAGTCAAGATCAATGGAAGATAAGATGTCAGCTCTAAAAGCTTATAGAAGAGCAAAAGGACTCTTTTACAAATGTGGAGAGAAGTGGAATCCTAATCATAAGTGCCCTACTGCTGTTTCACTTCATGCTATAGAAGAAGTTTGGCAAATCTGTTCTGAACCTTCACCTTCTGACTCTGAAGAATCTGACTCAGCTGATGATTTATGTGCTCTTTCTCTGCAAGCTGCCAAGGGCACTGAAGGCTCACAAACTATCAGATTGAGAGGTTTTGTCAACAATCTTGAAGCATTTATCTTGGTTGATTCAGGCAGCACTCACTGTTTTATCAATGAACAGTTAGCTATGTCCATTCCTGGCTGGAAAACCTTGATTACACCTGTATTGGTTAAAGTGGCCAATGGTAATATTTTCACTTGTACACATGAGATTCCCGAATTGATTTGGGGCATTCAGGGTCAAACCTTCAGAACAACAGTTAAAATTCTTCCACTGGGCAGTTATGATATGATCTTGGGGATGGATTGGTTGGAATCCAACGGTCCTATGCAGGTTCATTGGCAACGTAAGTGGATGATGTTTCAGTATAAGGGCAAGACCATCACACTTCAGGGAGTTCATACTGTTATGGGTTCTCCTATCAGTGACCAACAAGTTCAAGCCCTGATCAAGAATGACTCTATTCTGCATGTCATACAACTCAATGCTGTTGATGTTCAAACTGTTTCACCTGAATTGCCTCCTGAAGTCAGTCACCTTCTTCAACAATTTGCTTCATTGTTTGAAGAACCAAAAGGGATACCTCCCTCTAGACCAGGTGATCATCAGATCCCTCTTCTACCTGGTGCTCAGCCATTCAGACTCAGGCCATACAATTATAATCCTGCACAAAAGGATGAGATTGAGAAGCAGATTTCAGATATGCTCAAAAAAGGGTGGATTCAATACAGTTGTAGCCCTTTTAGCTCACCTATCTTGCTGGTAAAAAAGAAAACAGGTGATTGGCGCCTTTTGTGTTGATTTCAGACGTCTCAATGCTCTTACAGTGAAAAACAAATACCCACTGCCCATCATAGATGAAATATTGGATGAATTATTTGGAGCTTGTTGGTTTTCTTCCTAGGACATGTGCTCAGGATTTCACCAGATCAAAATGCAGAAAGCGGAAGAGTTCAAAACTGCATTCCAAACTCACAATGGCCACTATGAATACAAAGTCATGCCCTATGGGGTAACAGGAGGACCAGGAACATTGCAAGGGGTAATTGAATGAGATTTTATCTCCATTTCTTAGGAAGTTTGTGGGTGTTTTTATAGATGATATTCTATTCTATAGCCAAAGTTGGTCTGAGCATTTATTACATCTGGAACAAGTGTTTACCGTGTTGCAGCAACATCAGTTTCATGTCAAACTTTCCAAATGCAAGTTTGCCAAAAAGGAGTTGTGCTACCTTGGTCATGTCATTAGTGCTGCAGGGGTGTCCACAGATCCTAACAAAGTGGAAATCATAAAAATGGCCAACTCCTTCATCTGTCAAAGATATCAGAAGCTTTCTTGGTATGGCTGGCTATTATAGGAAATTTGTGAGAAACTTTGGTCTTATTTCTAAGCCTCTCACAAATCTTCTCAAGAAAGGTGAATTGTTCGTCTGGACTAGTGTGACTGAAGAGGCATTCCAAACTCTCAAGCATGCTTTCATCTCTGCACCTGTACTAGCAATGCCCAATTTCTCCAAGCAATTCACTATGCTCCACAGATGCTTCAGATTCTGGTGTTGGTGCTGTTCTTCAACAAGATGGCCATCCCATAGCATATATCAGTAAGGCTTTGGGAGTCAAATCAAGGGGATTATCAACTTATGAAAAAGAATGTCTTGCCATACTGATGGCCATTGATCAGTGGCGCAGTTACCTGCAACATTCTGAATTCATTATTAAGACAGATCAAAGATCCTTAACACATCTGGAAGAACAAAGAGTCACAATACCTTGGCAGCAGAAAGCTCTGACTAAACTCTTGGGCCTCTCTTACAAAATTTAATATAAGAAGGGAGTGGACAACAGAGTAGCCGATGCTCTCTCTAGAGTCTCTCATGAGCACATGTCTGAATTAGCTGCAATTTCTATGTCACACCCCACTTGGCTTACAGAAATACAGCATGCATATTTACAAGATGAAGCAGCAGTGAAACTTCTTTCTGAACTGTCTGTCTCCTCACCTGTTGGTTATTACTGTTTAAAGTCTGGCATTATATATTACAAACAAAGAATCTGGGTGGGTAATTATACTTCTCTGCAACAGAGAATTCTGCAAGCATTACATGCTAGTGCCATTGGTGGGCATTCTGGTTATGAAGTAACTTATAAGAGAATCAAGAGACTTTTTGCTTGGCCAAGAATGAAACATGACATCAAGAATTTTGTCTCTCAGTGCTCTGTTTGTCAACAAGCAAAATCAGAACGAGTAGCTTACCCTGGTCTTTTATCCCCTTTACCTGTTCCTGAAGGGGCCTGGCAAGTGGTGACATTGGACTTCATTGAAGGTCTGCCCAAGTCAGCTTCTTACAACTCTATTCTGGTTGTGGTGGATAAAATGTCGAGGTATGCCCATTTTCTACCTCTGACCCATCCCTTCACTGCATTCCAACTGGCAATGGTCTACATGAACAATGTTTTCAAGTTGCATGGTCTACCCACTGCCATGGTATCTGATCGTGATAGGGTGTTCACTAGTACAGTTTGGCAAGAACTATTTAAACTTACTGGTACTCAATTACGCATGAGCACGGCCTACCACCCGCAAACTGATGGCCAGACTGAACGGGTAAATCAGTGTCTTGAGACTTGCGTTGTTTTGTTCATGCTTGCCCAACCAAGTGGTCTCAATGGTTATCCTTAGAGGAATTCTGTTACAACACATCTTATCACTCTACTCTGGATAGCACTCCCTTTGTTGTGCTATATGGTCATGAGCCCAGGCAACTTGGTATTGATGGCATTGTAAGGAGTGGCTACAACAAAGATCCCTGATGCAACAGCTCCTACACCAACATCTACTTCGAGCACAAAAACACATGAAGTTTCAGGCTGACAAGAAGAGATCATCTCGTACTTTTGATGTTGGGGATTCAGTATTCTTAAAAATACAGCCGTATGTTCAGACATCTCTAGCTGCTCGGTCTTCCAATAAGCTCTCTTTCGGATACTTTGGCCCATTCTCAATTGACAAAATTGGCGATGTTGCTTATAAGCTGAAGTTGCCTAAGGGTGTACCATTCACCCAGTCTTTCACGTGTCACTTCGGAAGAAAGCTGTTCAACCAACCACCTTGGTAAGTCCCAAACTGCCTGACTTGTCTAATGAGTTACAGATACCCCAACTTGTGCTTGATTGTCACCTCCATCAACGCCAAGGTAAGATGATTGCACAAGTACTAGTTCGGTGGTCACACTAACCACCTGAACTGTCTACATGCGAAGATGAAGACGCTCTACGCCAGCAATTTCCTGGAGGTCCGGCTTGGGGACAAGCCGATTCTGAAGAAGGGAGGGATGTTACCACCCAAGTACCTAACGTTGTTGCTTCGCCGGATGAGGAAGAGAAGCGTACTTCAGGAAGGCACCAACGGAAGATTAACTCCAAGGTGTTTGGGTAAGACTGGGTTCGCTAGGCCCAGGCCCGTGTAATAATTTAGCCCAGATTCGAGGAATGTCGTGAGGTTAAATTCCACTCCCTGCGTGGAGAACAGAACGAACAGAACTTGTATCCTGAACAGACCCGGCGTGCAGGGTCGGCATCTCGCCGTCGCCTGAGAAGAAATATCCAGTTCCACCCAGTTGTCGTTGTGACAACCAACCTTATTAAGAGCATGGATTAACCCTAAGTAACTAGGGTTAAGAAGATGAAAAGGAAAGGAGAAAAGGAAAAGAAAGGAAAAGGAGTGAAGAGAAGTCAAACTGGATCAAATTTGGTTAAACTTTGACCAAATTTGAAAAGTTTGAATACTCAAACTCTCTGAAGGGTTTCAAACAGCATATTTTGATAAAATACATTCAAATTTAAGTATGGAATTCAAATTCCACAAGAAAGAAGTTGAATTCGAGGGGTCACATGAAAGGACAAGATGGCTAATTAGCCATTTTCAACGGCGTATATTTGGAAAAGTTGCTAAGCAAGTCCACCTTTGATCAGTATGGAAATGTAGTACAAAGTACATACTTTGCAATGGAGCCAAAGATGTATGTTTTGAAGGATAGAAGAATTTACTTGAAGGGCTCAAAGTTTGAAGGAAATAGTGAAACAGCTCAACACTAAGAATATTTCTAAGTGTGGCTATACAGTGATAAATGCTCAACTTGGAGCCTAAATAAAATGTGATTTTGTACATCAACCTTAGATGAAAAGTACTCAATTGAAAAGCTGGATATTTGGGAAGAAATTAGGTGCCATTTTTTTGGGTGAAAACCTTTGGAAGGTCATTCAAAATCAATTTCAAATACAGGCAGTTTGAATCAAAATGCAGAAATTTCAAGAAAAGCAGCCTGAACCCTTACTGTTCAGAACAATGTTAGGAAGGGTTAGAGGAAAACTCAGCAAGGGTGACTGAAACAAAATTCGTAGATAATCGTCAAGCCTACAACTTTGAGTTTTGGATATTTTGAAGTTCAGTGGAAGAATTTGGATAAAAATGCACTGCAAGAATCAGGTTCAGAAATGTTCAGTCAGAAACCGATGTACACAGCCAGGTTCAGAGAAAATTTTAGCTATGTTAGAGATGGAATTTGAAGTTGTGCCTGAAACGAAAATCATAGAATAGTTTCAGATCTACAAATTTTATTTTGGACTATTTTGAAGTTGGATTTTGGAATTGGGAGATAAAGAAGCTGCAAGTTTCTGGTTCAGGGCAAAAAGGGGCTGAATTTCTGAATCTGACTGAACCCGATGAATGCAGCAATATTCAAAGCAGTTTTTGAATGGTTTAGAGGCCAAATCAAGGAAAGTACCTGTAATGAAAGTTGTAGAGGAATGTCGGGACTACATATTTTCTGTTTATATTTTTCAATGTTCAATCGAAAAGTTTGGAGTTTTTGAGCTCGAACTTGCTGGTTCAGAAGGCAATCGAGGTCATTGAGAAAAGTTCAGACAGAACAGGGCAGTCGAGCTTATCCTCTCGTACGCTGCCGCCGCCGAAGTTCGGCGGGAAAAATTAAACAGCGCCACGCCGTCGGATCATGCCGAGGACAGCAGCAAGCTAGCAAGCATGAGGTGGAGGAAGGAGAGATCGGTTGGATGCGGATAAAAACCACCCAGAGGCTGCACTGTCTTCCTCCTCGCGCCATTCTTCCCCTTTGGCCGAGCTGTCTTCTCCAGCGAAATTCGCCGCCGTGGCTTGAAACCAGTCCAATTCCTCTCACACACCACCACCTGGTACCTCAACGACCAATTTGATCCGTTCCCGGGCAAAAAACACCGCCGCAGCACCTCCTTCGCCATCTTCTCCCTCCTCAATTCGCCGCCGTTTCGAGGCAGGTAGGCCGCCGGTGAGCGAAGCCGTCCCAATCCTTTGGTTCTGTTCTGGGTAGACTGGGAGGGTAAGTGAGGTTGGTAGATCGTGCTTGTGCGGTGTGCTGGCCTGTTCCGTGCCTTGGACGGCCGGAACATGTGACATCGCCATGGCCAGGCCGTGGCCATGGGCGCTGCTGCGGAGCAGCATGCTCCAGCCGCCCTAGGGCTTAATTGGTGGCTGTGGCTTGTTCAGGTGGGTGAGCTCTTTCTCCCCAGGCCTTTTGCCCGCGGGGGAAGGGGCTATGGTAGCCGGCCGCCGTGGCCAGGCCACTGGCCACCGCCAACGCTGGTGTGGTGTGCTGTTGAGGCGGCTGCGCGTGGGGAAAGTGGAGCCCAGGGGGTGTGAAGGTCGTGGATATGGCAGGCCTGGGCCATCGGCAAGGCTCGCCGCCGGCGAGGCCAGGGGCGCCGCCGCCAGGCCGAGACCTGTACGAGAGGAGGGGGAGGAGAAGGTCTGGCCCACCTGTCTGTGAAAGAGAGAGAGGGAAGGGTGGAAGTGAAAGAGAGAAGGAAGTCCAGGGGGTTTTGTGCAAAAAAATAGTTTAGATTTCTTTTTATTTGTTATTAACTTGTTTTATATGCTATAAATCATAGAAAACTCCTAAAATAGTCAAACCAATTTTATTAGGCTTTTTTATTTTCCTTTATGCATGAAAAATATAATAACCTTAGGTTTATAATAAGGTTTAATATTTATTTATTTACTTTATTTTAAAGGATTTAAATAAATACTTAAATTATTATTTCGTATAATTATAAAATATGGATAATTCTTAAATAATTATTAGCCATAATTCGGAATAATAATAAATAGGAAATTAGGATTTTCTTAGTGTAGAATAATTCAAACTTACTTTAAATAAAGGTTTAAAATTGTTTTAGGGTTTAAATAATTAGGATAAAATATGTTAGGGTTTCTAAAAGGGTAGTTAAGTGTTGGATTGCAACTTTATCAAGAAGGAAAGTTGTGATCCATTTTTAAAAAGTGTTTTGCATGCACTAACTCTGCATATCATATGTTTAGAGCTAGAAAGCAACGCTACCTAGGTCAAGCTCGTCGAGATGTCGTTTGAGGGTTCGGAAGAAAAGAAGTTGAGCAATTTAAATTTTGTCGAAGAACTCCAAGTCAGAGCTTCACTACGCGAAGAGAAGTCAGGCAAGCACCGGAGCATCTATGCCTACTAATTTCAATTAACTTATGTTACTATTTTATGTATTGCATTTGAATGCTTAGGTCTAGGAATTGCGTGATCAACCTATTTGATGCATGTATACCTTCCTTGATTAAGGACATCCATGCCACGTACTCAAAAAGATTAGTTAAACAGTAACCAACCGTAGCCTATACCTAACTCTAGTACCTCTGTACCATTATACCCAGTTAAGTTAAACAAGGTTCCTTTTGAATGCGCTCAATCAAGTGGAAGGTATGGCTAGTCGTTGAGTGCAGAGCAGAAAAGGAGTTCTGGCTCTGTCCTCACTTCCAGAAAGAAAGAAATAAGAAACTTATGGCATATTTAACCTTGATCAAGCGTTGAACATACTTGTCACATGCTGACATATGAACCAGTAAGCCCAGTAGCTTGGTTGACCTAAATTCTTGAACCAAGTTGCACCCCCACTCGAAGTGGAAATGGTGGAGGGATCGTAGCCTGAAACTTGTATTGAGGTTAGGCCCGACGGGGGGCCCAATACGGGGGTGCGAACCTGGGTGTTCGTAAGCTTGGTTCGGAGTTTAATATCTTTCTCACAAAAGGTTGCCACAAACGGTTTATGCGAAACTCGTACGTGACGTGTGGCCAGGTATCTCCTATAGGATGTAAAATCGATTCGAATCATCGCAGTTCTCGGTTATGAATGCCGATTGATCGCACTTGAACATCGCAGAATAACAGGATGCAATTATCATAAAAGTGGAGAGTGCTGAACCTAGTTTATTACATGCTGCTAGTTTGATGAGGTACTAGATGTTGTAGGTTATTGTTTTGTTGTTTCCTTACAGTAGATGTATAGTCCAAATATTTTCAGCCAACATACCAGTCCATTCAACAAGCCTTGCATATCCTTGAATCCTACTTTTATACTTGGTTAGTTAGGTAAGTCTTGCTGAGTACCTTCGTACTTAGTGTTTGTGCAATGTGTGTGTCAGCTGCTGCAGGAGAAGCCCAGAGGTCAAGACTTCAAGGCCTAGAGGGTATGTTGTGTCCATATACCTCTAGATGATTTGAAAACTTACTGTGATAAGACCAGTTTAACAAGCAAACCCTACGACCGTAGGATCTAGGTTCAAACTCTATAAAACTAGTTTGCACTAAGGTTTGTGCTTATTGTGTAATAAATCTCATCATGTTTTTCTGATCTACAGTCAACGTCTGTGTGTAATATCTGATGCTCCTATGCAAAACGATCATGTATGCATGTCTGATACATGGTTGTGTAGTGGTTGAATCGGGTGAAACCCGACGGACTACCGCATTTGTTCTATTTTAAGAGCGTTAGCTGGATTATCTTTGTAAAAAGGTGATCAGGCGCTCTTAAGCCAGGATAAATTGGTCGGTTCCGCCACAGCCGTGCTATCGATTCCTTCCATAGAAGTACGGTAACAGAAAGGGAGAGGTGCAATGATCCAATGGCAATTGTGTGAAAAGCATTGTACACTGAACACTTATTGTAGCCTTGAGGGAGGTGTAAAACTCATCAAATATTTGGAAAATACTAACCCACGTTTCAAAATAAGTAACAACTCTTACTTTATTGTCCAACGTTTGACCATTTGCTTTTATATAAACTTTGACGCGAAAATGCATTTCTAGGGTCGATCACAGGACCATCCTTAAATTGGCTCATTTGCATAGTCGATTACATAGCCCAGTCCTATAAACCTTTTTTGGCCGGTCTTGAAAATGCCTTTCTACAGTAGCATGCTTATAGTACTTTTCGTAACAAATTTAATAATACTTTCTCGCTTTATGTAATCAGTATTTAACAAATATTGTAAAAGACAAAGTCGTCAAGTATTTTGAAACACAGTAGATGTATATAGTTCAAATGTTTTCAACCAACAGACCAGTCCACTCAACAAGCCTTGCCATATCCTTGAATCCTATTTGTATACCCAATTAGTTGGGTAAGTCTTGCTGAGTACATTCATACTCAGTGTTTGTGCAATGTGTGTGTCAGCTACTGCAGGAGGAGCCCAGAGGTCAAGACTTCAAGGCCTAGAAGGTATGTTGAGTCCATATACCTCTAGATGATTTGAAAACTTACTATGATAAGACCAGATTAACAAGCAAACCCTACGACCGTAGGATCTATGTTTGAAACTCTATAGAACTGGTTTGCACCAAGGTTTGTGCTTGTTGTGTAATAAATCTCATCATGTTTTCCTGATCTACAGTCAACATCTGTGTGTAATATCTGATGCTCCTATGCAAAACGATCATGTATGCATGTCTGAGACATGGTTGTTGTCGGTGTTTTAACCTCCAAGCCCATCGAGGGATACCCCGAGGTGGTAGATTGTAGGTAGGGTGTCATCGAGATCAGAAACTCGAAGATTGATGAGGACATCAATCCTTTAGATATACACAACAATCCTCCAATGAGCATTCAAGGTCCAATTACAAGAGCTCGCGCGCGACAATTGAATTTAGAATTTACAATGAGCATTCAAGCACTTTTTTGTTTGGTTTTGGGAATAGATTGCTACCTTATGATTATGTTATGATTAGGAATCAAGGGGAGGACCAGGAAATACTCAAGGAAGGGCTTGGAGGCGTGGTGGACCAGCAAGGGAGCCCAAGCCGAGGTGGAGGCCCAAACCAAATCGACTTCGGGGCCGTTTCGGAGTCCAGGAGCAGTCTGCGCTAAAACTGGTCTCACGGTTGCATACAGGCTCGGATTTGGGCATTCTTTTTATGTATGGAAACTTAAGAAGATGATAGTTCCAATGGCTCTAGTTTCAGGCCCAAATTCATCTAGAGTCGTCGGGAATCGTCAAAGGAAGTTGACGTCCAGAATCTGATTTGGTGTTGCGACGCCGTATTTTGGCCTTTGGGCGTTGTATCGTGTTGGAACCCATTAGGGTTGCATCCAGGGGGTTTTGCATGACCCTAGACTCCATAAATCAGTAGCTGCTGCCTAAGATTAGGTTTTGGGTTTTGCTTTAGATTGATCTGTCTTCGAACAGTCGCCATTCATCGATTTGTGAAACCCCAACTTTGTGTGCTTAATCATTCGTCTGCAGTTTGTAACTTTCAATTGAGAGCTGCGTTCTTTCAAGTTCTTGCTTGTGTTCTTCATTTTGCAGGCAGGGATTAGCCTTTTTGGCAAGGTCAACCGGATTGTGACACGGTTGATAACTAGAGGAGTCGTGGTGCTAAGATTGCAGAGTTCGAGTCTGCTGACTTGAAGCCGGATCCGTGTGTCGTGCTCCACCAAAATTAGAGTTATCCTTCACCTGATGGAAGATTGGGCCCTCTAGTTCCTGTCAAGTGGTAATCAAAGACTTAGGTATTACTGTCAGGCTTACCCTAGTTTAGTTTATTTCGTTCCTCCCACAGTCCACGAAAAAGCCAAAAACAATACATGTAGCCATAGTTTTCCCTTATCCTACAACCTTGTGCTTAGCCTTTGCACAATTTGGATTCGGAGTCCATTCTGAGTTTGTGTCCTAGGTTTGAGTCTAGTTGCTGGTTTCTATTATTCCTGTTTCCCTTTTGTTTCATCAATCCATCCGCTGCCATTCCCATCCACAATTCCCCACCACAAATCCACTCAAAACCCTAATCCGAACGCTCTTCACGAAAATAGGCATAACTTTTCGCTCGGAACTCCGTTTGAGCTGAATTTTTTTTGTGCAAGTAAATGACTTAAAGTTACATATGAAACTCATACTGCCTTGCAGGATTGAGCCAAGATTATTTTTTCAAAATTCCATCAAGAAGGTTGTGTTTTTGAGCCGACAAAGTTGATAGAGTTTTCCTATGCACCTTGCTGAATTTCTCCAGTGGACATCTTGGTTCCGTTTGAGCTCAAAATTTTTGTGTTTCCTTCCTTTGTGCACCTGATTGAAAAAAAATATAGAAGAAAAATATAGAATAAAAAAATAAGAAAAAATACAAGAAAAAATAGAAAAAAATATATAGTGCACATTGAGAAGAGACCCTTGAAGTAGTGTTGTTTGTGCTGTTTTGCTGGTGCTGACGTTGTGTGGCAGAACCAACCTGAATTATACCGGCTCAAGTACACGAGTCCACTCCCGAGGTCTCCAACATGCTTCAAACGGTATAATCCCTTGGTCTGTCGGGTAACTTCCCGATAAACCACCGATACACAGGATCAAATAAGGTTACCTCACACGAAGGTGAGTCTAGAGATACAGTCACCATCACATTTTACATCACGAGGAAAGTACTTTACAAGAGTTTCCAACAATAGTGCAAAGTTCCAAATTTAGAAAAGTTATTATAACTGTTAGAGTTATGGTTTTTAGCAGCGGAAAACATACGCGATGACTTACGACACGTCGTCAAAATGGATGTCATGCTAAGCCCGAGCACGACATCACTCGATATCACCAGTGCTGGCCGGGGACGGATCCCATTCCACGGACTAATCTTCTGGAAGAGCACAGGGCCAAGACAGGGGGAGAATAGTAGTAGGGGCTCCAGAGACTTTACCTGAAAAACAAATTACTAGCAAGACTGAGTATACTAATACTCAGCAAGGCTTACCCGGGATTAGGTATACTTTAGCCTATAACTAGACTCATGAAGGCATTGTAAAGGCTCTAGGTTTATTTTCAGCTGAAAAGCAACAAAGAGTATAACTACTTTTAAGTTTTAGCTTTGAGATTCTAGCTTGATTAGCCATTCTAGGTAAGCACCTATACTAAACAAGCAAGGTATAGATTATCATCCATCAAGATTATTCCTTCAACAATTATACTTTTTACTCGATGTGGCAGAAGGAATAAGCAGTCTCAATCCTCGTGAGAGGCGGACGATCCGAATCGAATTTAACCTTGCAAGGTAAACCTAACTCACACGCTTGGAATACCAACAGGGCATTCCGAAGCAACTGTTTCCCTCATATTCCGGGTTATGGATCAGGGCCACCACAAGCGACTGCAGGACCGTACGCACATCACTCGTGCAGGACATACGTCTGTAGCGCGACTACAAAACCCGTATGTCAGACCCGAGGCCACCGGGCTGGGCACGTTACGAAGTTTAAGAGATTAAGCCCGTCTTATCTCTTATTCATTTTGTTTATCTCTTGTTTAACCCGTTTAAATAGGAGATAGAGCTAACCAACACGGAGAGGATCTACTCGAGATCAGTTCTGGTGTGATCCCTCGGTGGGGGTTGGTTAGCATCTTTGTAACTCTGACCTCTCGGATATATAAGGGAGGTCAGGGACCCCCCTCAAAACAGAGGATCATTAGGTCAGTCCACACCAAAGAGAATACAAACCACCATACAGGACGTAGGGTGTTACGCTCCGTGCGGCCCGAACCTGTCTAAAGTCTTATGTTCTTTGCACCTTCGAGTTCCTGATCTCGGCGTCTCCTCACCCAAAACTTACCACCTTGGGTATATCCCTCGGTGGGCAGCCGGTTAAACACCGACAGCAAGCGCGCCAGGTAGGGGAGCGCGTCGAAGATCCGCCGGCGAGCTTGATGGCATCTTTCAATTTCATCAGGTCAGGTCCCTCTCAGGGTACGACGTTCGTTTTTGGCTCATGGGTTTGCATCGCAGATGGTGCGGGTAGCTTTCGGCGATTCCTCGTCGACATGATGTCGAAAACCGTTGCTGCGGATCCTCGCAGCGGCCTCGACAAGTTCATCGATGAGCTCGACAACTTGCCGCTCCATGCTTCCGCGGCACAGGTCGAGATGGAATCTGTTCCAAGCTCGACTTCTTCTGGTGTCGTGACAACTTCCCCTGGCTTGGACTTGTTCCAATCTAGGGATTCGCATGGTCGGACTCAACCCAGCTTGTGCGAATCGGCCACTGATCTTCAGGAGGCCAACGCATCTGGATCCCTCTCCATGTTAGAGAAGGATCTGGACCTGCTGCTCCGGGACGGAAATCCTGAAGCCACCGCGTGTCGGGAGGCTTCGGGTTGTTCTGGCCCCGGTGATTTGGTGATCACCTCCTCGCCGAAGGGGCACATTGTGCATTGGAGGGGCATGATGCTCTCCAATCTACTCAAAGCAGAGAGCCGGCTTGTGGCTCACCTCGAGCCATTGCCCTTCCAAGAGGGCAGGCCATTGGCCACCGTGGCGGAGGGGTCGACAGAGCTAGTCGACGAAAGTTCTCATGAGCTTTCCTCCCGCCAGGTGCTGATGGCCGAAGAAGGCGAGGACGGTGGGGATCTTCCCATCGACAACTTTGACGTGATCTCCGAAGATGAGATCACGGCCAACGCCGGTAACGAGAATGACGCTGATCGTGAGGTACGGAGGGCCAGGAACAGGGCCCGCACAATCCGGCAGAGGAGAGCTAACGAGCGAAGGCGATCTATGCATCACGAGCTTGACCCCGAGTTTGCCGCTGTAAGCGAGCGGGGCTTCAGGACTCCGGTGGCCAACATCACCAGGGTCACGGCCATCCTCGAGCGCAGCCACGGCCCGGAGGTACGTCAAGCACTCCTCTATGCGCAGAGGGCCTGGATCCAGCTGGATCAACATAATTCGGCGTCCATTATCCGGGAAGAGCGCGTGGACGAGAGCCGAAGCCAGGCCCACAGTCGAACGGCTGGTGGTCGTCCTCAACACCAGATCAGCAACGACAACGCACGTGGGAGCCAGGCCCCTGGCGGGAGGCAACAGCCGCTGCAAGGGGGTCATCTGCGACAGGCCTGTCGACGGAGCCCTCGGCTCCGGCTAACTCCTCGGCATATCGAGTTCCGCCGCGACCTTCGATGGTCGCACGCGACAGCAGTCGCACTTTTTCCAACACAGTCGATCCGTTCGACTGGCCTACACCTAGTACGTTGGAACGGCTCGCATAAAGAGCTACATCGACTACATCCTGAGTGGCTGCACTCAGAACAGTCTTGTTTTTGCCAAAAAAGAATGGCAAGCTCGCGGCGCTGCCCGCACCTGCTCCTTGCAAGCTTGATCCGTCCGTCCGGGTCTTACCTAGCTTACGGAGCACGCTCACAGAGGGAGCGCTCTTCGACTACACTCCGAGGCATCCTACTCGGGGTAGTCCCTTTTTTGCTCTATGCACGGCAACCCCGCGACGATGCTCGCGTTCTTTCCTAACAAGTCTAGACCCGCTCGATCGAGTTGTGGCTACTCTGTTAGACGAGTTCTAGCTGCCCTTCGGGTCGTTGCACCCCGGGACGCGTCTACTACTTGAGTCTCGTAAGCCTGGATCGGAATTCAGCCGAGACACGCAAACAAAGTAGAGATGTCGAGGGAAGCATTTCAATAAGAAAATAATTAAGTGTTTCATATACCCTAATCCTGCAGTACATTGTGTACAATTTGTTCTGCTACAGGTTGGGCCTCTTGCAAGTACTCTTCGAACCGCTCGTCTGTGCAGTCCGCCGCCATCCCTTGCGCAAAGATGCTCAGCTGCGCGTTCGACACGAAGGACTTTACATAGGCGAGGGCATTACTCACGCACGCAATTGGAGCTTTGGATAAGAACTTGAGCATCTTCTTCGGGGCTTCGCGGAGTCGCTCCAGCAGGGGCCGCGGGCCTGCGTCGCCTTCTTCTGGTGGATCCACCATGTCCACCAGCTCCTGGGCGGCCCCCCGGAGGTCCTCCAGCTCCTTGCGCTGCTGCTCGCCCTTCTCGCCCAGCGTTTTGACTTGCTGAAGGCAGTTGACGAACTGACATTCAGTGTCGCCGATCACCTTCTGCAGCCTTTCGACATCATCTGTACGTCGATACAGCATATTCTTCACGTCAGTAAGCAGCTCCTCTTTGTATTTCGTTATTTTCCTAAGCTCTGTGGTAAGGGTACTTCAGCATCTAATGGGGAGTTACTGAGGAAAAGTACTCGAGGGGAGCGGGGGCCTACCTTGGTGCGCCTTCTTCTCTGCCTTGAGCTGCTCCTGGTACTCTGCTCGTTGCTCCTTGAGCTGTTGCTGGAGCTCAGAGTTGGCCTTCTCGAGGTTCTTCAGGTCATTCTTGAGCAGCCAGGTTTCTCGAGTTCTTTCGTGCTTCAGCATGTCCAGCTCTCGCTGCAGATAGCAATTCTTGGTAATCTCCTCGGAGACGCGCTTGTCCAGGGCAGCCAGTTCTCGCGCGTCACTCACAACCGCGTGGAGTTTCTCCGACTTCTTCTGGGATTTGGTGATTACATGCTGCGCAAAAGGCAGAGATTGAGTCACAAACAACTCACCAATGTGCACATCTGGAATATTACCCGAACACTACCATGGAGAAGTCGTATAACTCCTTGAAGGTGCTCTTGAAGGTCTTCAGATTTTCGGCCGACAGCAGAAGGTCGTCCACCAGGTTGGTGGTGATGACGTTCTGGTGCCCCGGCCCGGCCCTCAGCAGTTCACGGGGATTCCCCGAGGACCCGGCGGCATCCCCGGACGGCGGCGGCTGGACACCTGCAAGCACACAACGTGGTCAACACATTACGCCCAAACCTCGGCAACCAGCCGCAGGCGGGTAAGCGCGTACCTGTGCCATCAGTATGAGCGGCGTCAGGGATCTCGACTTGTTCCCCGCCACTGGGTCCGGCTCCCTCTTGTCGGGGCTCGGGAGGCGGCAAGTCGGGGAGCGCCGCATCCACTTCAGGGGCCACCTCTGCGGGTACCGGCCCCTCAGGCGCCAAGGGCTCGGGGGCTGCAGCAGCCGAGGCAGGCGCCGCAGCCGTGCCTGGTTCCAGCTGGAGTTGCACTGCGCTTGCAGCCCTGGCGATGTCGACAACATTGTTATCCAAGTGGGCACAAGCAGGATCTTCAAGCGATTGAAGGAAAACTTACAGTGTCGACTTCTTCTTGGCGGCCTTCTTCACCCGCCAGGCCCGTCGGGGAATGCCCGTTGCTGATGGCGAGGCCTGGTCGGCCGATGGAGGGGTCCCCGCCACGGCGATTGTCACCGCCACGGTGGCAGAGGGGCCTGCCTCCACCCCTTCGGGTTCAGTCCCGGGTGGCAGAGCAGGGAGACTGCAAGGGGACGCTGTCAGTATTCAGCATCATGGATACTTTGCAACTGGCCAAAACAGCAACTCCGTACCTGGAGGACTCGACTTCTTGGGCCTTGCATTTGTGCACCTGTCACTGGCCCTTCGGCACCGGTGGCAGAGCGCGGCCAACTCCACGCTCTGGTCGGAGGAGTGGTCCCGGCGCGGTTCCCCTTCGGCTCCTTCACTCGCCTGCGAGTCCACGCACTCGGTGGACTCGCTGCTGCCTTGAACCGCAGCAAGGCGAGCCGTCTTGGTGGCAACGGCGGCAGCAGGGCGTGGTCCTCCTTTAGCTTCTTCCCCCGCTTGCGAGTCCACGCATTCGGCGGACTCGTTGCGGTTTTGAGCCGCAGCAAGGCGAGCCTTCTTGGCTGCCGTGGCTGCAGAAGGAAGGAGGTGATACGCTCGGGGGAGGTCCGGCTGCGGCGGGTAGCTGCAGTACAGCTCCGAGTGTCCCTGCAGAAAGTTCTTCAGTTCAGCACCGGCTCAGTAGCCGATTTCTTCAGTGAAAGAAGTCGAATACTTACCGGCGGGGGTGGATATTGCGCGGAGTATAAGGTGGGCACGTACGGCACGGTGTTCACGTCCAGCAGCACCCGCTGAACCCGCTGGAGCGCGACTTCGTCTGGCACCTCCTCTGTGCACATGCGAGAAGGGTCAGCGGGGCCGGTGTACTCGAAGCCCAGACAACAGCGCTGTTGGATGGGTTGGAAGCGGCGCTTGTAAAATGAGAACATGACGGAGGCGCCGGTAACTCCCTCCTTCTTCTGTGCCTCGATGGCCTCCAGCAGCTCTTTGACCTGTATCATCTCCATGCCGGAGGGTTCAAGGTTCCATTCCCCCCTCACCACTGGTGGTCTGCTCGACTTCGTCGGCAGGGGGGAGCATGGTTTTCGATGTAAAACCATAGGTTTTTCCATCCAGGAAGGTTGGAGGGGAATTTATATGAAAGGTATTTTTCACCGGCCTGCTGTCGCAGTTGGATGCCGGCGCCCCCCACTACAGCAAGTTTTTTCGTGGTTGGCTGGGGTTTGACGCGGAAGAGGAAGCGGAATAGATCCCAGTGGGGTTCGATTCCGAGAAATGCTTCACAGAAATGGATGAAAATGGAAATGTGGCAGATGGAATTAGGGTTGAGGTGATGGAGCTCAATCCCGTAATAGTAAAGAAGGCCCCGAAAGAAGGAACAAGTGGGGAGGGCCAATCCCCGTTCGGCAAAATGGTAGAATGTGACGATTTCGTCGACATTCTCCATGGGGAAAGGTTCACGGAAAGAGGGGCGCCAGTTGACAAGGTTTTTCTCTTGCAGCAACCCCTCGGAAACCAGTTTTTTCAGATTGTTGAGGGAGCACTTACTGTGTGTCCACTCCGCGATCGCTGGCTCCGCATCCTTCTTCATTTCCTCGATCTCTGATTTCTTGGACGCCATCTCCGATGCGCTGGCCACGAGATTCTCAGGGGCTGCGGGGAGAGGGGCGGGGAGGTCGGAGCGGGAGATTTCTCTTGGGGGAAGGCGGCGGTGCTTGGCTCGGTTTGGGGAATTTTTGTGACTTTTGATGGAATGCAGATTGAAAGCGTGGTTTTTTCCTACAGTTATCGCGGGGTTAAATAACCAGCGGGGTGGGGAGAAGTTACTGTTCTGAAGTTCAAGAGTCACTTCTGAGAATATTCCGAATCTGAGGGGTCGTTTGATGGATTGTTTGGATTGGACATTCGATTAATCATTTTTTCAGGGTTTGTTTGCCTGAAAAAAGCGTTTTTTTCGAATTACTCACCTAATACCCATCATCTGTACCATCGTTTTGGTAATTTGGCAAGTTGTCATTTTTAGCCTGCATGCCACGGTTGTCGGATCCTTATCTCCAAATTTTGTGGATTTGGATTCAAGGCTCGGGGGCTGCGGGATATGTGGCATCGACTACTTATTTTTCAAATTTCTTTGAAGGATAAAGCAGATTACAGACAAGTGGGACCCTCAGCCTGATTCTCCGATTCAACCTAAGGCTCGGGGGCTACTCCATATGGAGTGCAATTTTTAAATCGCACGCCATGACAAAAATTCGGGGCATGAGCACCTCATAGCTTCGATGCAGCCAAACAAGTACTCGAAGAAGGACTTCAAGACGAATCATCAGAAGAAGTCGAAGATTGCTTCGAAAGTACTCGATAAGCCTGCAGTACTCAGCTACGAAGAGCTCGGGGGCTTGTCAGACCCGGGGCCACCGGGCTGGGCACGTTATGAAGTTTAAGAGATTAAGCCCGTCTTATCTCTTATTCATTTTGTTTATCTCTTGTTTATCCCGTTTAAATAGGAGATAGAGCTAACCAACACGGAGAGGATCTACTCGAGATTAGTTCTGGTGTGATCCCTCGGTGGGGGTTGGTTAGCATCTTTGTAACTCTGACCTCTCGGATATATAAGGGAGGTCAGGGACCCCCCTCAAAACAGAGGATCATTAGGTCAGTCCACACCAAAGAGAATACAAACCACCATACAGGACGTAGGGTGTTACGCTCCGTGCGGCCTGAACCTGTCTAAAGTCTTGTGTTCTTTGCACCTTCGAGTTCCTGATCTCGGCGTCTCCTCACCCAAAACTTACCACCTTGGGTATATCCCTCGGTGGGCAGCCGGTTAAACACCGACACCGTATTCCTGTCTGCCATGCAGAACGTACTCCCACACGTCAGTGCGTGAAAACATAAAATAAAAGTCGAGTGGTGGAGACAAGTCCATTTGCCGGGCCACTCGGGTACTAGGCTTACCGCTTACCATATTTCGCGGTATGTGGCTAGTACTTTCAAAAGCTTAGCCACCACTACCACACATTTCGACCTTAAAACTTTTATCAAAATAGACAGGGTAATCCTCAGGTCATGATACAGCACATGACCCTGTCCATCATCCTTATAGTGGTTGCAGAATTGTAAACAAACAACTCCTATATCGCGTGAGTGACAGGAAATCACCCGACTTTTACCGGTCCTATTTAGCAGAGCATCTAAACGATAAGGACTCGGTACAATACATTGGATTCCTAAGGTTTTATGCAACTAGGGTTTCATTTCAACTCCTAGACGTAATGCAAGATATATAAAGTATAAGATTGCGTATTGTAGTAATTTGAAATACTGGGTTATGCACCGGGGCTTGCCTTTACTGGTGGGACTGGAGTCAGGGATGTTAGTTTATTATCTTCCGAACTTTGGTTCGGGGCTTCCGATAATCCTTTGGTGATGTTCACTTGGTCTTCAGAAACATCCTCTGCAGATTCCTGGGAGATCTTGTAGGTACCGTTGCCGAAGTAGACGTATCTAAATGCAATGCAACATTACATTCAAGGTGTGTGTGGCAGAACCAACCTGAATTATACCGGCTCAAGTACGCGAGTCCTCACTGAAAGACTACCTCGTACTTCAAACGGTATAAAACTATTGGTCTGTCGGGTAACATCCTGATAAACCACCGAACGGAGGATCTAACAAGGTACCTCACACGAAGGTGAGTCCAGAGATACAATGCCAAAATATATTACACCACAGGCAGTTGTATTACAAAAATGTACAAAGCATCATTAGCTCCCATAGAGGAGAGATTATTACAAGACAGGTTTTAGTTTCTAGTCAAAGCAGCGGAGTTTGGAAAAACGTAAACATTTTACACGTCGTTATTACAGATATCATACTAGCCCTGGCATGATATCACTCGGCGGAATCGGTGTTGGCCAGGGACGGATCCCATTCCACGGACCAACCATCAGGCAAAGGGTAAGGCCACGGTGTAATGAATGCTGGCTCCTCAGAAGGATTACCTGGAGTAAATCAACAAAAGCAAGGCTGAGTATACTAATACTCAGCAAGACTTACCCGGAATTGGGTATACCTTAGCCCATAACTAGACTCATGATGGCTTTTAGCTGTGGGAAGGGTTTTCAGCTGAAAAGCAACAAAGAGTAGATCCTTATTTTCAACTTTTAGCTTTCAGGTTCTAGTTGATTAACCATTCTAGGTAAGCACTTATAACTATTCAAACATGGTAGAATGTTTACTCAAACATCATCTTTGATAATCACATAATTGCTCTTGTTACTCTATGTGATAAAGGGGATAAGCAGTCTCATACATCGTGAGAGGCGGACGATTCTGAATCGAGATTCAACCCTTGCAAGGTAAACCTAACACACACGCTTGGAAAACCACAGGGTTGTTCCGAAGCAACCGTTTGCCTTTCATTCCGACTCGTGGATCAGTGCCACCACAAGCGACTGCAGGTCATACGCACTTCCAAAGTGCAGGACGTACGTCTGTAGCGCGACTACAAAACCCGTACTCCTGGTTGCCCAGCAACACGTATGCCTACACGTCGAACAAAGTAACCAAAAGAAGCAAATACATGTGGTGGGGGGTATCTCCACTCCTCGGGCCGATTGGTTACTAGGCTTACCGCTTACCATATTTCACGGCATGTGGCTAGTACTTTCAAACGCTTAACCACCGCTACCACACACTGCGACCTTAACAAATTCATCAACACAGACGGGTATCATCTTGACCATGATACCTCATAAAACTCCCGTCCGTCATCCTTATAGTGATAACAGGAATGTAAACATTACAATTCCTATATCGCGCGAGTGACAGAAAATCACTCGACTTCTACCGGTCCTATAAGCAGAGCAGCTATTCGGACTCAAGTTCTAGTGTTCAATACATAGGTACCTGGAAATATGCAACTAAAGTTTCCAAACAATTCCTAAGAACTTAATGCATATAGATTTGTATAAATAATATAGGTTGCAGTGTAGTAAAGTAGGGGTTATGTCCGGGGCTTGCCTTCGCTGGTAGGGTTGGGGTTAGTCAAATTATTCTCTTCCGAACCTTGGTTCGGGGCTTCAGAGAAATCCGCGACAAGATTCCCGGGGTCTTCAGAATAAACTTCTTCTTGTTTCGGGATCAGCTGATAATCCCCGTCAGTGAGAGTGGTCGAGTCTATATGAGATGCAAAGTTACAAGTTATGAAATTGTATGTATATTTCTATACTAATTCACAATAAAGTTGCAATCCAACTTAAGAAAATTCACATCATGACGATAATCTAACTACCCTGCACTGGGCAGTCATTTATCAAGCACTAACTAGTTTACTTAGATACATTATACATCAATCTTATCTATGTTAAGTATTTAACTAGTGGCATGGGGCAGCAAAGTGGTGTGGTTCCTAATAATTATTTATATAAAAGGAACTTTATGTATTGATTTCACTAATTTATATGGACTTTAAGCTACTATTATATTGCAAATCTTATATCTTAAATTATTTAACACTAATTCCTAGTTGAAAACTTAATAATATGTTGCAATAATACAAAACAGAACCTTAATATATTTTTCATGACTTTTGAACATTTAAAAGTGTATTTATAAATTATACTAAGGACTACATATTATTTCTAATAAAACTTGTACATTAAGAAAATAATACTAGAGTACAAGATTAATTATTTTTCTTCAATTCTACATGTTAAAAGAAAATTATCATCACTGGTTTTATTATTTTATCATTTTTCTATGAATTACTATACATTTCCTAAGCCTACAAGCAACCAAATTTGATATTTAAAACAAACTATCAAACCTTCAGAAACTGCAGTTGATCTTTTAAGTAAAGTTGTAGATCTTTATCTAAGGATTCCAACAAAATTTAGTTTACAATTTTATGATTTTTCCTTGAAGAGATATAGCATTTCTAAGTTGGCAGCAAAATTTACATAAGGAGGTCCCTCGGCACTATTCATCTGAGTCTACTCCTTCGCACAAAACCCCCTGGATTTCTTTTCCTTCTAACCCGAAGCCCTTGGCCGTGAACCCGAACAGAGCAAGGTGGAGGCGACCGTGTTCCAGCGACGGTGGTCACCGGCGGCGAGGTTCAAGGGCAGGGAAAGGCTCAGGGTCTTACTGTGGTCTCGTTGCGCTACTTGTCGTGGACGGGGATGGCCGGAACAGTGGAGTTCGACTTGAGCCCGAGGTGACGGCGGAGGGGTCACCGTCGACGGCGGAGCTCCGGTGGCGAACGTTGGCAACCGACCTGTGCAAAAGCTTCAGTGAGACACGGGGAACGTGTAGGTACTATCAATTGGAAGAAGACGTGCTGGATTAAAGGAGACCGACGGAGACCGAGGTGGCGGCGGCGAAGAAGAACGCCAGCGAGCGTCGGGGAGGCTCTGTGGTGCACTAGGGAACCAATGGATGGGTCGAACAGCTTCAGGACGATGATGTGGTGCTGGCCAGAGAGTCGTGGTGGCGTGAGAGTACCCGGAGCGAGCTGCCCACGGTGGAGGCCGAAAGCGGCGGCGGCGGCGCTCGTCGGGGACAAGGCTTCAGTGGAAATTGGGGAAAATCAGTGGGTCGTCGAGCACGAGCAAGACACGGGGAAGCTGGTGCGGGTGTTGGTTGGGGCGGAGGAGGTCCGGTGTGGGCTGCCCACGGGCGTGCTGTGCATGGCCGGAGTGGAAAGAGACGGCGGCGGCGGAATGCAGCTCGGGCGCTCGGAGTTGAGCACTGGGGGTAGCAGAATAGAATGTAGGCGTTGGAGTGGTGTTGCTGCGTGCGAGAGAGAAGGCGTTAAGGCACCGGGGTGGCCTGTCCACGGTGACCAGGAGGTGGCGGCCGGCGAACAGTTCTGGGACGTCGTGGCGTGCGTGGGAGAAGCCACCAGGGGAGAGGAAAGGGGTCGGGATCGAAGGGAAACGACGCGTGGATGTGTGCTGCAGCTGGAGGTGGAGCTCGGGAGCCTGCGCCGGCGGTGAACGGCGGTGGCAGAGCGGGACAGACGGGGAAGCGGCGGTGGTCAGAGGAGGAAGAAGCAGACTGGAGTCAGAAGGGCTAGTTTGTGATTTCTAAAAAGTTCAGGGACTCCTCTGTAAACTAAAATTTCCCACTGCTACAAAATCCTAATGAGGAAAATGTCTAAAGCAAAGTTGTAGAGAATTTCAAATACTACAAGAATGCTTTAGAGCTTGAGTTCAAAATCTCAAAGGATACGGTTTTATTTTGAACTTTTGATCACAACTCAAATTATAAACTTTGTTTTACAATTTTAACAAAATGCTCTAATGTTTGGGGTCTCTTTGCAAGTTTTTCTGCAGTAATCATGACTAGCTCTTTTTACACTTTAGCCCTTAAGTAAAACTAAGTTTTACTTTTATCTCTCACCCATTTTATATGTAAGTCCTTATATCTTTGTATTAATCACATAAAGGTCCTTAATTTCATATAAAGTCTATTCCCCTTAGGTTTATTTAACTTTTGCTCTTTTCTTTTCTATAACTAGCTGAAATTTGACACTTAAGAACATTTTCACACACTTGCACATAAGCATTTATAAAACTCATAATTTACAAATATACCATTATTGCTTTGTACAACTTGTATACACTATAACATGCTTACATATAATACACCCAAACTTAGTATCTAGTTGTCTAACTACCTGGATATTACAGTGTGCACATAAACTACCTTACTTCACAATACAATTGCAATCTAGCATTCATATAACACACTATTCACATAACAATCAAAAAGATCTGAACTAAACCTAGACAGAGCTATAGGGAAACAACTATTTAGAATCAGCTATTTGTTGAGGGTTACAATAGAGCTGATTGGAAACAACGGGGGTTTAGCTGATTGATGAGTGCATCGGGTTCCTAGATGATCGATGAAAGCATCAATTACTTTGGCAGGAGGAGGATTCCTAAAGCAGTTGTCTTAACTGAGATGTGCTTAAGTGTTATTTTAGATAACTAGGTGTGGTTGTATCGACTCGATTACGTCAGCACAACTATTGGGTGACGTACAGCCGACTGGAGCATGGTTAAGGATATGGGACCGATAGATATATAGCCGATTTCTCAGTCGATAAATCGACTGATAGAAGTATATGGATAAGGATGAGAAAACTAAGGATTGATCGGCCATAACTGATATGGAGAGCAACTAAAATCGGCTTGGGTCGACCGATGGCAAGAACCCTAAGATTGTGTGTGTCTCTCCGATACATCGACTCTGTGCAGTCGAGGTAGTACAGAACAAAAGGATTGTATCGGCAGTAGCTGATACTAGAAAGGTAACAATCGTATCAGCTAACCAGTCGATGGTAGAAGTATCGACTGACAGCTGTGACACAGGAAAATCATAACTTAAGGAAACGGATGCTTAGCGGCTGAACCAAAAGCTGATGTTGAAACGCAGCTGCAGAGATATATAAGCTAAGCAATAGATGCACATGAATTTAACAAAGACCTTTACACGAAGAGAAACTTAAGGAAACGGCAATCAAGACAAGAATAACGTCTTGACGGCAAGGATATGAGCACCAGGGTGATAGGATCAACTAGATATCACACCCTATAATTTATCTTCCAGCTATAACACATGCATACAATATAAGGTACAAACAAAGCATTTATTCCCTAACATTTAACCTAGACCACAAATCAGGACTTTCAATTCAAGAGCACAACATAAAACTTGCAGAGTTTGACTTAGGATTTCAAACAAAACTGATTTTACATTTTTATGAACTTCCTATGAAAATCTATGAAATGTAGAAGTTCATCGATTAGAAATACAGAAAACTTTGGAAATTTTACAAAGAACACCCTAGAACTTTCTAAAACATAGCAGTTAATTCCCTGGTCCGGGAAAACAGATAACAGGAAGTTAACGATGATATTCCGGCAAAGGAGTCGCCGGCATTAAGAAGATTCAGCGAATTAGGGCAAACCTTGGGTAGCCTTGGTTATGAAGGGGAACACGCGGAAAGTGAATTCCCGCGGTGAACAGGATCGGCGAAGAGAAAAGCTCGACGATGACTAGATTTCGTGGATGACGAAGGAGTCTTTCGAGCATGGTTGCCGTGTGTGGAAGATAGCCGAAGGAGTAGTCTCCGTGGTGACTCATGGTCTTGCTTGGCGATCGACGAGGAAAAGGTGCTGTTGGATGCCGTGAATTCATGGGAGAAGCCGATAGGGCCGGATTGGTTCGCTATACCATCTCTTCCGCGAACCTTAGGGTTTTCCGGCTCACGGGCTGAGTCTTCTTTGCTCATGCACATGCACTGCAGAAACACATCCGGTATGCCTGTGCAGTCACTTGCAGGGCCGCCGTACCTGGCTGCAGCTCCTGTGCGTCACTCTTGCTTGCACAAGGTGTAGCTTTGTCTCCTTTTCTGTTACCTGCAATGTCATCCGAATCGGCCTACCACTGCCACAGGCAGAATGCTTCTGCTCCATACTTGCGGATGCGCTAGTCCAATTCAGTCCGGACCTCCGCCTTCGTTTAGCCGTGCCACACTCGCCCCTTCTGCCTCCGCAAGAACCGAAGCCTGCTCACACCGGGGCTATCTCCATATCTTCCGCGAGCAGTCCGCAGTGCCGCTTGACCTCATTCGCTACTTTCCCTTTAACGGTCTCCGACGTCCTCCACGCGCGACTCTACTGCTCCCTGGGCGGGTCTGCCTGCAGCTGCCGCATTACAACTCCTCTCGCCTCACGCGCGACCTCCCTGCACATCGTCGCCCTGCCCGCTGTGCAGCTGCTCCTCTGCTTCCAGCTGCCGAACCCGTGTTCGCCCGGCCTTGCCGCGTCACTCCCGCGCTCGCACACGCGTGTTCGCGCCACCTGGGCCTACTCCTGCCCCGGCCGAGCCACTCGCGCGCGCGCCAACCGCGCCTCCAGAGCCCTCCGCGCGCGCTCCGCTCAACACCTGCACACGCTACCGGCTTCCGCTGCGTTACCGCGCGTATGTTCGTGCCACCCGCTCGGCGCCGCTCACATTCGCTCCTGCACTGCCAGCCGTGCCGCTCACGACTTCGCGTCCACTTCCTGCGCGACATGCGCCTTCACTCGCCCGCGCGCACGCGCTTGCTTGCGCCACCAGGGCCTGCTTCCAAGCCGCGCTAACACCTGGCCTGCCTCCACTGCGCTGCGCCCGCTACGGCCGCCGCTCACCTCCGCCCGGGGCCCAGCCACTGCCGCCAGCCACCCCGACCTGGTGCCGCTCGCTCGCGCGCCACCCGAGCCAGCGCCGCCCACCGCTCGGGCCGAGCCGCCCTCCTGCGCTTGCGCCGAGCTGCCCCCCCTGCACTCGCGCACGTCGCTCGCCTGGAGCCGCCTACTCCCGCGCGCCGAGCCAGCGCCGCTGCCTCCCGCGACGCCCGCGCCTTGCACCGCGCCAGCTCGCGTAGCGCCGCCCCGCCTGGGCCTGCCAGCCGCGCGCCTGGCTGCCGCCGCGGCCCACCGGCCGAGCCGCCCGCTCTGGCCCCGCCCGAGCCAGCTCGCCCGGCCTTCGCGCACGCCTGCGCTCGGGCCTGCGCCCGCGTGGGGCCGCCCGCGCGCCACCAGCCGCCGGCCGAGCCCATGCCGGCCTGCAGCAAGCAAAGGGAGGGAGGTGGGGAGAGGATAAGGGAGAGGAAATGTGACTGCCAGTGAAAGAAAAAGGGAACCGTGTAGAAGATGAACAGAGAGAGAAGAAAGAGGAATGGTTTTCCCCAAGGGCTTATGCACAATATGGAAAAACTGCAGGGATCTATTTGTAAAGTAAAATTTCCCGTTGATTTAAAATCCAAATGAAGGAATGCCTAAACGAAAGTTGGAGAGTTTTTCAAACTCTACAACATTGCTTTAGGGCCCAAGTTCAAAAACTCAAAACTTGTATTTTTAAACGTGAATCTTTGAATAAAAGTTGGATTTGAATTGCTTTTGTCCTAAAGAATGAAACTTTATAAAATTCAGGACCTAAATGCAAGCATTTATGACACGTCATGATGACGGGATAAACTCGTCATTATGATTGGATAGACATGTCATGATGACTTGCACTTTTACACTTTAGCCCTGAGTAAAATTGAAAGTTTCTTTTGTAAATCAAACATTTGCATAAAAGGACTTGTACTTTTATAAAATCACATAAACACCCTTATTTTTACCATTTTACCCAAACTTTTTACCCACTTCAATACATGCATTTCAAATGCAACTTTCAAATAAACATGTATTTTTTTACAAGGGATAACATAAGAAAAATATGTTTACCAAAACCACCTTTCACTTATTTTGAAATTACCCTAATCCAAATACGTTTTGCAAAAACAACCCTAGGTTTTTCTGTAATTACAAAAATACCCCTTTTTACTTGCACTTTAAATTTTCAAAAACTTCACATAAACACACATAAGCTTTATACAAACAAACACATATTTCACACTAACAAAATATATCTAGTATTGCAAGTACACGAACTGTCACACGTTGTCTTTTCATACTTGGTGCTATCCTTGTGATCTCCCTTACTTCACATACCCCTTCTTGGTAATTTATATAGGCCAGCAACTAGGACTAGTGCCTTTAGACTTTTATTCAGCACTGCTATATGTCTCTACATTGTGTGCCACTTACATATATATTTTTGGCCTCCCTCCCAAGCTCCACATACATTTTCTTCAGATCAGTACAACAAAGGACCTTGCAATCTTGGTACCACTTCCTCACAGGTATCACGAACCAGCCACCGGTTGTACCATCCACTGCTTGCGTTGGTAAGAACTTGGTAAGAACTTGGTAAGACATGTGTGAGGGTGTGATTCCACCAACCAATCCAATTAGCTCATAGGGCCTTTGTTGATAACTAACCATGCCAGACGACGTGCCTATTTTGTCTAGTTAGTTGCAGGAACTGAAGGACTTCATGATTGACGAGATGGGAAAGTTAACGAAGGAAATCAGGGACGTCAATGTTACGATTGAGCGTGTGGACAAGCGAGTGTCCACCCTGATCGGACGGGTAGAAAAGCTTGAGTCTGACCCCGCCAACACCGAAGAGACTGAAGTTGCCTATGATTCTGATGGCTTGCCCTATCACAAGCAGATAGCGAGAAGAAGTTGTGTAGAAGACTTGAAAAAAATAAAACAGGTATGGGCGGTAACAAAAATTGCCACCATCAATGTAATGAGGATCCTTATGCCAAAATTAAATTTACCATACCATCCTTTCATGGAAGATATGATGCGAAGCAATATCTAGATTGGGAGATGACAATAGAATAAAATTTTGCTTCCAACCTTGTCCCTGATCACCATAAGGTTAGACAAGCCACTAGTGAATTTAAAGATTTTACTATTATCTAGTGGCAAGAATGTGCAACTTTAAACATGCAACCCGATTCGTGGGATGGGCTTAAACAAGCAATACGTGATAGATTTGTTCCTACCTCTTACAAGCGTGATTTGCATAAGAAATTACAACGTTTAGAGCAGGGAGATATGTCTGTTCAAGAATATTATGCCGAGCTTCAAAAGGGCATGGTTCGTTACGGGGTAGTAGAGGATGCGAAGGATAAAGTGTGTCGCTTTTATGGTGGTTTGCGGCGTGAAATCCAGGATATTGTTGACTATAAAGAATTTACTACTACTAACCAATTGTTCTAGCTTGCTATGCTTGCAGAAAAAGAATTGCAGGGACGACAGCAGCAGCAACAACGGAGCAGGGGCACCTACAGCAGCTCTTCAACGCCCAAATCCTTCACGCCACCACCATCCAGGTCATCGGGTGCCTCTCCTTCGACGCCACCAGTGAGTACACGTTCAGCACCGCTAGTGACTTTGCCTTCGGCTGGTAAGACTCCTTTGCAGGAACCGACCAGGAGTACCACGTCGGTGGCTCCTATAGGGTGCTTCCACCATATAGTGCCATCGCTGTCAAGGACTTGGTCATGTGGCAAAAGAATGTCCAGGCAAACGGGCATATATTGTCATGGATGATGGAGGTTACATTAGCACTTCTGATATAGAGGAAGACAACATTGATGATACACCTGCTGCCAAGGATGCTTTTTCTTTGAGCTCGGACGATGCCGGCAAATAGCGCATTTGCATTGTACACCGAGTACTCAGTACACAGATGGCACAAGCAGAGAGGATGCAGCGCCATAATTTGTTCCAGATTGTATTCGTGATTAAATATTGCTGTGCGCGAGTCATCATTGATGGAGGAAGCTGCAACAACTTGGTTAGTTCTAACTTGGTCAAGAAGCTTGGCTTGCCCACGCGGCCTCATAAACATCCATACCATGTTAAGTGGCTAAACGACTCGGGTAAGGTCAAGGTAACTCAGATATCCCGGGTGCATTTTTCCCTTGGTCCATATTCTGATTTTGCAGATTGCGATGTGGTGCCCATAGAAGCTTGCTCTCTTTTGTTGGGTCGTCCATGAGAATTTGATAATGATGCTATCCACCATGGTAGAAGTAATACATATACTCTTATGTATAAGGGCCAAAAAATTATTTTACAACCCATGACCCCTACTCAAATTGTACAAGCTAATAAAGAGAAACTTGCTAAACAAGATGATGTTGCCAAACTTGAAAACCAACAGGAAATTCAATTGAAAAATTATGCTTTGCTTGCAACTAAATCTGATCTTGATGATATTGATGCCTCTACTGTGTGCTATGCTTTGACATGTAAGGCTGTTTTATTTTCCATTCATGATATAGCTAGCACTTTGCTTCCTGCTATCACCAACATTTTGCAAGAGTATGAGGATGTGTTTCCACATGAGCTGCCACCGGGGCTGCCACCTTTGAGGGGCATTGAACATCAAATTGACTTAATTCCGGGAGCGTCTTTGCCCAACCGAGCAGCATACATGGCCAACTCTGAGAAGACTAAAGAAATTCAGCGCCAAGTCCAAGAACTTCTTGGCCGCGGGTGTGTACGTGAAAGCCTTAGTCCTTGTTCTGTACCTGTGCTTTTGGTTCCTAAGAAAGATGGTACTTGGCGCATGTGTGTAGATTGTAGAGCCATTAATAATATAACTATAAGATACCATCACTCTATACCTAGGTTGGATGATATGCTTGATGAGTTAAGTGGCGCTATAATTTTTACAAAGATTGACTTGCGTAGTGGCTACCAACAAATTAGAATGAAATTGGGAGATGAATGGAAAACAGCTTTTAAAACAAAATTTGGCTTATATGAGTGGTTAGTCATGCCTTTTGGCTTGACTAATGCGCCTAGCACTTTCATGCGCTTGATGAATGAGGTCTTACGTGCTTTCATTGGCAAATTTGTGGTGGTTTATTTTGATGATATCTTGATATATAGCAAGTCACATAAGGAACATCTTGATCATCTACGTGCTGTTTTTGACGCTTTGAGAGCGGCACGTTTGTATGCTAATCTTGAGAAGTGCATCTTTTGCACCGATTGAGTTGCTTTTCTTGGCTATGTTGTGACTCCACAGGGCATTGAAGTGGATGGAGCGAAGATTGATGCCATTACGAGCTGGCCTATCCCTGAGATTATTACATAGGTGAGAAGTTTTCTTGGTCTTGCAGGGTTCTATCGGTGTTTTATGAGAGATTTCAGCACCATTGTTGCCACGTTACATAAGTTGACAAAGAAGGGTGTTCTATTCCATTGGGGTCCAGGACAAGGCCACGCCTTTGATGCTTTGAAAGAAAGGCTTACTTTGGCACCTTTGCTGCAACTTTATGATTTTGGTAAGACTTTTGAGCTTGAATGTGACGCTAGTGGAGTTGGCATTGGTGGCTTATTGATGCAAGAAGGTAAACCTATTGCTTATTTTAGCGAGAAATTGAATGGGCCTACTCTGAATTATTCCACGTATGATAAAGAGTTTTATGCTCTTGTTCATTCACTAGAGACATGGCAACACTATTTATGACCTAAGGAATTCATTATTCATTCTGATCATGAATCGTTTAAGTATCTTCGCATGCAAAATAAACTGAACCGTAGACATGCTAAGTGGGTTGAGTTTATTGAATCTTTTCCCTACATCATTAAACACAAGAAAGGGAAAGATAATATTATTGCTGATGCTTTGTCTCGTCGGTATATCATGTTGTCTCAACTTGATTGTCATATCTTTGGACTTGAATCGATTAAGGGACAATATGAATTTGATGCTGATTTCAAATATGTGCTTTTGAATTGCAAAGAGGGGCGTGCTTGGAATAAATATGTGCTGAATGAGGGATATTTATTTAGAGCTAACCGCCTATGCATTCCAGTTGGTTTCCGTTCGTCTTTTATTGTTGCATGAAGCACATGGTGGAGGTTTGATGGGGCACTTTGGTGCCAAAAAGACGGAGGATATGTTGGCCACCCATTTCTTTTAGCCAAAGATGAGGCGAGATGTTGAGAGATTTGTGAGTCGTTGCACTACATGTCAAAAAGCTAAGTCACGCTTGAATCCACATGGTTTGTATATGCCTCTTTATGTTCCTTCTATTCCTTGAGTAGATATTTCTATGGATTTTATTTTAGGTTTACCTAGGACTAAGAAGGGGAGGGATAGCATTTTTGTTGTGGTGGATCGATTTTCTAAGATGGCGCACTTTATACCATATCATAAATGTGATAATGTTGTTCGTATTGTTGACCTCTTTTTCAAAAAGATTGTTCGCTTGCATGGTATGCCTTCTACTATTATTTCAGATTGCGATGCAAAATTTTTGAGTCACTTTTGGCGAACTCTATGGAATAAATTGGGTACAAAATTGTTGTTCTCTACAACATGTCATCCACAAACGGATGGGCAAACGGAGGTGGTCAACCGCACTTTGGGCACCATGTTGCATGCAATTTTGAAGAAAAATCTGAAGATATGCGAAGAATGTTTGCCTTATTTGGAATTTGCATACAATAGGGCAACACATTCTACCACCAAGGTGAGTCCTTTTCAGGTAGTGTACGGTTTCAATCCCCGTGCTCCTATTGATATCTTGCCTTTACCCGCTAGTGAGAGAATTCATAATGATGCTAAAGAACCTGCTGATTTTATTTTGCAAATGCATGAGACCACTAAGCACAACATTGAAAAGATGAATAAAAAGTATAGGTTGCTGGTAGTAAAGGTAGACAAGAACTTAAACTTAACCGGGTGACTTAGTGTGGTTTTACCTAAGAAAGGATAGATTTCCAGATTTACGAAAGTCTAAGTTGATGCCTAGAGCTGCTAGTCCTTTTAAAATTATTGAGAAGATTAATGATAATGCATATAAGCTTGAATTGTCCGGAGTTTGGGGTTAGTCCCACCTTTTAACGTTGCAGATTTGAAACCCTACTTGGGTGAAGATGATGAGCTTGAGTCGAGGACGACTCCAATTCAAGAAGAGGAGGATGATGAGGACATCAATCCTTTAGATATACACAACAAATCCACACCTCTTAGATTTGTCCTAGAACAAGACAGAAACAAATAAACAGGAAATTCATGGTTATCCAACACAACATGAGCTTGAACACTTGTAACATCTAGATGAAACAGAAACAATAATAACCTTCAATGGGCATCCTATGAAGCGTCTACCAGTGTGTTTGCCTTCCCAAGCGAACAGGCAGCGAGGATGCTGACCATGGTGGCACAACACCAATGACTCATGCACAACTCCTCCCCAATGAGAATCCTCGAGAACAATCATGAACAAATTGTAGGAGCAATATTGAATGCATAAGCAAGTCAAACGGGTAGCAGGAGTCCAAAACAGGTAAACAAATTATAAATCATACCAAAGTGGTACATAAATCTAACTTAGTTCGTAACACCCAATGAAACCCTAGAGGGGTCGCGGAATGGAACCTCACCGGAGTAATGGAGGCCGACTCGTCGGAAGATGAATTGGTGGAGGGCTGGTCGGAATCTCCAGTGTTCCCACTTCCACCACGGCTCGCCGTCGACCTCTTCGAAGGAGAGCCCGAGGACGGCGCCGAACCACCAAACCCGCGGGAGACCGCCCTCTCCGCTCTGGTGGTGCCCCACCACCGGCTCTTGTAGAAGGAGCAGCGGGTGCAAGGATTCACAAAGCAACACAAAAACGGATCCGTCTGCTCCTCTATCGCGGCCGGAGAACTTACCTCAAAATAGCTTGATGGGGTGGGGGCCCGGACACCGGAGGGAGCGGAGTGCGGCTCCAGCTCTGGCTTCCGCGCCTTGGACGGGCCATCCCCACGGTGGCGGAAAGGGGTCGGCCGGCGACGGAGGAGGCGAGGGAGGAGAGGTGGTGACTGCGAGAGATGAGTGGCGAGTGAGAGAGCCGAGCAAGAGATGAGGGGAGACAGCGGCCGGTGAGCGAAATGAACGCTCACCGCTAGGGTTTGCCTGGAATGACTTGGGCCAGCAGCGGGTAATGCCACCGAGGCAGCCCAAGTGGTTGGCCACACCGCCTTAGCTAGCAGCAATCAAACATAGGGCATTCTTCTCCACCAATGCGAGCCATATAATTAACCAGGCAACCAAATAAAATCCTAAGTGGGTCAGCATTCACATAGAAGCGAACCAAACAAACACGGTTGGCCCAATATACACAGGCTTGGGCTGCTCAGACTAAAAAATAAGCCTGGCTGGCCTTAGCCTGCCCATAGCAATTGTAGTGAAACGAGAAAATGAAGGATCACTGTATTCATGCCGAATGGAAAAAGGCAGGCCCATCTATTCTACCACGAGCTCAGAGAAAGTACATAGGCCCATCGTCATCCGGGCTCTGGAGGGCAACGAAACAAACAAATTTGGGAAGACATTATCTTTTTCACTATATTGGTGAGGATTTGATTGATAAAACCGCTGGAGAAAGGAAAAAAATCATTTCTAGTTTGGTGCATGCGTGGTGTCCATGGTTGGAAGTTGGAAACAGATCAAAAGGTTACCATGGATTCTCTTATTGAGGCGAGGACACATTATAGGTGCTAGCAAATGTGCATATGTGCGTTGTTACGGGAAGCTATATAAATATATTAATTAATATATAAAAATATATATATTATACATCATATGTATTTTATAATAACATAGTACGTGTTGGTCAAGGACTAATCTTTTCTATTTTACTCGCCAAACACTAACTCTAAATGTTCTCGAACCCTTAACTCAACTCAACATACGATCACTCGAATTCCGATTACGACTTTAATTGACGGATGAAGAAATCATTGCTTGCTTTAGTAATAAAAATTTTAAATATCAAAATATAAAAAATAACCATATATGATTAACCCTTTGTTGAAAGGGGAGAATATGGAGATGCAGCACTTTTGTGACTGCTGCAAAAAGAAAATATTTTCTCGACGAGCTAAGAGCACACTTTTGATATGGATGTATCATGCATGCGCCCCTAGTACCATCCATGATGCATGTCAGGAGCCAGCGAGCAAGTAGTAATACAAAGTCAAAAGATAATACCAGCTTCACTTTTACGTCTCTTTACCCACCACTACAAATTCTTGCAAATACTTGCGGCGTCGAGGTCCAACTTTCCATGTTATTTAATTGGAAACTTCCACTTTGAATGTTTCAAAAAGTCAGTGCTTTTGTACGGGTTTGAGCCATTTTCACTTAGGTGGACAATCAAATACTCTACGTTTATTTTTTAGGACAATTAGGATTTCGAAAAGTCAAACTTTGAAAAAAATAGTCAAATTATATGCTTGCTTAGCGTATAAAATTTTATAATACACCGTAATTTTATAGCTATTGACGATACAGTTAGAGAAACTTGTGAGCAAAGTATATGTTTCAACCACCTTTTATATTTGGTACCTCTAGGCTTCTTGATTCTTTTTTTGTTTTGTTTGATAGCCCCGAAGCGTCCAATTTTTTTGCTACTTTCACATAGATTTTCACAAGCAAAGAGATACTTGAAAATGAGGTTGAAGTTAGCCAACAATCGACAAAAATCATTTGAATCCATCTATATTTTGAAAGGGAGATTTGCAATATTTTAGATTTTTTTTTGAAAACTAATATTTTAGATTTTCCATTCTTCTTATTTTGGTGGGAAAAGCAGGTGCGGGATTTTAGTGACGGGCCCACCTGACAGCGGTGGCACACGTTTTGTCTTCCCCCTTGTCTTTGTCGTCGACGGCGTCGTCAGGGGAGAGGAGGGGGAGCCGGGAGCTCAGGGCGTCGTGCCGAGGGGCGGCGGCGGCGGCGGCGGCGGTAATGGTATGTCAGGAGCTCTAGTCCAGGACGAGGATGAGGATGGCTTGGCCTCCACGTGCCGTTCGAGTATGACCCCTTCTTCTCCCTCTCGTTGCCTTCCTTTTGATTTTTTCCTCCGCCCGGATTGGTTTGGCCCATTCAACAGGCGGCGAAATTCAACGTGCTGAGGTCAGGGGGACAGGAGAAAGATGGGTGGAGAGCGAGAGGAGAAGGATACGCATGAGGGGAGCAAAGCAATCCTAGTCTGTTCAACACCAATCCCAGGCCCAATCCGCCGCTGTCAGGTCAGTGTGTGTGCATTGCATTTAGTGCTGCTGGGAGCGGCCAATGCTGGGATGGTTGGGAGGATTGGGATTCCGTCTCTTCCTCCCCCTTCCTGGAGAAGCAGCGGAAGCTGGAGGAGCAGGTGGAGGAGGAAAGAAATGGTCACCCAACTCAGAAATGGTCAATGCAGCTCACCGTCCCTAAACAAGGGTGCTGCTACCTTCCTCGCTTGTTCGCACCAGCATCAGTGTCCCTTTCATGGGAGAGATCCCCCCCCTTCCATCGCATTCACATAACCTCCGTTGCCTTTTTGCCACTACAATATCTTAATCGCCAGCGTAAACTCGCCGTAGTTTCCTGCTCTGCTACTCGAGAACTTGCATCTTTCTTTATCGCGCCGTCCCCTCCACTCGGCGGCTCTGATCGGTTCAATCAATCCCTCTGCTTCGTGGCTACCTGCTGCTTGCTTTCCTACCTGGTGAGTTTAGCTTCCCTTAAAGTTGCTCTTGATTACCTTGCTTTGTTGCAAAATCCAAGTGTTTTTTTTTGGCTCTGTGAGGACATACCATACCATGCTTTAATCTTTGATGAGCTCATGCTCAGCTATGGTGTCATGACTGAAATTGTTTGTTAGGGATGCAGCACTAAAATTTCCTTCCCTGTCAATGTGAGCAGCAAAGGAATTTCTTTCTCCTTGTGCTGTGTTAGAAAAATTTCTCATGGCATCCCATATCATCTGATTCTGTTTTGATAAGAGTTTTCTCCTTTGAGTTCCATAAGCTACCAACTGCAAACCTCAAAGAATTCCAACTAGCAAAAGTTTTCCTTTAGAATGCATAACTTTCTTAAATTTACCCGGCAGATTTGAGCAGTAACTTAATCTGGTGCCCTTTGTGTATCTTGGATCTATTCAACTAACTTTTGCTCTGTGGCTTCCTAAAAGGAATGGATTCTATCATCAGAGAGAGCCTACAAGCGTGAACTCCTAATATTCTGGCAAAATGGGGCAAACTATGTTACAGCCTCAAGTATTCTTTCTGTGTTCCATTATCCTCACATTTTATTTTGCCCTTTTGCAACCGGTGACTGCACAAATCACTGCACCATGGGAAGGTAAAGTCCTTATTCATTGCATGCACACCTCTTATTTTGTTTGATCTCTGCATATTCTTCATTTGCTTCTGTTTCACTTTTGCTTTGTAAGCCTGGCCTCTCAGAGGAGAGGTGTATACAAGTCAGCGATACTACTTTTTTTTATTACAGATATTTTTCATGACTTCAAATTTCTTTATTTTTTACATTATTGTCAAACTAATTGTATCTAAAATTGGTTCGCCTACTCTGCAGTTGATGCTCTCAAGGCTATCAGAGGCAGTTTGATAGATCCATTGGAACGTCTTAACAGCTGGAACCGTGGAGATCCTTGCACGGGAAATTGGTCCCATGTCATCTGCTACAATGCAACAAGCAAAATCGATGGATACTTGCATATACAGGAATTGTACGAGCATAAGCGATCACCTAGTCAATCAATTGCTTGTTATACATTCCATACTACCCCCTAGCATTTGTTATGAGTTGCTTTTCATGATGAATGACTAAACTTGACCTTGGCTTTAATGCAAATTTGTTTACCGACTTAGCTTAATAGAAAATTGATAACTTATTAACTGCTGGTGGCATCTTTCTTTCTCTCTTTTCCAGCATGCATTACATTCTTCCAGTTTTGCCATTGTTTGAATCTACACTGTATATTTGAAATATTGGAGACTTTGACTAACAAAAGGATCCAGAATGTGTTTAGATAGTACTTGGGCCTTGTCCCTTCTGTATCTCTGGAGTTAAACTATTTTGCTAGTAGATATGATTGCTGCAACACTTGTTTCGCTTGGTGACTTTTGTCCATCAGCCAGTAGATTCCATGGCTATTAAAGTATTTACATCTATACCATAAACGTGATTGCAGACAGCTTCTAGCGTTGAATTTATCAGGAACTTTGGCTCCTGAGCTTGGTCAGCTTTCTCAAATGCGAATTATGTAAGTGAAATGATTTTAGCTGGCGTCAATTAACTATTGAGTTAGCTTTAGCTTGTCATTTGGATTGCCCACTTGTTTACTGGTATATGCACATGGGGCTGATTATTATTTTCTCCCCTTTTTTGAAGGGATTTTATGTGGAATTCGATAGGCGGGAGCATACCTAAGGAGGTTGGCAACATCACTTCTCTGGAATTAATGTAAGTCATAGAAATTTGTCAACAACATAGTCTAGCTGAATCAGTTACCTATTTATATTTTGGTTGCACATGGAGCTTGTCATCTTCCTTGAGCTGTTAGTTTAACTTATTATTTACCGCACTGAATCTAAGGTGCCCCCTGATACTTTGTATTTCTGCCGTCCACTTTAACATGTCTTTAGTAATAATTTAATAGTGTTTCTCTGATACAAGTTGTTGGCAGGTGTGTCTTGCTTCTTTCATGCAATTATTTGTGCTATTGTAACAAGGTGCCATTATATCTATTTGCAGGCTCCTAAATGGAAACCAACTGAATGGTTCTTTACCGGAGGAGATTGGCTTCCTTCCTAATCTGAATAGGATTCAGATTGATCAGAACCAGATATCTGGACCCATACCTAAATCATTTGCTAACCTGAACAAAACCAAACACTTGTGAGTATATTACGGTTTGCATGCCTGCTAGGTGCTAGCAAAGAATATGTATCCTGAATTCCTAAGGCCTTTTCAATTTTGATCCAGTCACATGAACAACAATTCATTGAGCGGTCAAATTCCACCTGAGCTGTCCAGATTACCTTCACTTGTTCACCTGTAAGTTCCAGACAGCTGCGCAATCAGTGATCTTACTTTATACTTTGCTGAGAACATTTTCAATTTGCAGATTGTTGGATAACAATAACTTGTCAGGCTATATTCCTCCAGAGCTATCAAAGTTACCGAAAGTGCTGATCATGTATGTAAGCTTCTATTTTGCTGTATCTTGAAACACCCACTGTTATCTTACGTTGGCTGCTGAAACGAACCGGATTTCCAAATTGAGGAATCCGACTCCCTGTATCATTGTGATAGTTCCTAGATCAAGCGCTATCACATACAGAACTCATTTCAGGCATAATATCACAGTCATACTCCGCATAAGGTCAAACATGGGTTTAATTATTACATAAATCCATAGGATTTATAGTACGGAATTTATTACAAGCCTCTTGGCTAGAGCGATTCAAGCAGAAAACGTAAAGCGGTAACTAGGCCTCTGGCCGTCCTCCACCTTCGGGGTTCTCCTCCACAGGCAACTCGAGCGTAGCACAGGCCTCAGTCGTACCATCCGTCATCGTTGGGGTCGAACTCCGGATCGGATCCTGCATCGTACCAGGCTATCCCCAAAGTATGGGATAGGTTCACGTCACCATCCGAATGCGAGCTTTACAGTGGACTATACTAAAGGTATAACAAAGTTCAAGGGATAAAGCTGGGGTTTCCTATGCATGCAATAACATATATAAGTATTCATATCTTCTTCCATCCCCGACTCGGGCCCTTCCGGCACTCCGGACTCCCGGTCAACGCACACCTTCCAAACCACCAAGTCGATGCGAGGACTCTCTCTCCTCACATCTCAACTGCCCCCTGGCAGGAAGTTATTCTAGAGGGAGGTAGAATCATGAGTAACACTAACTAATAAGAGCAACAGAAGAGTAGGGATGTCCATGACCGATGTCGCGGCTAGTTTACACCCTGCAGGGGTTGTACATCTAGACCCACTCGAATCGGCACCAGTCGGAGATCAGCCGACTAATAGACGAAACACCGGTTTACTGAAACAGAACTAGGAGCCACGGCACCATTTGGATTTCCCGGGTCTTGGGCGCATCCTCCCACAAGAGGTCGCTCCGGGACTGTGAAGCCTCCCATGCGTCTCGGGGAACGTGAGATTAGCACCTCCTTCCCCTGCACCGATACTCGATCCTCCTACCGGCTTGGTACCGTACTTGTTAGCCCCGGACCGGGCCCACCCTCATAATGGGTAAGTGGTGTGCACGCTTAACATATTCCCACAAGTCATAGTTACTCTCAGTCGGTCCTTAACTGCTGAAGCGGGCATCTTCGTCATATGCGTCTCCACCTCGGTGGTCCGCGATTGCACCCTTGACGGGTGCCCCCAACACCTCAACCATATAACCAAAAAGTTGTACCCGCCACAGGTACTCCGTAGGGTGTGCCAAGATACACACCCCAAGCTCTCGATCCACAATCGAGTTAAGTTCGCCCACTCTCGGCTAAAGCCCTAAACACCAACTCTTGAATATAGTATCTCCACACACGCCAAGACTATTCTTCCATTTCCACACATACACATTCAAGATACGGCAAGGCATTTCATATAGTAAACATGTGAGATAGGATTGCAAGGAGTACGGGTAAACAAGATAGGCTATGCAGGTTCACCTTGATGAAATTACACAAGTAGCGATAGCATATCTAACAAGCAATGCCTAATAGGAATTCAGATCGTAGATGGACGTGAACCTGGCGTCTCTTCGAAGTCCTCCTGGGCTTCCGGGTGGTCCTGGCCGTCGGTCAACTCCTCGTAGTCGGGTCCTATTCGTAAAAACGAGTAAGGGCAAGGATCAAAGTGCAAAAATGCACAAAACTCTTCAAATAAGATCCAAATCACCACGAAACCTACTCCAACGGGTAGTTCATGATTTTAGAAGAGTTATGAAATTGGTTTCATAATTTTCGGTGGTCCGGTCGATTTATTATGAATTTTATAAGGAAAAACCTATTTCTGAAATTAATAAAAGAATTTCGGAAAAGAAAAACATTCAGCATTGACACGTGGCCGCACCAGAACGTGCCACGTGGCATGCTGACGTCAGCATGACGTCATTGGTGGGGTCAGTACCTGCTAACGTCAGCGTGGACCGGTCAACGGTCAACGGTCAAGGGGGTCGGTGGGTCCCACTGGTCAACCTCACCCCGAGGCTAACAGGTGGGGCCCTCGGTCAGGCCGGGTAAAAGAAAAAGAAAAGGGAAAGGCTCGGCTCGGTTCTGGGCCCAGAGGGGGTTAGGCCTGCTCGAGGCCCATCCAGGCTCAGCTTGGCTTCACGGGTCAGCTCGGCCTGCGGCTCAGCAGGCCGGCTCGGTCCTTGGGCTGGCTGGGCATGTAGGCCGGCTCGGCTTAACAGGCGGGCCCACAGCCCACCACTCTCTCCCTCTCTCTCTGACAAGACCGGCCTAGGGCGCAGCGCTCCTTGCTTCCCCCGACAGGCGGGGCCCGCTTGTCGGTCTCACTCCGGATCTGGTGTGGCTGCCAGATCCGGTGTGGCAGGCAGTGGTGTGTGTGCGCGTGTGTAGATGCTGTGCGTGTGCGTTCGAGGGAATGACCGAGAGGGAATGACAGAGGGGGAATGACCGAGGGGGAATGACCGAGGGGCTTGGCTGAGGGGCTTGGCCGAGGGTCTTGGCCGCGACGTGAACGCGACGTCGCGGCTGCGTCGCGCGGTCACCGCGCGCGGCAAGGCCGTGGCGGGGTTGTGGCGCGGCGCCAACGGCGGTAGAGACGTGACGGCGGTGGTGCAGCCGTGGCTCGGCTCAGCGGTGGCGTGGCGAGGCTGGGGCAAGGCTCAGCCTCGCGGCATAGGTGTGCATGCACGCGCGCGGGTCCTAGCCTCCGAGGGCCGCGGCGTGGCCGTGCCGTGCACGGGGCACCGGCATCCCGGGCCCGCGACACGACGCGGCGGCAGAGGGCGACGGCGGCTGCGGGGTGAGCTGTGGCGCGACGGGTCCCTGCAGAAAAAGCGGCACAGCGGCCGGATGGGAGAAAAGGGGTCCTAAGGCCGGGCTAAAGAGGGTTCATCGGCGGCCCGAGGCTCACGCCGGTAGCAAAGAAGATAGGGGAGGCGGCGGTGAGGCTCACCGGTGGGCTCGCTTGCGAGGTCCTTGACGCGGTGATTGGTCGGTGCAGGCGGGTCGGGGCCGTGCAGGGCGCGCGGCGGCGTTGATGTTGTTGTCCGGGCGCCGGCCTGGTGGAGATGCTCCGGTGCGGCGGCGTAGTCCTCCCCCTCCTCGCGCTCCTCTTCTCCTCCCCTTCCCTCTTCTCCTCTTCCTCTTCTGGTGCGGCGCCAGCGGAAGGGGAAAGGCAGGGGCGGCTAGGGTTTCGGGAGCGGCCGGTGCTCTTATACGCGGCGCCAGGGTTTCGGGAGCGGCTGCGGCAGGGGGTCCTCAGCGTCCGGGCCGGGACGCGTGGCGGCATCACGGCGGTGCGGCGTGGCTCGGTGGCCAACACGGGAGGCGCGACGGTTTCGCTCCCGTGTCGCAGTGCGGGGACAGGCGAGGCGCGGCGCAGGCCGGTGACGCGAGCGAGCGGGGCCGCGGCGAAAGGGGAAAGGGGAAAAGGCGCGGGCGAAAGGGGAACGGCGGTTGGAGCGCCTTGTCGAGGGGCGGAGCGAGCGGAGCCAGGGTGGAGCGAGTGGAGCACTGCGGGCGAGCGGAGGAAGGGAAAGCTGACAAGCGGGCCCCGCTTGTCAGCTGCCCCGGGAGGAAGGTGAAGGGACGCGGCGACGGGGGCGTCTGGCTGGGCTGGGCCGCGGCCTGCGGGGCGCGTTACGCGGGGAAAGAAAGGAAAGAGAGGAGAGGAGCTGGGCTGGGCCGTGTGCTAGTGGGCTGCCTCACGGGAAGGAGGTTTAGGCTGGCTTGGGCTGTCGGCCCACGGGGTGTTTAAGTGATTAGCCTTTGAGTTTGAATTTGAATGGCCCATTCAAATTCAAATTCCACTCAATTGAATCAAACAAATTGGGAACCATTCAATTAAAATCAATTCCCAATTCCAAACATGAAGAATTGCAATTAAATCCAAGAGACTTCAAATAATTCACACTAACATTTTAATGGCCTTGATTCCAAATGTTAAGTAAAATTTACTAGGATTTCTAGATGGAGAAAACTTATACTTATTTTTGGTACTAGCAACAGCACATGCACGAAAAGTTTTTGAAATTTCACAGTTTTGAACATTGACAACAT